>NC_059345.1:5644297-5988047 GCF_019703515.2 Myxocyprinus asiaticus | reverse complement strand
ATATATATATATATATATATATATATATATATATATATATATATATATATATATTTTTTTAACATGTTATAACAGTCAGGATTTATATGTAATCACGAGTCTTCCTAAATTTTGCTTTTATTCTTTTAAAAATAATATGCTTTCACTGTCTATTTATTTTGTAATTTTTTGCAAAAAGAAATATGTTCAAATCTACGGAAATTAAAATAGGTTGCAAACTTTAAAATTGAAAAAAAAAAAACCCTCCTTTTCCAGCTGTACTTTGATGCCTAGATTAACATATATAATGTGTACATAGACAAAACAACCAGCTTTCCCTCTAATCCTCAATAAACCTCTAAAATGTACAGCATTTCATCTTTTTGCCTCTCGCCCTTCATCCCTCTCTCTCTGTCTCCAGCAAGGAGCGCGGCGTCAATAGAGGGCCCATCTGTTCCCATACATCAGGCTCTTCATTTCAGTTTATTAGCTGGGATAAATCATAAATATTTCATTATACATCACGGGCGGCTGTCGCAGGGACGGCACAATTTATCAGTGCTGCCCTCTCTTGCCGCCCGGCACTGGAGCAATAAGCTTTCCAGTCTATTAAACAAGATTGATACAGTGTGTAAATTTAGATATTGGGAATTTCTTCACAGACCAGTGCTCTGCAGTGATAGGCTGGGGTGCAGAGGGGGTGGAGAGGTGAAGGAGACGATGAGAGCGAGAGAGAGAGACGAATCGGGGTGGTAGGGAAAGTGGCTGGGTGTTCACAGCAGTAAGGGTGTATTTACACTCGCCCCGTTCCTCTTTAAAATAACCCCACCCGCAAAAACGCAGGGCGTAATTTTGTCACAGTGGCATGGCTCTCTTCTCATGCAAATGATTCGGGAGAGTGAGAGCGTGTTTGACATGGTTCAGATAATTGATTGGTGTGTGAGGGGAGAGGGGTGGCTCGGAATTTATGGACGTTTTCATACTCTCTAGGAATCCATAATGCAAAGAAGTCATTATTTTTGGCTTTTTTTCCCAGTAAAAAAGATCTAAACATCCTTAAAACAAGATGCATTTACATTGTGAAAAAAAAAACATTGCTTCCTCATGCCAACCTGATCGTAATCCTGAAAATGAGAATGAAAGACATAAAGCTTGAGCTTAAATAAAAAATCAACCCAATGATAATGCTAATATGGATATATAGTGCTAAAATGAAATACAAGGGGCATTTATTGATTTATTAATTATTATTAATATTATTTTATTTTTTTACAATTTAATTTTGTATTTAATGATTTGTTTAAAAATTAATTAAATTTTTAGTAATTTGGCCCTCCATATGAATTAAGTTAAATAATAATATTTTCTTGTTTTAAGCATAAATCTAATAACATTTTGTGAGGTTTATGCTTAAAACAAGAAAAAACACAAACAAATTGTCAACGGGGTAAGAAAAATAAACTTAATTCAAAATATATTTTATGTAAACAAGCCTTAATATCTTAATAAATAATAAATAGATTTTTCAGTCTATTTTAAAGATTTAAAAAATTTATATATTATTAATTAAGCACAATGAGAAGTATTTAATTAAACCTAAATACTTCACATTCGTGCTCAATTTATAATAATGTTAAAAAAGATTACTCATTCATTTTAAAGGAAATTTGACATTAAATCTTAAAAACAGTAAATCCAAAAAAAAAAAAAATTAATAATAATAAAAATTAATAATTAAAAAAAAAATAATAATAATAATAATAATAAATATATTTTATATATATATTTTTTTATTTTTATTATTATTATTATTATTATAATTTTTTTTTATTTTTTTTTATTTACTGTTTTTAAGATTTAAATGTCAAATTTCCTTTAAAATGAATGAGTAATCTTTTTTTTTTACATTATTATAAATTGAGCACGAATGTGAAGTATTTAGGTTTAATTAAATACTCCTCATTGTGCTTAATAAATAAACAAGTCTGTCTTGTTTTAAGGATGTTTAGATATTTACAGGAAAAAACAACTTGCATTGTTGCAAGTATTCAAAGGTCACAAATATGGTATTAAAGTTTACAAGAAAATAAAATGACACTATTTCATAATACACATTCCTGGTCTTATTGTGCATGAAAAAAAACTTTCGTTTTCGGCTGTTGGACTTGTCACCAAGGCTGGCGTAAGGCTTACATTTCAACCAACAATTGACTGTACATTTTGGAATGAAATGCCCACTTTTCACGATCAAGTAAATTCTCAATGGGTCCTATCATACAAATATTTTTTTGAATATCCTGTTTCACTCAGAAATACTAAACATTATGGATGTAAAATGGGTTACAAATGCCATTTCATGTTGACTTAAAACCCAAAGGTCAGTAGTCTTCATCTATGAAAAAAAGAAGAAATAGAAGTTTAATGTTAATGTGTGGATATGAATGCAGCAGCAGTAATGGCATAAGCCTACTGGAGTCATGGTGGATGGCGATTCGGCCCAGTGGCTTTCCTAATTAAAATGATAAGAAGCTTTATTGCGGTAGGTTTTTTTCCCCCTCTGTCTGTCTGAGGTGTTTAAGGGAACACAGCCATGTTGCATGCTAAACAGGGATGAACACATGATGCAACGAAGAGAAAGCATCCAACAAACAACTCATGCATTTGAAGCAAAGTCATCCTTCACACTGCATGCCTATATTGCAGTATATATCCCAATTCTTACGCTAACAAACATATATGCACTGTTCCGAAACTTCGTAAGCTGCCCATCTAGACAGCTTTTCAAGGCACCATAGGTACGCTCGCGATACGAAGGCTGTTCCAAAAGGTAAGCTAAAATAAGATACCTAATTTAGATACAGTATTGCATATACTTTGCAAGTAAAGCGATTACTGAATGCATTGCGAAGGACTAAGCGAAAAACTTGTGAAATGTCGATTTTTAACATACTTTACATTTGCTGAAAAGTATTACTTCAATAATAGTTCAATCAATTTTACCCAATTTTTGTGTTTATGTATTTTTATGCTAATAATTCTCGTGCGATCCCGTGACCACATGTGGTGTATTTTAGTTTCAAAATACACAATGCATAATTTAATTTAAACCGACTGATCTCAGTTCAGGAGATTCTGTGCTATCAGTAAAGGGGTTAAATTTTCAATATATGGAGTCATGTGATAAAACAACATGGTGCCGACCACGGTGGAGTTCATCTTTGGGAGAAACAGCAACAAAACTACATCTGGTAAGAAACCTAATTAAGTTTTTACATTGAATCCTGTTTGAGTCAAAAGAATAGAGTCTCTAGTTTCATCAGATATGCATTTTCAAAATCTGAGCGATTTATCGCGAACCGTCACGCTAATTAACACAATGTACACTAATGTGTACAATAGCACAAGGTTTTCATTAGAAATCATATATTTACTGTGCATTATCATAATGAGAATCAATGGGTTCATCCAAAAATAAAAATGTTTTGCTTTCACAGGCTTTATATGGAGTTAGGATGAAAATAAGGTGCATTTCGAACTGTTCTGAGACCAGTGCAGACAGCACACTAGAGGTTAAGTCATTCACTAAACAGGGAGTAAGGGTGCATCCTATAGCTCTCTATGCAGCCAAGTGCATTCAATCCAAACTTCCTATCAAAAGTTCAGTTTCAGGCTGTAGATGATGTTTGGACCACTCAACATGTATGGCTGACATGAGACAATGGTAATCAGTACATGGATTCAGAATTTATTGTGATCGGATGCAGTGCAGTGATTGGATGATGCTGGCCATTGCACTGAATCAGAATTATTATGCAAATTGTTGAATGTCTGTAATGTCTCAAAAACATAAATAACCAACACTCCAGGAAAGATAAATAATTTGATGAAAAAAAAAATGGCCTTTTTTGGTATTTTTTTGTTTTATTTGTTTGTTTCTCCCCATTTTCTCCCCAATTTGGAATGCCCAATTCTCAATGCGCTCTAAGTCCTCATGGTGGTGTAGTGACTCGCCTCAATCCGGGTGGCGGAGGACGAATCTCAGTTGCCTCCGTGTCTTATCACATGGCTTGTTGAGCGTGTTACCGCGGAGACATAGTGCGTGTGGAGGCTTCATGCTATTCTCCGTGACATCCATGCACAACTCACCATGCACCCCGCCGAGAGCGAGAACCACATTATAGCGACCGCGGGGAGGTTACCCCATGTGACTCTACCCTCCCTAGCAACTGGGCCAATTTGGTTGCTTAGGAGACCTGGCTGGAGTCACTCAGCACGCCCTTGACTCGAACTTGCAACTCCAGGTGTGGTAGTCAGCGTCTTTAGGACTTTCTTGATATTATTTAAAATTACACAACTTAGTCCCGCTGTTTAGATTTTTTTTTTTTTTGGCATGTTTATTAGGTGCTACTAGTTACAAATAAAAAACGGAAATGGAAAATGCACACAGCAGTCACGCTCAGGTATCAGGAGGTTATAGTATCGGACTGTTTGCAACGTACAAATGTCGAACTCTGGACGATCGTGTGTCACGACTCCCTTGCAATATGCTATTTTTTATGTACAGCTTTTCAAATCAGTCACTTATGAGGTTCTATTTTAGTGATGATGCTAAGGGGCCGTTCACACTGAACACGTTTTTGCGCCTGTCCACACTGTTTTTCAATTGTTTTCTATATAAACATCTCAATCTCAAAAGCAGACGTCTTTGACTGTTACGCAGCGTCTCGCGTGGGAGCTACTAATTATTATTATTATTTTATAATTATTATTATGTCAAATGTAAACTAATTATCACTACAATAACAGAGCCACCTTGAGGAACAAATAGCATGTATAGTATGTGTACACGCATATGGGATACTGCTAATTCACCACTGTTGCGCAGAAGTTCAACATGATATAATAATTATTTGTATCACTATTATATATTTCGTCACTATCTACCCTATACACTTTTGGTGATTAAGCAAAAAACAGGTAGAAGAGGTAGAATAAGGTCCCGGGGTCACTAAAGACCCAAGGTATGCATTTAAGGGTTTAGCGCAAGGAAGCGTTTGGTGTGCACTGCACTTTAGAAGGCAGCTGCCTATGTAGGCAGTAGACAACATTACGTTTTGGAAAAGTACTTCAGATTTACAGTTATAGTATAGTACATTTACCCATACACACCAACAAACACACCTCCTGGCAACACTTAAACAAACACAAATAGGCTGTTTTGCTGGGAGCAAAGTGTGTAAACAAAAATTACACACACGCACACACTTGCATGGGAGACTGAAGGGGAGTTGACAGCTCTGGAAAGGGCAGTGTGACAGGGGCCATGTTTGATGTCCAGCACACTTACACATCAGTGAACAAACACAGCGCTCTGACAGGCTGTGAGCTCCACCACACCTCCTGAACACCTGTGTGAATGACACGATATTTACTGACAGTCATGAAAACACAACAGGTGAAGAACACGGACTTCATGTCCTTAAAGCACACTGGGCGCTTACACATTACACGTTGACTCTGGGCTGGGCTTGTGTTAGGATATTTTTGGATATTCTAAAGTGAAAAGACAAAACATCAGGGTAACACTTTGCAATAAGGTTGTATTTGTTAACATTAGCTAATGCAATAGTTAACATGAACTAACAATGAACAACACTTTTACAGCATTGATTAATCAAGTAAATGTTAATTTTTACATATTCCAGTGCAAATACAATTTTATCATTACAAATTGTATGCTATCACAAGTTGATATATTATGAACTAACAATAAACAATAGTATATTTGTAAATTAACATTAACCTAGGTCAATGAAAGCTGTAAAACATTTGTTTATTGTAAATTCATGATACCTAATGCATTAACTAATGTTAACGTACACTTATGAGCCAAAACATTATGACCACCTGCCTAATATGCTGTTGGTACTCCACATGCTGCCAAAACAGTGCCAACCTGCTGAGGTATGGACTCTATAAGACCCCTTAAGGTTTTCTTTGGTATCTGGCACCAAGACATTAGCAGCAGATCCTGCAAGTTGTGAGGTGGAGCCGCCATGGATGCTCAATCGGATTGAGATCTGGGGAATTTGGAGGCCAGGGCAACACCTTGAACTCTTCATCATGTTCCTCAAACCATTCCCGAATAATGTGTGCAGTGTGGCGGGGTGCATTATCCTGCTGAAAGAGGCCACTGCCATTAGGGAATACCATTGCCATGAAGTGGTGTACCTAGTCTGCAATGATGTTTAGGTAGGTGGCATGGGTCAAATTAATGTCCACATGAATGGCCGGACCCAGGGTTTCCCAGCAGAACATTGCCCAGAGCATCACACTCCCTCCACCGGTTTGTCGTCTTCCCACAGTGCATCCTGGTGCCATGACTTCCCCAGGTAAATGGTGCACACGTACACGGCCTTTCCAAGTGATGTAAAAGAAAACGGGACTCAATGGACCAGGTGACCTTCATCCACTGCACCGAGGTCCAGTTCCGACACTCACGTGCCCATAGTAGGTGATTTCGACGGTGGACAGGGGTCATCATGGGCACGCCGACTGGTCTGCGGCCCCATACACAGCAGTGTGCGATGCATTGTGAGTCGTGACATATTCCTCCTGTAATCATTAACATTTTCTGTGACTTGTGCCACAATAAATCTTTCTGTTTGGACCAGACGGGATAGCCTTCTTTGCCCTAGCGCATCAATGATCCTTTGGTGCCTAACACCCTGTCGCCGGTTTGTGGTTTGTCCCTCCTCAGACCAATGTCGGTAGGTACTCACCGCTGCTGACTGGGAGCACGCCACAAGCCTGGCTGTTTCAGAGATGCTCTGACCCAGTCATCTGGCCATAACAATTTTGCCCTTGTCAAAGTCGTTCAGGTCTTTACTCCTGCTCATTTCTTCTGCATTCAACACGTTGACTATGAAAACTGATTGTTCGCTTACCATCTAATCTACCCAGACCTTGACATGTGGCCTTGTTAGGAGATGATCAATGTTATTTGTTGGATCTTGGGGTCAGAAAGTGTCCAAACTACAATCAGATGTCACCTACATCAAAAGTTATTTGGGAAGGTTTCAAGAAAAAAGCCTCTGCTCTCATCCAACATCAAACTCAAGTGTCTTCAGTTTGCCAGACACTACTGGAACTTCAAATGGTACCGGGTACTATGGTCAGATAAAACAAAAATAGAGCTTTATGGCAGTAAACACCAGAGATTGATTTGGCGCACAGAGGTAGCCATATGGAAAAGTACCCCATGCCCACGGTTAAATATGGTGGTGGATCTTTAATGTTGTGGGGCTGTTTTTCTGCCAGAGGTCCTGGACATCTTGTTTGGATACATGGCATCATGGACTCTATCTAATACCAAGAGATACTAAATCAAAACCTGACTGCCTGACAGAAAGCTTAAAATAGGCCATGGCTGGATCTTCCAGCAAGACAATGATCCAAAACACATATCAAAATCAACACAAAAATGGTTCACTGACCAGAAAATCAAGGTTCTGCCATGGCCATCCCAGTCCCCTGACCTGAACCCCATAGAGAATTTGTGGGGTGAACTGAAGAGGAGAGTCCACCAGCGTGGACCTCTGAATTTGGAGGATCTGGAGAGATTCTGTATGGAGGAATGGTCTCAGATCCCTTGCCATGTATTCTCCAACCTCATTAGGTATTATAGGAGAAGTCTCAGAGCTGTTATCTTGGCAAAGGGAGGTTGCACAAAGTATTGAATAAAAAAGTGCCACACATATATTTGACAAAGATATTTGTTTTTTGATCAAACTTGTGTTGTGTTTGCAATTGTTTGATATCCATGAGAGGATAGATTTTTGTGAATTTTCTGAATGAAAGATCAAAAGGATAAACAATAAAGACATATTTTAAACAGCTTTCTTTGCTCATATTTACCAAGGGTGCCAATATTTTTGGCCACAACCTTATATAGTTATCTAGTTACACAGTTTCCGTATAGTTCTTTATATGTCATTAAAAATAAAAAATAGAATTAGAACTTAAAAAAATGTATCTTTTGTAAATTATATTTAAACTCTACTGAAACTACGGCTTTGTATACTACATATTTCTGTGTCAAAATTACACAAACATATTCATTTTAAAATTATAAAATGCATTCGGTGTGAACGGCCCCTGACACACTTCCCTTCTTTAAAGCAGCTGACTATATTACAATGTGGTTTACATAAAAATGTATCATGTTAAACTGAAAATAATTAGTCAATTATATTGTTAAAAAAACCAATAAGCTTTTTCCAAAAGCAAAAGACTGGAAATGTAAAGAGGAAAAAAAGATGAAAATACATTTTAAAAAGACAAGACAAAAACTACTGTTTTTTGTGTTTTTGCATACCAGCATCTTGTTTAATATCGAGCAAAGATTGGTTTATGAAGAGCAAGTATTGCAGTGCTCCAAGAATAGTGTTGATGGACAACATATAATGTGTCGTTTATATGCCTTCTCCGATATGAGCTGAAATTTTGAGTTGTAGATGAACTGAGCTTGATGGAAAGTGTTCTCTGGTAAGCAACCAGAGTTACAGTAAACACTCTCAGCTACATGAATATTAATGCATGCGTGTTAAAGCATTATAACAGCTCTAGCTTCATGGAGAGGCTAATGAGGACGAATTACAGACAAGCACTGACAAAACACACAGCTCAGATGACATTTATCTTCCTTAACTTCTTTTTGTCATCAGCCGCATCCCATTTAGCATACTATTGCAACTTGCACTAAAAGTATAAACATTGCTGGTTATAATAATAATAATAATTATATTTATTTATCACACATTATACATTTGCACATATACAGTGAAATTCTTTTTTTCCACATATCCCAGCTAAGCTGGGGTCAGAGTGCAGGGTTATGGGAAAGTGCATACATTTAAAGGAATGTTCCGGGTTCATACAAATTAAGCTCAATTAGCAGCATTTGAGGCAAAATGTTAATTTTCACAAAACAAATAATTTCAGCTCATCCCTCGTTTATTTAAAAAAATAAAATACAAATTACGGTTACAGTAAGGCACTTACAATGGAAGTGAATGGGGCCAGTTCAAAAACATTAAAATACACACTGTTTCAAAAGACATTATACATGTTAACATGATTATAGTGTGATAAAATCTCTTACTAACCTTATCTGTGTCAAGTTATAGCCAATATTGCAACTTTGTTGCCATGACAACGAAACCCTGTAATTCCAGCATAGGATATAACTTTACACAGAAAGTCGAATTTATTTTTGTGGTAATCAACATTATACCACAAATGTTGTCGATTGAGCTTAACTCGTATAAAACCCTGAGCATTCTTTTAAGTATGTCAAAATACACCAGTACACCAGCATTGTGGCATATCGTCAATGACCATCATGTCAATTAAATTGCGTCTACCACAGACCCATTTGCTGTGTAGGGCTGGGAATTGATCCAGATTTCCTGATTCGATTCACAAGCTCTCGATTCGATTCTATATCGATTCATATGGGTATATTTCAGTTATGATGTCCCTTTTGCTTACAAAAATGAAAGATATTTTTCCCCAGCTAATGCTGTTAAATATACAGTGGATCTTCTAACTATGTACATTCCGAAAATATAAATTTTATTAATTATATTTGATTAGTTTTCATCATTTTGGTCACATTTTGGCTTTTCAAAAATGAACAAATCCATGGGGCAGATTCACTAAACGGTTGCGCCACTTTTGTGTGTGGTATTTCAGTGCAAATACCTGCGTCTTATTCACAAACCACCCGCAATCATGTTTAGCGGGCGCAATCAGTGCTGAAATTGCACTGAGTCTTCAATATTTCCATGCAAACATGGCTCCTTTCTATGTAAATTAGGCTCATTAAAGATTACGCTTCATTTGAATTTTATTTAAAAGAGATGTTTGTGAACGTTTTCAACCGATCATTTCAGTAGTAATTAATCAAATATTCAGCAAATGATGATGAAGAGCGATATAACCTGGCATATATCCGGATGCACGTTCTGCATGTTTAAGAGATGATCCAGGTGTCTGGATCAAAGTGATGCTGTTCAGTCCCGGCAGGGTGGGTCAAATACGGTGGTCTGCGGCATCCTCGGCAACATTGCGCTCAGAATCGGACCACAAAATCAGTATTGCGCATGCAAATTGCGTTCAGCAGCGATTTTGTGGACGTATCTGCACCGCTGCCTGATCTGCATAATTCCTTTAGTGAATCGGGTGCTAAATGAGCGCAGTTAGTGTATGCAAAAAAACTGCGCTTTTAGCGGGCGCAATTCATCCTTAGTGAATCTGCCCCCATGTGTTTTCAATCAATAAATAAGACATTATATTTAATATATAATTTTTTGTTACATGTTTATTGTTTAGTTGCAAAATATTTTTTTTTATTATTTTCAGGTATTTACATTGATTTGTTGAACACATGATAAAACCAGTACTGTCTCTTTAACAAAACCGGCAGAAAAATTTCTGTAAAGAGCGTCTGTAAATAAGCGCATCTTAAATAGAGAGGACTTGAATGGCTTCAGCTCATCCGTACTATGCATGATTAGAATTAAATTGGTATTTTTTTGATGTTGTTTTTGATCAACAACTGACTGTAGAGAACAGAAAGGGTATTCAAAGAGACATTCAATGACAAATGGGTCGAGTGGATCTCGTCTTTGGACATGCATTACATGGAACAACTAGAACCAGAATCAGTCTTGCATTCATCGTCATTTTTAAACACATGAAAAAGTCTAAGGTACTGTCACAAACTTTTCATAGGGTTGTAGGAAATATTAGGCCAAAAATAAATAAATCCACAGGATACAGCATACCATCCGAACACCTTTTGCATAAAATGTTTTAACGTACTATAATTTGAGATGCACTACTTTTAATCTTGCACATTATGTAGGATGCCAGTAGCATGCCAGTTGGAATGCAGCCATAGTCTTATTTTGGTAATTAATACCCAAGCGAGTGCTTTGCACTTGGGTGAGTGATCTAATTTGTCTAATATGATACAATGAGAGGGGGCAGAATTGCTTGGTGATAATAGCACTGATTGCACAGCTCACATATGATAAAGATTAAAAACCTCCATGATATTCTAACAACATTCATTCAAAGCACAATCAATAGCTTACCAGACATTTCTAGAGGATTGTTAATGTCGGATTTCATTATTCTGTAGAGGGCTTTGGTAAGACATTGACAAATTGCAGGTAAGTTCACAAGGAACTACTGTACAACATAATATATAGTTTAAGTCGAACTGTAAGAATGATAGTCTGACCCAAGAGGTCAGCAGGACTGAGAAAGGACCGAAGTGTGACCTGAGGGTGGAGGTCAGAAACAGATGAGAGAGAGCGAATAACATGTAATCAATTCCGAGAAACAGGGCTGAATGATGAATTGGCTGCCCAGCAGACTGAAACCTCACTGATGCACAGAACAAAGCAAATAAAACAGATAAACACCTCCATCTATCATTAATAACAGTCTGCAGTCTGATCTCAGAACAGCAATGGTGAAGAGAGAGAGAGTGAAACAGCTAGTTAACATTCTCACCATCACTCCAGTGCTCAGTACTCAAACCCGTTACCACCCGCCCATGTTATTTATGAGCAGCAGGGCTAATGTGCATTCCCTAACCAGTGCTTACCTGAGTGCACCCCACTTTTAGCATGCCTCCATTATTCATAACTATGTGCACACAGCATTTGGAAAATTGCTAATGCTTCTGTGCACGCAGCCTTGCCTTATTTATTTATTTTTATTTATTGTTTCCAAGAGTGTAATTTATTCCAGGAAATGAGTTGAGGGCATCACCTAAACCTTCTTCTTTAATTTCTTTCCACTCTTTCGGTTGGTTCTCCAAACGTTTGTGTGCTAAATACAATTTTTGTTTACGCACACAGAAAACATGAGGCTAAAACCATTTTAGTAAAAATGCATACTGTACACAAAAATGGCCAGCGTGATCATATGAAAATATGTGACTCCGGCGACATCTTTGTAAAATGACATTACCTGTTTTTTTTTTTTTTTTTACATGTATCACAGCAGTTCTGAGGTGAAATATCCACTGTGTGGTGCTGAAAGAGGGTTAAATGTTCTCCCAAACAGATGAGACTTTTAAAGTAAATGTTTTATCGAGTTTTAAATCAACAGAACCGTCCTCCCTACCCTAAACCTAAAACCTTAATCTAACTGATAGTGTCAGAAAAAGCATATGTGCGATGAAAAACGCAATTGCTGAAGCAACCACTTCATTTTGGGATGCTTTTACAACCCTTTCAGCTCATATGTCAACTCACGTGTTCAGCGGGATTCGTACACCGGTCCTTTGCGTGCAAGTGCAACGCACTATCTGATAAGCTATCATGCTACTTCGATCCCACTTGAATAAGGTAGCAAACATCATGCACTATTGTTAAAGTGTTTAGATGTCATAAGATAGCACTGTGTTGTGTGCGAAAAAGTACTGTAAGTGTTTATGAACTGATAAGCTGCTGTTTTGGTCGTGACTTGTCTGAAGGTGGCTCACGCTTTCTCAAAACAGCAAGCTCCAATCTGATTGCTTGGCTTTACACAATTTCTGGGAGTCAATAAAGTACATTTACATGCCTAGTTATAATCAAGCCACACCCACACCCACACCCACACACACACACACACACACACACACATATATATATATATATATATATAAGGTCTATCGATTTGACAGCTAGAATGCCAAGGATCTGCAAAGCTGTCATTGCTGCACGTGGAGGAGAACTCTTTGAAGTAGTTTAAGTTGGTGCCAGAAGGGCTGGTTTGAGTATTTCTGTAACTGCAACAGTCTCTAAAATTTACTCCGAATGGTGCCAAAAACAAAAAACATCCAGTGAGTGGCAGTTCTGTGGATGGAAACGGCTTGTTGATGAGAGAGGTCAATGGAGAATGGCCAGACTGGTTTGAACAGACAAAGTCTACAGTAACTCAGATAACCACTCTGTACAATTGTAGCGAGAAGAATATCATCTCAGAATGCTATTCTGGTGCTGTTTTGGCAGCACGTGGGGAACTACACAATATTAGGCAGGTAGTTTTAATGTTGTGGCTGATCGGTGTGTGTATGTATATATATATATATAGTTGGACACTTTATTTGTGAGAATAAGCTATAATGTGGACCTGCCTTTATACTCATAGTCCAAAGACTGGCTACACAAGACTAGAGTGAGCCAGGAGGCAAAAAAGGACATAATATCATGATATAGTGAGCTAATATTTCACTTACAAAGAGAGTGAAGCAAAAGCCAGAGCAGATACAGATGAAGATAATGACCTTAGATATTTATTACAAAGCCCTAATGATCTACTCATCAGTTAATGAGCGTGTGTGTATGTGGAGTGCTGATGGAGAACTAAGCCTGAAAAGAGCGTCCAAAGACAATAGTGAGACAAAACATAAGAAAGATATGGAATTAAATAGAGCAAAAGAGGAACAGAGACACAAAGGTATGCATGAAAATCAATGGGAAGAAAGGACCATGTGGATTGGCAGAAAGTGAGCACTCTATAGAGGTGCTAGTCACAGTCAGCAGCCAAATTTACACTATTAGAGAGACAATCGGGCAGATGCTGGCTGCATTGATCGGCCCTATTTCTCTCTCTCTCTCTCTCTCTGTGAGAGTGTGATGATGAAATGGACAAAAAGGGTGTGAGGGTGAGCAGGTGAGGGATCGGGTGCAACATTTAGCACACTCAGAAAGAAGAGAGAATCGAAATTCTGAAATGATTTGCTCACCCTTATGTTGTTTCAAACCCATTTGACTTTCTTCCGCAGAACACATAAGGAGATGTAATGCAGAATCTTTTTTCAATACAATGAATGTGAATGGTGACTGAGGCTGTCAGTCCCTAACATTCTGCCTTAATATCTTCTTTTGTGTTTCACAAATGATGACAGAATTTGCATTTTTAGGTGAGCTACTTTTATTTTTAAATGAAGTTTGAACAATGTAATCTTTGTTCGCCACTAACCTTTTGCAGCACAGCAAATTAATTTTGGACAATTCGTATGGCGCGAGAAATTCAAAACAAGAGAAACTGGTTAGGTAGCTCTTTACAACAAGGTTTCATTTGTTAACATTAGTTAACAACATTAGTTAACATGAACTACCAATGTACAATACTTTAACAGCATTTATTAATCTTGGTTCATGTTAACTTTATAGTAATAAATTTTTTAAATTAAAAGTTGTATATGTTAACTAGTGTTGGGTAACAAAAAAGTAATCCACTATAAATTACTAACTACTTCTCTAAAATTATAATCAGATCATGTAACTGATTACTTTATTGAAAAATTATTCACATTACTAATCATTTTACATTTAAGTTATTTTCTAAAACACTAAATAATGTCTATTTTCTATTTTCTTTATTGTCGCACACCCTTCAGCTGTCACAGAAACGCAAACAGACGTACATATGATCATATGAATTCACGTTTTCTCCCCAATTTGGCATGCCCAATTCCCAATGCGCCCAAAAAGTCCTCGTGGTGGCGTAGTGACTCGCCTCAATCCAGGTGGCGGAGGACGAATCTCAGTTGCCTCCGCTTCTGAGACCGTCAATCTGTGCATTTTATCACGTGGCTTGTTTGAGCGCGTTACCGCGATGACGTAGCGCGTGTGGAGGCTATTCTTAAGGTATTCTCCACGGCATCCACGCACAACTCACCACGCGCCCCACCGAGAGTGAGAACCACATAGCGACCACGAGGAGGCTACCCCATGTGACTCTACCCTCCTTAGCAACCGGGCCAATTTGGTTGCTTAGGAGACCTGGCTGGAGTCACTCAGCACGCCCTGGATTCGACCTCGCGACTCCAGGGGTGGTAGTCAGCGTCTTTTTAAAAGTAATCACTTTCATTTAAAGTCAGTAACTGTAATCTAATTACAAGAATTTAAAATGTAATGTGTTACACTACTTTTTGTGCCTAAAAAGTATTTCGATTATAGTAACTAATTACTTTGTAATCCAATTACATTCAACACTGTTATTGACATTAGTTAATGCACTCTGAACTAACATGAATTAACAATTAACAATTTTTTATTTATTAACTAACATTAACAAAGATCAGTGTTACCACTGATTCTGTATCTAGATCACTGATATACATATACATACATACATTATATATATATATATATATATATATATATATATAGAGAGAGAGAGAGAGAGAGAGAGAGAGAGAGAGAGAGAGAGAGAGAACTGGATTACTCATGATGTCATATTGCTATGCCCAAAAATTCCAATGTCACTATTTACTTATATCTGAAATCTGCATGTACTTCCCTACAATGCAAACGTCCTACACATGTAATTATTTATTTATTTAAAGTCAGGAGTTTTTTTCTGTTTATGAAAGGCCGAGCGAGTTATGTATATCTACTGTATATTAAACAGTATCCACCTCTAACAAACTTCATCAGCGAACAGATCAGCTGAATGTAAACAAGTTCACTGAAACCGAGGTAAGAGACAAACAGACATTTTCAGACTTATTTATTGTGAACATCGAAGTGTTTGTTCAGAGTTACTTGTTTTACGTTTTTATCAAAAAGTGCCTTGTTCTCGCGGTGCCTTGAGCGCACGCTCTCTCTCTCCATCACACACGCAGCGGGCGCTGAGATTGAGGGAGACATGCAAAGCAAAGCTGGTTAAAATGAAACTGATACAGGTCAGACTGGAGGACAATGAATTAAACTGACTACAGAGAGCACTTCAATGTGAAAACAAGTTAATCCTGGGCATTTAAGGTGATTTAGAAATCCCGGTCTGACTTTTTTAAAGTCCCTTTCGGGGGTAAGGACGTATTGTCACTCTAAACTTGCAGATATTACAGCTTTTCCTACTTACATTACAACTTGTGGACAGTTTTCCCGCTTCCTTGTGCTGCACTGATAGACTGAACTCCTGCGATCGGCATATATCTTCTCCCTTGTAACGAATATTGTCCAAATCAAACATTAAACATGATTGTCGCTAGAGGGCGAAATGCAAATGACGTATCCGCAGGTCGGAGACGGTGAAACGGGGGTCAGTCATTGATGCTCTATGAGAGATTGGGCATACTAAGATGGCCACTCGAACACTTGCGGTGGTTTCACCTCCTGCTGGCAGTTTAACGTTGCGTCAGCGATCCAATTCTATTTACATATCAGTGATCTAGATAGATTTAGTTATACGACACAACATCAAAGGCATAGCATGACATTCAGAGAATAATCATATTAAATACAGGAGATTCTTCGCAAACTGATAAATAGTAAAATATTAAATTGACACAACTTAATTTTTGTTTGTAGCAGTTAGTACCAAGAAAACAAGAAATTTATATTCTGTATTGGTTTTTTTTGGGGGGGGGGGAGGGGGGGGTTATCCCCTTTTCTCCCAATTTGGAATGCCCAATTCCCACTACTTAATAGGTCCTCATGGTGGCGCAGTTACTTACCTCAATCCGGGTGGCGGAGGACAAGTCTCAGTTGCCTTCGCTTCTGAGACCGTCATTCCGCGCATCTAATCACGTAGCTCATCGTGCATGACACCGCAGAGACTCACAGCATGTGGAGGCTCATGCTACTCTCCGCGATCCACGCACAACTTACCACGTGCCCCAGTGAGAGCGAGAACCACCAATCGCAAGGTTACCCTATGTGACTCTACCCTCCCTAGCAACCAATTTGGTAGCTTAGGAGACCCTGCTGGATTCAAACTCGCGACTCCAGGGGTGGTAGTCAGCGTCAATACTGAGTAATGCCCGTTAATTAATCAATAGTTGTTACTTTTAGACAGAAATTCTGATCACAAAGTCATAAAACATTTTCCACAAAATGTTTCAGTATGCACAGACCGACACTGCTGTGCAATTATTTGAATGCATTTTAGTCTATTATTGTCATATACAGTATTGTATTTCAGATAAACCTGCCTAAATGGCAAATAAAAATTAAACAAACTGTGAAAAAGACTGTTGTACACGAAGAGTCAAAATATTAATATATAAGAGGCAGCTAGTTGATTTCAGAAATTGTTTTGTCCACAAATGCATACTACAAGCATGATAATAAGAAGACACACACACACACACACACACACTTGCACTGGCTGCAGGCTGGTATGCTCTGAGCTGACTGCTCTCTCTCTTATTATGGGATGGTGGTGTGTAATGGAGTGTGACAGAAGCATGGAGCACACTGCAACTCTGTCCTTCCTACCTCCTGTCTCTCATTCAAACTGCTCTCTTTTTTCTACATTTGTATCTACCTTTTTTTTTTATTAAAGGAATAATTCGTGCAAAAGTAAAAAAAAAAAATCTATCATCATTTACTCACTCTCCTCTTGTACGACTTTATTTCTTCTGTGGAACACAAAAGGAGACATTTAATTTTAAGACTCTCTTATCCATACAATGTAAGCATTCAATGACCAGTGACTTTCAAGCTCTAATAAGAAGGAAAAATCCTGTTGTTATCCACTGAAAATCTTCTGGAAACACTTTGACGTGAAACGTCGTTAGATCTCATGCGTTTTGTGAATGATTGTGGCACGACAGGTTCAAATGTGCGAGAGTACAAATAAAAAGGATCCCGAAGGCTTCATATGGAGAAGAGAAACCTGGACATTCTGCTAAAATTCATCTTTTGAATTCCACAGAAGAAATTCATGTGGGTTTGGAACAATATGAGGGCGAGCAAACGAAGACACATTTTTCAGTTTTTGGTGTCCCATTCCTTGAATTTCGTGTCTCTTTTATATGGTAGCAAACTGGACCATAGTTTTCCTCTGCTCTTTCCATAATTCGCTCAGTGCTGGTTTCTCTGATGTGTTGTGCTGTGCTTCATTCACACAGTAAAAACACAAAAAGTCATAAAACTCCACTTGAGCAGCTGTCCAGCCAGCAAAACACACTGTGTAGAAAAGCTCCCTTTCACTGTTTGTGTAGTAACGTGACAGACAAGTGTAAAATCCAGTATATGTAATGTGTAAAATAGCAATACCGGTTTTAAACCAGCCGTCGTCAGTGAAGGCATCTGCAGTCTCCTGAGGTTTGTTCCAGTACTTCTGAAATACTGAAGACCCTCGAATCATCAGCTCACCCTCCTTCCCTTCTAAACCAGGCTTCACCTGAGAACACACACATACAGGTCCAGAGACTCTAGGGAATGCAAAATGAATGCCTCAATTACTAGCAGAGGTCGACCTATAGTGGATTTTGCCGATACTGACAACTGAGTTGGTGGAAAAGTCTGATCGATAACCGATTAATCGGCCGATAGTTTTTAAAATCTCTTTGTTGTTTTTTCTCGTAAATTTTGGTAGTCATTCCTTTCTATGACAGGTAGAGAAAGAGGCTGCAAGAATCCAAAATGAATAAAATCCCAGATACAGTTTACTGTTCAACCAAAATCCTAATAATAACCAGAAAAAACGTGGTACTTTTAACTTTAAACAAGCCCAAAACACACAAGGGACTCTTATTTTGAAATGGTGGAGACTTGGCTCTGTTACAATGCTCTATAATTAAGTATTTACCAAATTAAGCATTTATAGCCTCCATATTCACCAGATGAGGTTTAATGAGGATTAAGTTTTATTATTATTCACAAGATATGAAGTTAGAGACACAATGTATGTGCTAACGGGACACATTTTTCATATAGTCACATTTTTCTTTGTGTGTCCTTGCTTCAATTTAGAACACTTGATTATCTAATTAAAATAAAAAAAATATGCATTGAAGTGAGGATACAGATATAGATGAATATTGCCAATGATGAAGGATTTAGATACAGCAAATCCTCACATGACTGTTTTTATTTCTCCTCAAGAGGCTGCTGTTATACAGTAGAACAAGCCATTCTACCTGTAGAATCCACAGAGGGAAATGGAGGAATAACAATAAAACTAATATCGGCAACTATCGGCATAGATTTCTGCCGATAACCGATATTTCCATAAAAAAGCAACTATTAGCACCGATATATCAGTCTAATTCTAATTACTATATATAGTAAAAGAGAAACAGAGCTCATAAAGTACCTGGGTGCCCTTGCTGTTGCCCTCGGCAATGACTGTATTGGTGGCGTTTGTCATCATGATACGCACTTCCACGCCTGGCAGGGGCACTCCAACAGAACCTGGAAAAACACAAACAGTCCAAAATTAACCCTCACCAAACTCCAGATGTGAGCAAAAACTGGCTACGAGTTACTGGCCTTTATAAGGAATCACAAACTAAAACACGGTTTCAATTGCAACATGAGAACAACTAAACGAATCAAATCAAATTAAAGAAATACAGTCATCTACTAAGGAAAAGCTCAGTGACGTTTTTTTAAGTAACTAAGTGTTGTGAGGTGTAGAAATGTATGGCAGAAAGAGTTTGGATGAAAGTTGGATGACTACCAGTGTGAAAATATTTATTAAATTGGTTTTATTTTGTCCTGTAATAAGATAATTTAGAAAAATAATAGAAATTTGTAACCTGGTCCAAACTTTTGAGTCACTTTGACACAAAGACATTTTAAGTTAAATTAAAAAAAGGAAAGCATTTAAAAGATTGGTAACACTTTACATTAAGGTTCTATGTGTTAATATTATTTAATGCATTAGGTATCATGAACTAACCATGGACAATGATTTATTTTTTATTTTTTACCAAATTTATTAATTATTGGTTAATGTTAATTTATCAAAATACTATTTTTCATTGTTTGATAACTAATGTTAACATATACAACTTTTAATGTAAAAAGTGTTTTAGTATGTGTAGAAATTATCATTAACAAACTTAAAAAACAGCTGTTTTGTAAAGTATTACCAAAAGATTATATCAGCCAAAATTGTAATAATTATATCGCAGCAATGGTTTGGAGTAGAAACGTAATTTTACCATTAGAAAGCAGCGATTTTACTTTTCACTAGGGATGCAATGATGTATCGGCTGCCGATATTTATCAGCCAATTTCTGACCAAATTTAAAGCCGTCGGCATATCGATGGTTCATTTATAATTAATTGGTAACACACTTTGCACAACTCTGTGAATTCAAATGCTCAATCCAGAAATAATAATAGCTACAATATGTAGAAGGTTTGGCACTCATTTTTAATTTTGCTTCTTTCTTGTTCTCACATTAATGCCAAAAAACGGCATAAATGGATGTGACAGCTGTGAAAGCGACACTTACATACATGATGAGGGACACCATCCAAAATGCTATGAAACCAGCAGAGATATCGGAATGATTTCCATTAATGCTGCAAGATTGAAACTGCAATATGGCGACTGCAAAACCCTACATGGTTGCGATTTAAATTGCAAAAACAGAATTGCAAAAATTTTTTAGAATTACAAAATAACTTTTTTTTCCATATCAATCATCATGTTACCATATTTAGTTTTTATCTTTCACTGTGGCTCTCTTTAAAATTTTGGCCAACAGATCCAATGTTCAATGGAAATTCTTTATTGTTAGAACAGTGAAAAAGCTTTTGTAACTCTTTGCACATTTTTTAAGTATTCCTAAGTAAAAGTGATCTGATGACAAAGAAAAAGGTAAGTGGCAAAATATCGGTATTGTTATCGTTATCGTTATTGACCTATAATTTTGGTTAAAGCATTTCATATTGGTGACTTGATTCTTATAGTGGAATATAAACCATGGCATGCATTATTTTGAAATTCCAAAGAAAGGTAAAAGCCAGCTGGTCAGTGCCTGTATTTTCTATACATGCCAAAGACAATTTTTCACATTTGGTGCTAGGCAAGTGTTAATTCTGGATTTTGGGAGAAGTCAAACTAGAATCAAACCTCTTACTGCAAACCTCCAATGTCACCATTTAATGTCACACTATCTCAAACAGACTCGTGTTTTGATAAATATAGGATGTTAGCTTACTGTACACCAGCTTCAATAAGAGAAATATACTGCCTAAAGTGACAGAGCTATAGCAGATATACATCAGAAATAAGATGTCTTACTCCTGCATACATTCACATATGGGAAATCTGACCATTAGGGGCTTCGGTGTGAATATAAATGAGACGGGGGCTGATTTGAGGTCTGTGTGCAGTGTCCACTGGGATCTGAGGATGTATGTGTGCTTATACTGGAATGTGATTGTCCGTGAAGTAGTATTCCTGTCACAAAATGAAAAGAGGACACAATAGCTCTCAGTCTGCTTAGAGAAGCCATTAACAAGCCAGCAGTGCCTCTGCCCATCACAAGCCCTCATTAAAAAAAGAGCACACATACACTCATGTTTAATTCAAAACCTCTCCCACGGCAGTCCACACTGTGCCACCACTGGGAGTGGCAGCACCACCTTTTAAAACACAATACAGAAAAATTAATAATAATTACTATTATTGCCGCATTCAGTCTTATTTTTCATCTCTAGTTATCTGAAATTCTTGTTTAACTAGATTTTTACATTGTTTTTTTAAGAAAATTTGAGTGGTGTTTGCCCATGCAAAACTTAAAAATCAAGTCTATGTGTCTTTTTGTGTGCCTGTTTTATCGTCGGCCAGAAGAAAAGTGCAAGTGTGATTAATAAGAAAAGTAAAAGCACACCACTCCACAACAAGTCACACGATTAGAGGTATCATTCATGTCTGTATAGCACAAATTATGTGGCGCGAGTTACATGCAAAAGTTTAATAGTTAAGTTTAGGAGTTTGTTCAAATTCCTAAATCTATATGAGCAAAAGTAATATTAATGCTTGCCTTAGCTAATTGATTGCTAATTATGCCACTTCCTTTATTTGTATTAAATTTGTTGATTAATTACATTTTTAAAATATGTTTAAATTAAATTTTTATTTTAAATAAAATGTATATGTTAATTAAAACTTGTAGTTTGCACCTTGGTTTACTTTGCATTGTTATTTTACATTGTATTGTTATTTTACGTTTTACTCAATTTTGCAATATTTATATATTAATAAACTTTTTCTTTAATAATATTTGGTTAATATCTATCCATTTGCACCGCAAACATTTTTCTTTGACTTATTTTGTAACTTTCTCACTGTATCTACTCAGTTATACTGCAAATACTGTACTTCACCAAAATAAATGTACATTGTTTTTTTTGTTTTTTTGTCTTGCCAATAAAGCATACTATATTGAAATTGAAAACTGAGAGAACAGAGAGGAGAGAAAATGATTCAGGTTGACAGAAAACATTATTGATCTACAATTGACTGAAGAATGAGAAAAAGGTAGAGATGTGAAGAGGTGTAAAGATGTAAACAAAAAAAGAGAAAAAAATTACTTCAGTCCCTCTTATTATAAAAAACTATACATATATATATGTAAAAACGAGCATCATCTTTTAATTAAAAGAAAATGTGGTCTTGGTGTGATTTCTTTTACAGTATATTAACTAGAGGTAGACCGATATATCGGTTTTACCGATTAATCGGTGCCGATAGTTGCCTTTTGGAACTATCCGTTATCGGCAAAAATCTGTCGATAGTTGCCGATAGTTTTTTCATTCTTTAGTCATTTCAAAATAAGAGTCCCCAGTGTGTTTCGGGCTTGTTTATACTTAAAAGTCCCGTGTTATTTTTGTTTTTGTTATTATTAGGTTTATATTTGGTTTGAACAAAAAACTGCATCTGGGATTTTATTAATTTTGGACTCTTTGTCTGCCATAATAAAGAAAGAATAAGAATTATTATTTTTTGTTTTGTTAAATCGGTTATCATCCTTTCCCACCACCTTAGTTATCGGTATCGGCAAAATCCACTATGGGTCGACCTCTAATATCAACTATGAAATATTCTCTTCATACTATTTACTCTTTTAAAGTCAACAAGAAAAATTAAAAAGTCACCCATTTTACTTCCATAATGTGACATATTTCAGAGAGAAACAAGAAAAAAAAATGTAGACCAGGAATTCAGGGAAATTTCGATTTTGTTCACTTTAAATTAAATAATAAAACAAGATCAATTACAACATAAAATCAAAAGATTATAATGTACTCTCAATGTTATTTTTTATTCACAATGCCATACGATATTCTCTCTGTCCTATTCTCTTTTCAAAGAATAATGTTGAACCAAGCAAAAAACTTTTAGGTTTTGAGTTCTCTTTAATGAACACTAGTCGGTCTACAATATATATATATATATTTTAACTAGATCATAATCACATTTATGAGTTGAGATGAGCTTTCATTTAATTTATTTAAGCCAAGGATTGCATTTTTTTCCCCCTGAATTTATTTCACCCCTTCCCCCCTTAACTAAAAAAATATTCTTTGTAAAATCATCATCAAATCCACAATATTTCTTCTAGACACTTTTGATCTAAATTTGAAGTCTAACAACATCAAAATGTTGCTACAACATAGATAAATCAAAGACCTGGTTCTCGACACACTGCGACTGTCGAACATGTAAGATCAGATTCATCATAATTCATGGGTGTCACTTCCTGCGATCACAGTCAACACTGTGGCTGATATTGATTGACTTCATCCTACTTCTAAATACGACAGCCTCACACCGGTGTCTCACGAGGCTGAGCAGAAATTATCAATGTAAACTTCTCTTAATCGTCACCTCTGTGCATTAACTTCAGCCTGCTGTCAGTTTAGAACCCGCTACTAATAAAACAATACAGTGCTCAAGCTGCCTCTGACAGTCACCTTAGCACTTTCGCTAACGAGACGCATGTCAAAAGGCAAAGAAAACAATCCTCAAAACACAGAACAAATCGTGAGAAGAACGCTAGAAGTGCTTTGATACTGACACTTGCGCAAGACGTGCCGTTTGACAGGAGCAGTTTGATCAATGCTACATCACTGAGAATAACCCACAGAGGATTTCTCAGAAGATAAATCACACGTAAACAACAAACTGCAGACATAAAGAGAAACAAACGACTTCAGAATGAGAGTTTGATCTGTGATAACTCTCCATCATGAGCCATCGGAAGAAAAAAATATGAAAACAAAATCTATACCAGTGCGGAGATGAAACATAGAAGCATGACCATCAATATGAGAAACAGTAACAAAGGCAAGGTGATTTTAAAAACCAACGACCCCCCACCCAAGAGTCTGGCAGAATATACCGCAATATTGAAGCATGCATCATCAGGTTTTAGGACTAATAGTATGAATCCTAAACAGTGCATTGTGTTACCGCTACTTAAACTGGCACATTTAGGCAATATACTGTTTACACTGACTTCAAAACATGTAAAAGTCTCGTTGTTACTACTGTAAAATCATATTAAATTAATACTGGATAACTTTCAAACAGTTTTCAGTAACTTTCTGTCATTGTGTATTATTTCCGTTTTGATGACGGTAGCTAATAATACTAAGTTACCACAGTTTTACAGTAGTAACTGCCGTTAACTTTGGTTCTCATGGTAAATATTTGTAGGGAAAGGACTATATTCTGTTGTTGTTTTTACTATGATTATTACATATGAAGTGATGAGGTACCAGGTATGCGTGGCCCCTTAAGTGGATTTGATAGCGCCATGCCAATTTCAGTCATGCCGTAGCGCTCCAGCAGTATGTGGCCTGTGATGTCCGCCCAGCGCTCCAGAACCGGCTGCGGAAGAGCTGCAGAACCAGACACCATCAACCTGAGAAAGAGAGAATTAGCCATCATTTCATTTTATACACTGTTGTTAATGTTAGGAATTACGCTCTGGTTGTTTTTCTTCAAAAGATTTTGTTCGAAAGTTTCGGTACTTGTTGACCCTCGGGTAAAGTGCAAAGAATTCTATTTGAGAGTGTATTGATTGAAATGAAAAAAGAAGGTTTGAAGGCTCGTCTTTGATGCTGCTTTACTAAAGGATAAAAGAGAATTTTAGGGGAGAAGCTCTGGTTGGCTTGATGCAAAGTAAATTGTCTTTAGTCTAGACTTTGGCTAAATTACTCGGGTTCGGTTTGATGATGGAGGGTCTCCTGCAGTGTACCTGATTTTCTCTTTGCAGACGGCCCTGATGAAGTCCTGGACGCGAGCTTGAGTAAAATGCTGATCGTAGTATTCGATGAGTTTAGAGTAGATGGTGGGGACTGCCATGAATACATTCACCATCTGGGACTTTGAACTGAGCAACTGCTCCCAAACCTGCAACAAAGAAAAACTAAAAATAGATCACTTTCAAACAAACTTCGATCAGTGTTAAACAACTGTGTTAGTGAACAACTCATTATAAAGTTTAAATCTAAAATATGTAATTTCTTCGACACTTGCGTCCCTTGCGCCACTGAACTGCAAAAGTTTTCAAAATAGATTTCCAAATATGCCCCTCATCTGCTGTTGTTCAAACAGTCAGACAGTCGCAACCACAACTCACACCACTGGTTGAGTGAAGTTGTTGGGGCGGTTCTAAGCGAGTCTCTTAAAACAAACACTGGAATTTGTATCCGCCACAAAGACATTGTTTACAGTTTTTGTGAAAATTAACCATGCATGTCTTACTTATAGTTGTCTCTGCATATTAAGCTAAGATAAAAGAAAGTATTTTAGCTTTAAAGGTATTTATTCTGCTATTTGACAAATAATCAATCAAATATGTATTATTTAAGAATGCACCAATGTCGAAATTTTAACCGATAACTGATAATAATTTTTTATGTTGACCGATAACTGATATAATGGCAGATATTATAAATCTGTACTGTTTTGCCTGACTTTAAACTATGTAATGGCCGATAACCGATATCACGACCAAAATCATATATCTAAACGATTTTGGTTGTTGTAAAACAAACAAAAAAATATTATTATACTGTGTATCCCTAGTATTATTTGCCTTGAAAAGAAAGAAGTTTGAAGGACGTACCAATGTCGAAATTGTAGCCAATACCGTTAACAAATAGGTATTTTCATGCCATGGCCGATAACCGATATCATGATCGATATCATAAATCTTCATGATTTTGTTGTTGTAAAACAAACAAAAAAATATTATTATATTGTACACCCCTAGTATTATTTTTCTTGAAAGGAACATAAGCAGTTTAAAGGACATACCAATGTAAAAATTTTAGCCAATACCGATAACGGATAGGTAATTTTATGCGATAGCCAACAACCGATATCACGACCGATATCATACATCTTCATGATTTTGGCTGTTGGAAAACAAACAAAAAATATTATTATATTGTGAATCCATAGTATTATTTGTCTTGAAATGAACATGAGCAGTTTGAAGGACATAACAATGTCGAAATTGTATAATATTATATATATATATATATATATATATAGTGCATCCCTAGTATTATTTGTCTTGAAAAGAATATAAGAAGTTTGAAGGACATTCCAGTGTCGACATTGTTGCAATACCGGTAACAAATAGGTGTTTTTATGCGATGTCTACATGACTTTAGTTATTGTAAAACAAAAATATACCATTCACACTAAGTGACATACCATACTTCGAAATAAATCAGCAATCAGAAGATTTTAATATACAGTAGAAAAGATAGATAATTGTTTAATACTTTGAAACCTGGCATTGAAAAAAGGTTTACTGTTTGAATTGGGAAAAATAAGCCTTGATATTTCAAAATCAGCCTAATTAGACTGAAACAATGATTACAAATAAAATACAAATAAAAACACTACTGATAGCCAGTGGGATGCACAAAAATAGTGCATCCCTTGTATTATTTGTCTTGGTGACTCTATAAGGACTTTGGTCGAAAGGTTGTTGCACTGCAGGAATGTTGTTAAAATAGGAAAAAGATAGATATGTAAAGGTCAGTGCGATGCCCAGCAGAAGAGAAACACAGTTCACTATCCCAGTAGAGCTGCTATTGAGGTCAGAGTGAAGACTCACTGTGCAGGACACACTGGGCTTTTACAGCCTTTCTTTGCTTTTGATAAATGTGCTGCATGAATCATTGTGAATGATGGCAGAACCAATCCCAACCACACACACACATCCTAGTCTGTCAGACAGAATCCGATATATTTAGACAAGCAGCATAACAGCTGATACAAATACTCTTCTCATACAGGCACAAATCAATTACAGTGCTTTAAACTTTACACACTGATGATATTGATGATATTAGTTGCAGATCAGATCTTGTTGCATCCATATTATTTATAATAATAATATTTAAGGCATATACCCCCCCCCCCGCTAAGGCATGTTTTACATACACAAACATGCACACACACACACACACACACACACACTATAATATATGTACATATACATATATATATATATATATATATATATATATATATATATATATATATATATATATATATATATATATATAGAGAGAGAGAGAGAGAGAGAGAGAGAGAGAGAGAGATATAGATATAGATATATATATATATATATATATATATATATATATATATAGATATAGATATAGATATATAGATAGATATATATACACACATACATCATATTAAAATTGGTGTATGTACCAATATATCATATCATATGAATTGGAGGTCAACCAATATTAGATTTTGCTGATAATCGTAAAATAATCGATCTAGTTGAAAGAAAGGTTATAATAGACCATGTGTGCAAATGACAATAAGATGACTTAAGACATGTGACTATAGTTTTAAAATCGATATATTTTAAAATGTGTTAAAAAAATAATTTAGTCTTTCCTTCCTATGATAGGGTGGGTCATTCAGAGGCTACAAGAGGCCAAATTGAATTAAATCCCAAAAGTAGATTATCGTGCAATCAAAATACCAATAATAACCAGAAAAGGAAAAGAAAAAAGAATCTGGTGCACAACGCAGGACACTTCAACAATAAAAAAGCCAGAAATCTCTTATTTTGAAATGTATGTCCTTCACTGCTTCCAGCTACTCATGTAAACAGAAAAGGGAAATAAAATATGTACTCTTACAATCATCTACAAAGTATTACAATACAAACACTTCAAAGTAAACATTGTCCTATTTCATCAACAGATCATCAGGGATCGCTTGTCATAAATGTCCAGTATTCATTGATTGCGAAACGCTCTGATGCCACACTGAATCTCGTGTTCTCCGCGTGTATTTCACTTTGAAGCCCCCAGCACACGCAGATGATTCGTTTATTAAATTAAATCGTAGCTTTTTAAAGTTTAATAATGACATTAGGGTCACATCAAGATTTCAGTCTTTATATCCCTAAATTTAAAACCTACTTAAATAATAATTAAGACTTTTGTTATACTATTTAAGACATTTAAGACTTTTTATGATCTTACATTTTAGAAAACTGAATTTAAGACATTTTAAGACCTTTTAAAGACCCGTGGGAACCCTATTTTAGTCCTAAGGGGCACCACAAAATCTTAAACATTTTGATTTTAGATTAGATTCTTTATTTTTATTTTAGCAAGTACAACAACATTTTGAGTGACACAATCCTAAATGCAGCTCTAAGTCAAAGACAAACATCATAAATATAAAATAATAAAAAAAGATCATATATAAAATAGAGTAGCAGGATAAAGTAACGAATAGTAAATGATTACATCTTATCACGTGGCTTGTTGAGCGCGTTACCGCGGAGAATAGCGTGAAGCATCCACGCACATAAATGACATCTCCTGTGATTTATGTACATACACTGTTGGACATTGTTTTATACAAATGTTAAAAATGAATGAGTGTGTGATACTTTGCTTCTTAGAAGTTCACAGTGCTATAAGTGTCTGAAGTTGGAGAAACTCTATAAAATACATACCAACCTATATGTAGTAAACACCCGCCCTGCCCCATTCTTTAGCCTATATGATGGATAGCATTTACATCCCGTCATTTATAATGATACGTTCTCTGACTGCAGGCTGTCTAATGTATTCATACCGCAATAAATTCATCTATATGCGTGTTTTGCTCCCACCACAACTGAGCTGAGCGCTCATCACTCAAACAACTCAAAGCCCAAGTAATGGTTGCTCAAGTATCGATTTTTCAGCTTCATTAAAAATGACTGAACTGCATGTTGTAAATAATAAAACCCTTGCGGTGTAGAAAGCGTTTGATCTATCGAAGAAGCCGTTTGTGTTTTAACGTGCATGTTCAAGGTCATATCTGCCGAAAAACTAAGAATGGAACTTTCTTGTTGTCTTGAATGTCTTGTTTCCCCCCACTGCGTCCTCTCCAGACCTTTCTTGTCAATCACATCCTTGACTCCCATTAAATTCTCCTGGACCTTACAGCCCTTCCGCTCGCTCACCAGTTCCCATGAGCCCCCTCCCTTTACAAAGTACGGTATCATTCCTCAATGTCATGGCACGCATTGATCTGCTTCTAAAGCCCTTACCGAGATTTGGCATGGCCAGATACAAAGCTACACTGGGCAATCCATCACGCAAACTCCACGCTTGCTGTGACAGCCCGTGCTCTCTTTTACACACACACACTGGTTGAGCCAGTGCCTGTCAGTTCCTCTGCCCCGGTACTGACGCCTAGAGCGCTGGCACGCAGCAACATGGCTACAATTAGCGCATCCCTTTGACAAGTACCCAATAAGGGTGATCGGCACCCTCCTCTACTCTCTATAAACAACTTCATTGTGCAGGTCTCAGGACTTCCACCCAAGGGGAGGCAGGTAGACGGCCAGAGTCAATGATGCGTACAGCATCACTCCTGCAAACTCATTTAATTGCTTTACAAAAGTTCCACGGATTGTACAATGGAACAAATAAAATGGCTTTGATCTTAAAGTAATATTATAGGTTTTTACAACTCCGTGGCATGCTGATGATTACCACAGACAAAAATGTTGAATACTTACTCAGTACGTAAAAATGAACGGGAAACACTTTTACAGTAATGCACTTATAATGGAAGTCTATGGGGCAAGCTTTCTGGAGTGTTTCAAGGCAAAAACCTGAGGGCCTATTTACACTTAGTCACGTCATGCATTGATTAGATTGCCATCCGACTGGGTATGCACATTCCATTACACTTGGCCACATAAATGTGTCTCCACAAAACTAAAATAAATGAATGAGAAACGTGTTTACAGTAATACACTTACAATGGACATCTATGGGGCAAGTATACTGAAGGGTTTCAATGCAGAAATGTACGGGCCTATTTACACTTATTTACGTCATGCAACAATTGGATTGCTATCCGACTGGGTATGCACATTCCATTTACACTTGGTCACACAAATGTGTCTCCAAGAAACCAAAATAAACGAATGGGAAATGCATTTACAATGAAAGCCTATGGGGCCAACCACCTGGTCTTATTTGGTGATTTTTAGTGCTTCTATGAAGTTCCCCTCAAAAATAGTAAAAAAAAATTAAATAAAATTGTGGGCTGCATTCAGGCTGATCAGGTGCAGAACTAAACTGAACAGAACCTGAACATATACATATGATATGAGCTATCAATGTCTAAAATAATGTGTACAATTTACAAGTAATAACACTGAGTTTACATTCATTTGTATTACAAGCACTAAAAAAGTTACTATCACTTTAGGAGTTCAATGTGCAATTTGTGATTTATATGAATATGATTTTTTTTATTTGAAAGAACAGAAAGGGTATTAAAAGACACTATTCAAGGAAAGTGGAGTGCAGGATCTCATCTTTGATGCACACACATTACACGGAAGAAATGTTCTGTTTTAATCTCAAGCACTTTTCAACAAAACAAGGCGATTTTCCTGGTATGCTAGTACTTACATTTCTAAAAGCTAAATTCATACACTTTAAACACTTCAAGGACCTTGTGCAAACTCTGTTAACAGTATAGAAAAATAAAGCTCAATAGGTGTAAAAATCAAGCGATTATGATTTATGATCACATGGACAGAAAACAATGTTGTCAATTTCAAAATATTGAGTTTTGCCTCGATACGGTTCGTCATTTTTTGGTACGCAATATATCGAAATTCGATATATTGTCCCATCCCTACAACCACAGGTGTAGTTCAGCACATTAACTATAGACTAACGTTCGACAACCACAAAGTGTCCAAATATTTGTAATAATTTTGATAGTGTATCTATTGTTTTATCATTTAAAACCGAAAAATTCTTTTTGTGATCTATTTTGAAAAGTATGCTTGTGCCAACTCTTTTTAAAATAAATGCCACTTGCTTTAATTTTATTTAATGCAATGACATACAGTACATCCATTTTTAAGTGTCGCTCGTGTCCCAATACTTTTTGGGGCGACTAAACTGTTGTAATTATGTGTTAGTGGATGGACTGTACCTTCTGAGCACTGAACTCTGGCAGCATAATACAGGTGGCACCCACCCAGAGTGGGCACATCAGCTTGTTTACGATGCCATGCACATGATGGAGGGGCAGCGTGTGCAGGATGACATCATCTCTACTCCATGCCCACTCTGACACCAAACCATGAACCTACAAGAGATGAAAACACAGATGTTTAATTATAGATGCTGTTCAGTTTTTTCATGATTACCAGGGTTCACATGTTTAAAGCGTGATAGAATCATTGGAAAGCCAGAAACAGGCCAATGTCATTGTGCTCAAAACCTTCAAATCAGCAAAGTGATTTAATATTAACTGTTTGAGTTCAAGTGGACTGAATGTTCCATACAAGCAATTCTTCAGTTTTCATTGTGTTCTGAATTTCATTATTTACCACGTGCAGTTGGGCTGATGCATGCGCTCACAATCACGTCAACCTGAATTAGGTTGAAACATCCGCACTAAACCAAAATACTCTGTAGACTGGAATGGATATCTGTGGACAATGCTGTCTAGCATACATTTAATATTAAATTAAGCTATTAATTAATTTACATTTTGATAATTCACATTTTAAATGGAAAAATACCTAATTCCTTTTTCAAACGTACTTCACACAATCATCCCTCATGCATATACAACCAAAACATTCTAGATCACCACAATGGCAAACACAAAAAAAAATCTGACTTTCGACAAAATTGCAATTACGGATGCTCTCATACTATACGACAAGGTTCCCAAGTGGGTATTCACAAACCCCTGGAGATTCATGATGAAACTGCAGAGGTTTTACGAGATTATGAAAGAAATTCCAATATACAGATCTGAAATGTAGGTGGGGCTCTAACGCATTTTAGCCCCTCACAGATTTTCTATTCCAAATTTATATTCAGTCTAAGGGGCCGTTTACACGACAACATTTTCAACTAAAAACTGAAAACTTTTTATGTGTTTTGGCTGTTCGTTTACACGACAATGGCGTTTTGGGGCCTGAAAGTGCAAACTTTTGAAAACGGGGTTCAAAGTGCAAGTTTTTGAAAACGATGCCGTTATCGTCTCCGTGTAAACATACAAAAACACGAATTTGTGAAAATGATGACGTCATGCGCACGTTTATTACGTGTTCAGTCTATAGGCATGCGCGCGAGACATTCAAAACTATAATGGCGGACTACAGGACTGTGTTTGTGCTGCTCAAGATTTTGAGTTTATTGACGCTTCTCCAGCAAAGTGTAGATTTACTGCATCACTACTACGACCAGCGATCGCCATCTTCATTGTTTGTATTCACCGCTCTGTGGAAGAATGCTTATGTGCGTAGGCGCGTAGTGTTTCTTTACAATGTGGCATCGCCAACTACTGGCCTGGCATGCATAATACAACGTTTTTAGTCGTTTTCGCGGATCCGTGTGAATGGGAATCGTTTTGACAACGTTGTCGTCTGTACGCGAAACTTTTCAAAAACGCAAAGGAACAACGCTTCCATTTTTAGTACATCGTTGTAGTGTAAACGTACCCTAATTGTCAGTTCAAAGCACCACCCTCGTTGTTTCATTGAATATCTCGGCCTCTGAGTGGACTAGAAGCTCAATCCAGGTGTCATTAGAAAGCTGAGATGATATATAACATTTTATCATCAATAGTCAAAAACGTATTTTTTTTGATGATTTGTTTTGCATGCTTTTCCTTCTGGATGGCATATTTTGTTCTGGACATCTAAGATATAACACTGGATTATTCAGCCAAGCAAGTACAAAATGGTTAATTTTTTAGAAAACTCCCTAAGGTAAAAGCAGATATAACATTTTGGCTACTTGAGGCTTCCAGCAGCAGTTATCGGAGCATAAAATAGACATTTGTATTTGATGACTTATAGAAGTAATATTTCACTTTGTGATTCTTCTGAATCTTTCGAACTGAAGGATTAGGGCAACAAAATTAACTGTACAGTCACATTCCTGAAAATGAGAGTTTTCTACAGTATTTGATATATGACTTGTCCATTTAGGTTCTTTGTGAAGGACTTTTATTTTCATATAAATATTTCTATCCCATTTCCTCTAGGGGACACTAATTTTCAACGCGAATTTTTTTAGGCCTTATTTTGTTATTTTAAGTAACATAAATGCAGATGTGATGGTTATCTCTGAAAGGTTTTTTATTTTTCTTCACATTTTAGAATAATAGTAAAGTCATCACAACTATGGAATAACAAATAGAAATATGGGAATTATGTTGTGACTAAAAAAATCCAAAATAAATCAAAACTGTGTTATATTTTAGCATCTTCAAAGTAGTCGCACTTTACCTAGAATTTGCAGAAATGTACTCTTGGCATTTTCTCAACCAACTTCTTGAGGTATCACCCTGGGATGCTTTATAAACAGAATTGAAAGAGTTCCCATCTATGTTGGGCACTTATTGGCTGCTTTTCTTTATTATGTGGTCCAAGTCATCCATTTCAAAAACTAGTTTTGTAATTAAATAAATATGTTGGCACAATTATATTTTTGTCAACAAAACTAATTTCAAACATTTAAGCATACGCCTTAAGATCAAAAGATTTTTAAGATTATGAGAAACATTTCAGGCAAGTGACCCCAAACTTCTGAAAGGTAGTGTATAGATTATACAGTATATATATATATATATATATATATATATATATATATATATATATATATATATATATATATATATATTTTTTTTACTTTTTTTTTTACAAATGGTAAAAACTACAAGTAACAGTAGCTACTGTGAGCTGCATCATAACAACAGTTTTGGGAAACATTGCATATTAAATTTCACAGCTTGCTAAAGTCACACAATAGTCACCTCAAAGCAAACTGTGATTAAAAAGCAAGATTTTCCCTTAGACTGCCATTGTTCTCTGAAGACACGAAAAATTTACGCCAAAACAAAATATGTGTAAAAGTGTCAGAAAAGTAATAGCGCACTTCTCTACAAGCTGGTATCTACAAGGTATCATTTATGTCTATAACACAAACGTACAGGACACGTTACGTGCCTATGTTTAGTTGAAATCTCTCTCTCTCTTATATATATATATACATATGTACATATGTATAGAATAACATCACAAAAATAACACTTTTACCATCTTAGAAAAAATATATGGAATTAGATATTAGCGATAACAACATGCAACGTTGTTCATTGCAAATTCATTTTATTTATTGAAAGGTTTGGGATGGGAATTCACAAGACAAAAGAGCATGTGTGTGTGTAACTGTGGTGAACTGTGAGGTTGACCAGCAGCAGCTCCGTCCACCCAATGAGGAACACACAAGCTTGAGCTTGACAGAAGAAGCCTTCTTAATTGAGAGTGATCTAATTTTCCACCCTAATGGAAATGCAGGTCAATTTTGGTTGGGGAAAAAACTGCAGTGCCTTGAGTGCAGCATAAAATTAAATAATCTGAGTGATTATTAAGAGAGTTCAAGTGGAACAAAAGTAAAAGAACACAGCGACAGCAGTGGAGGGAGGGGCTCTCATTCCACAGCTACAGTTCCCAACAAGTATAACACTGCTAATATTAATCAAACAGTATTACACTGAATAGTGCACAACTATAGCAACCTCATAAAACAATAGCTTGAAACATCAAAGTGAGCCAAACTTCTGATGTTCTCATTTGATTTAAATATGTTATCGATCATGAATTTAGTTTTGAACGGCATGTCAAAAAACATGCCTGTTAATACTGTTTGATATGGCGATTATTTTACTACAATAATTTCTGTCAATCAATTTGAGGCACATTCTGCTGAGAACGTTTCCAAAACTATTTAATCTTAATAGATTTTATGAATGATTAAAAAGAATCTATCTATCTGTCTGTCTGTCTGTCTACCGCCTTACTATTTTTAAGTCATAATTTCTGTTTTCTAAGGTTTAACAAAGCAAAATCTACATATTTTCAAGTACCTTCCCAAACCTGCTTAAGTACTCAATTTACATCAGCCAAAACATTAAAACCACCTGCCTAAAATTGTGTAGGTTCCCCCTCGTACCTACAAAACAGCACCAACCCACATCTCAGAATAGCATTCTGAGATTATATTCTTCTCACCACAATTGTACAGAGTGGTTATCTGAGTTACCGTAGACTTTGTCAGTTCAAACCAGTCTGGCCATTCTCTGTTGACTTCTCTCATCAAAAAGGCGTTTCTGTCCACAGAACTGCCACTCACTGGATGTTTTTTGTTTTTGGCATCATTCGGAGTAAACTCTAGAGACTGTTGTGTGTGAAAATCCCAGGAGATCAGCAGTTACAGAAATACTCAAACCAGCCCATCTGGCACCAACAATCATCCATGCAATTATCTAATCAGCCAATCGTGTGGCAGCAGTGCAGTGCATAAAATCATGCAGATACGGGTCAGGTGCTTCAGTTAATGTTCACATCAACCATCAGAATGGGGAAAAATGTGATCTCAGTGATTTGGACCGTGGCATGATTGTTGGTGCCAGACGGGCTGGTTTGAGTATTTCTGTAACTGCTGATCTCCTGGGATTTTCACGCACAACAGTCTCTAGAATTTACTCCGAATGATGCCAAAAACTAAAAAAACATCCAGTGAGTGGCAGTTCTGTGGACAGAAACACCTCGTTGATGAGAGAGGACAACAGAGAATGGCCAGACTGGTTTGAACTGACAAAGTCTACAGTAACTCAGATAACCGCTCTGTACAATTGTGGTGAGAAGAATATCATCTCAGAATGCTATTCTGAGATGTGGGTTGGCACTGTTTTTGTGGCACGATGGGGACCTACACAATATTAGGCAGGTGATTTTAATGTTGTGGCTGTATGTACGAACCAAATATCACTGGTTTACAAAGCTGCATCTATCTGAGAACATGTACTTGCATGCAGCATAAACATTCATTCACCATGGCCTGCAAGCTGCTGTGGGTGTGTAGCACTCCCTTCGGTCTGCCCGTGGTTCCACTGGTGTAGATCAGCATGGCTGGCCTCTCCGCCCAGTCTGAGATGCTCTCCCCAGGAAACGCCTGCATGTCCTCTGACTGCAGAGTCTCTAGGATGGAGTTGGAAAGCTCCAGGCAGGGCAGCCCGAGTTTCTGGGCCAACGGCTCAAGGGTGCCCGTGAAAGGCTGTCCAGCCACCAGTAGTGAGCTCTGGGAGTCTGCAATGACATATTCCAGCTCACTCAGAGGATGTTTTCTGTACAGGGGCACAGCGACGGCACCACACATCCAGGACGCCCACTGGGCCACAGTGTAGGATGAGTCATTGTTGCACAAGAATGAGATGCGCTTGCCCTGCAGGTCTCCTGATGGACAAGCGAGCACTTTGGTAATGCGTCCTGCCAGGCTCTTGCTGTTTTTGTAAAGCGAGTGGTAGGTGTGGCTCCCACTGTGATCAGTAATGGCAACATTGTCTCCATATGCAGGAGCTTTAGAGAAAACCGGAGCCACCTTCCCTCCGGCTACATTGATTTTGAGGCTGGATGATGCATGTGCTCGCTGTTCAACATTTCTCAGGAGCCACTTCAGGGGTCTTCTGCTTTCCCTACAGTGAGACCATCCTGAAGACCAGGAAGTGTGTAAGGACAGCATGATGAGCGATCGCACAGGAGGAGCACACAAACTTTATCATATGATCGGCAGTCTTAACAAGGGAACAAAAAATGAAAGAAAAAAATATGAATATACAGTACATATAAAGTGACTAAAAACAAAAACAGGCATTAAATCAACATTTTATTTAAGCAAATTAAGAGGGGCTATGCTTACTCTGTAGTATATACTGTATACTGCCTTGCCTACAATAACTAAGCTTGGAATAACATACTTCAATACTACTCTTACTATTTCTGCCTTATTGAATATCTATATAGATACAATAGATAGATGGACAGACAGACAGACAGACAGAAACACAGATTAGTACATAGCTAGATAGAATGACAGAACGATAGACAGACAGACAGATATGTAGACAGACAGATGGACAGACATAAAGATAGATTGACAGACAGATATGTACATACAGTAGCTAGATAGATAGATAGATAGATAGATAGATAGATAGATAGATAGATAGATAGAAAGAGTAAAAAAAAAGTATTTGCCCTCATCCTGATTTCTTCTGTTTTTGTGTACATCTCATCATAAATTGATTCAAAAATTCAAACAAAACCTATCATAAAACAAAGGCAAATCTAATTAAACACAAAATACAGTTTTTAATTATCCAATATGAACTGGGCCTGTTTGAAATGGTATTTACCCCCTTAGTTACTAAATCCCCAAATCTATGAAACTGCATTCATAATGGGGTTTAGCTGGACTAGACACACCCAGACCTGATTACTGCCAGTCCTGTTCAATCAAATCATCACCTAAATATAACTTTTTCAGCTGCATGACGTTAGCTAAAAGGTCTCACCCAGTAGCACACTATGCCAAGGTTGAAAGAAATTCCTGAAATTATAAGGATACAGGTAATTGAAATACATCAGTCTGGGAAGGGTTACAAAGTTATTTCAAAGGCTCTAGGAACCACAGTGAGAGCCATTATCTCCAAATGGAGAAAACAGTAGTGAACCTTCCCAGAAGTGGCCGACCTTCCAAAATTCCTCCAAGAGCACAGCGCCGATTCATCTAGGAAGTCACAAAAAAGCCAAGGACAACATCCAAGGAACTGCAGGCCTCTCTTGCATCAATAAAGGTCACTGATCATGACTCCACTATCAGAAAGACTCTGGCCAAAAATGGCATCCATGGAAGAGTGGCAAGGCAAAAACCACTGCAAACCCAGAAGAACATTAAGGTGTTTTGAATTTTGCCAAAACACACCTTGATGATCCTCAAAGCTTTTGGGAGAATGTTTTGTGGACTGATGAGTCAAAACTGGAACTGTTTGGAAGACAAGGGTCCCGTTACATCTGGCATAAATGAAACACAGAATTCCACAAAAAGAACATCAAACCTACGGTCAAGCATGGTGGTGGTAGTGTGATGGTGTGGGGATGCTTTACTGCTACAGGGCGACTTGCAATAATAGAGGGAAACATTAATTCTGCTCTCTACCAGAAAATCCTAAAGGAGAACGTCCGGTCATCAGTCAGTGAGTTGAAGCTCAAGCGTAACTGGATTATGCAGCAAGACAATGATCCAAAGCATAGGAGTAAGTCCACCTCTGAATGGCTCAAAAGAAGCAAAATGAAAGTTTTGGAGTGGCCTAGTCAAAGTTCTGACTTGAATCTGATTGAGATGCTGTGGCAGGAACTTAAACAGGCAGTTCATGCTCGAAATCCCTCCAGTGTGGCTGAACTAAATCAGTTCTGCAAAGAAGAGTGGGCCAAATTTCCACCACAGCGTTGTGAAAGGCTGATCTCCAGTTATCGGAAGCATTTGGTTGCAGTTGTTGCTGCTAAAGGTGGCACAACAAGCTATTAAGTTTAAGGGGTCAGTTAGTTTTTCACATTGGTGATATAGGTGTTGGATAACCTTTTTGCTTCAATAAAAAAAAAAAAAAAAAATAATAATAATATAGTATATATATATATATTTGAAAACTGTATTTTGTGTTTACTCAGATTGCCTTTGTTTTGTTATATCTCATTTGAAGATCTAAAACAATTTATTATGAAAAATACAAATACTTTTCCACAGCACTGTAGACAGATAAACAGACAGACAGATATAAAGGAAGACAGACAGAGAGATACATAGATAGATATAGCAAGAGAATGATAGATAGAATGATAGATAGACAGACAGACAGACAGATAAATAGATAGAGAGACAGACAGACAGACAGACAGACATGTAGACAGACAGATAGATAAATATATATACATACAGACAGAAATGTAGACAGACAGAAAGATAGATTGAAAGGCAGACGTGGATAAACTAGCTAGATAGAACGACAGACAGACAGACAGACAGATAGATAGACAGACAGACAGACAGACATACAAATAGTATGACAGACTGACAAATAAATAGATAGAGAGACAGACATACAGATAGACAGACAGACAGACAGATATGTAGACTGACAGACAGACAGATAAATTGATAAGACAGAGACAGAAATGTAGACAGACAAATGGACAGAAAGATAGATTGAAAGACAGATGTACGTACAATAGCTAGATAGAACGATAGACAGATAAATAGATAGACAGACAGATATGTAGACAGACAGATGGACATACATACAGACAGATAGATAGACAAACAAATAAATAGAAAGACAGACAGATAGATAAATAGATAGACAGACAGACGGACATACATACAGACAGATAGATAGACAGACAAATAAATAGAAAGACAGACAGTAGATAAATAGATAGACAGACAGATAGTCAGACAGACAGACAGACAGACAAATAGATAGATAGATAGACAGACAGACATACAGTATATGTTGACAGACAGACAGATAAATAGACAGACAGACACACAGTATATGTAGACAGACAGATACACCGATCAGCCACAACATTAAAACATTAATATTGTGTAGGTCCCCCTCGTGCCGCAAAAACAGCGCTCTGAGATGATATCACCACAGTTGTACAGAGTGGTTATCTGAGCTCAGAAAGTTACAGAAATACTCAAACCAGCCCATCTGGCACCAACAATCATGCCACGGTCCAAATCACTGAGATCACATTTTTCCCCATTCTGATGGTTGATGTGAACATTAACTGAAGCTCCTGACCCGTATCTTTTGATTTTATGCACTGCACTGCTGCCACACGATTGGCTGATTAGATAATTGCATGGATGATTGTTGGTGCCAGATGGGCTGGTTTGAGTATTTCTGTAACTGCTGATCTCCTGGGATTTTCACACACAACAGTCTCTAGAATTTACTCAGAATGGTGCCAAAAACAAAAAACATCCAGTGAGTGGCAGTTCTGTGTACGGAAATGTCTTGTTGATGAGAGAGGTCAACAGAGAATGGCCAGACTGGTTTGAACTGACAAAGTCTACGGTAACTCAGATAACCACTCTGTACAATTGTGGTGAGAAGAATATCATCTCAGAATGCTGTTCTGAGATGCGGGTTGGCTGTATTTTGTCGTCATGAGGAGGGAACCTACACGATATTAGGCAGGTGGTTATAATGTTGTGGCTGATCGGTGTATGTATACAGACAGATAGATAAATAGATAGATAGTCAGGCAGACAGACATATAAATACATAGATAGACAGACAGACATACAGTATATGTAGACAGACAGATAAATAGGTAGACAGACAGATAGGTAAATAGATAGATAGTCAGACAGACAGATAAATAGTCAGACAGACGACCGACAGACTGTACTGCAAAAACAGTTATAGTATTATACTAATATGCTATTCCAAACACAGGCAGACATTACTTACAACAAACAGCAATATTTTTTAATCTAATGGCAAGGATATTAACTTAAAGACATTCTACAGATAAAACTAACACCAGGTGACAAAAAATAAGTCTAAAAATGTTGCCTTTATAATAATAATAATAATAAACCATATTTATATAGCACTTTGTGCTTAGTAATAATAATAATAATAATAATAATAATAATAATATAGAACTTAAAACAATATTTACTAACTGCTTTACAGGATAAATGTATGTACATAAATATAGACAGGCCCCTCCAAAAAACATCCATAACATTGAAGTAACAGGATACACCAAGATTGGTTTTAAAGTGTGTTTTTGCATTCTCCAAACAGCAACAATGTTTTACTGTACACAACTCATTGATAAGTCACCTTTCTGAAAAGTGCATGGCTTTGTGATAAAACACAGACACAAGAGGTAACCTACATTAAAATAAACTAAATTAAAAAATAATAGATTAATTCCAATACTGCAAATGTTATTTTTTTACACATACCGCATTTAGGTATAAAGAATGAACAGTCAAGCAAACAGAACATAATCATAAACATGTTTAAAGCGTGTTATCTCGCACTCTTGCGTTCTGAAAACACTCCGATTTAGCTAGGTTATTTAAAATCATTCTATTGTTGCTAAGCAACTCTACACATTACAATGACAACTAAAACATCAGTCTTCTTCAAACATTTGCAGAATAATGCACGGCCTACCTACTGTACAGTACAGTGATGCCGGAGACGGTGCACCGTGTAAAATCCCGTGTGGAAACCGAGGCGGAGCGGAACCTTTATTTACTGCACTCTTCACACGGGACGTCTCTCCTGCTGTATTATCGCAGTGGTTTGCATTTTGGAAGATTCTCATGTATTATACAGTTGATTTTTACTTTTAATGTACGTGTGCTTATTCACTTGAGGATTACATATTAACTAAAATATTAACATTGCTTCCATAAATACATTTTTGGGCCTGAATCATTTTCAGCATTGAATGAAAAGAATGAGTAGGCTATAATTAAATAATACAATGGAATTTGAGTACACTACAAGTCAAAAATTTGAACATACTTGACTAAATTTTTGTCTCTCAAGATCTTAGAGGCATAGTTCACCCCAAAATGCAAATTATGTCATCATTTACTCACCCTCATGTTCTTCCAAACCCAAAATACCTTCTTGGTTCCATGGAGTGCAAAAGGAGATGTTAGGCAAAATGACAACCACACTTTCATTGTTTGTAAACAAAAAATAAATAAATAAATAAATGCAATGAAAGTGAAAATGTTGACTGACGTTTACATTCTGCCAGGGGCTAAATTGCGGCGTAACGGCCCAATTTAATACCAAATTAACCCCTGCATACTGCCTAACTTCTCCTTTTGTGTTCACTAGTTTGGAATGTACATACATTTGTGTAAATGATGACAGAATTGTCATATTGTGGGTGAACGTTTTGATCTAAATGCTTATGCTTAAATGCTTCGAATACGTTTTGTAGACAAATATAAATAGTGTCTACATATACATTTCTTTACAAAACCGTTATTATATTAATGGACAAGTTGGACCAGATAATGAAGGACAAATCTTCAATACTGTTTACAGCTCAGGGTGGGCATCATGAAGTTGGTTTAGAGAGTATGCAGAGCTGTAATCTAGACAAAGGATGGCTACTTTGTAGAAGCTAATATGTATGATAGTTTTAATTTGTTTAACGTAACATGTTTAACGTGGTCACTACGTAATTCCAATACTTCATTTGTGTTATTTAATAGTTTTAATGACTTTACTATTATTCTTAAATGAGTAGGTGTGTTAAAATTTTGACTGGTAATGTTTATAAAAATAGCTGAAAATGTCAGAGACAGACAGACAGATGGACCGAAGTTGGTTGGGACTGACATCTTAGCGTATATTGTGCCATCACACTGTTCTCACCCAAGCTTTATCATGCCAACTAGTTTTGGCATCAGCTCAGAGCACGGGCGCACTTAGCCACCAGCTGGCAGTCGCGGGCCTCAAATGAGAATTGTTCCGATATGGCATTCATTCAAAAAGTTCCCGCTTCCCCAAACCCCTTCGTGGCAAATAGGGATGGCATGTTCCTGCAAACTGGAAGCTTTGTCTGAAAATCTCCCCTCCAGTTTGAGAAATAGTATCGTCAGCGAACGATCCATTCACACCCAGAGAAAGAGCTTGATGCGAGGATACCCTTCTGGAGGCTGAAATGAATCAAGGATTCTCAACACATTGTGTGGTATGTGATGCAGATATTTTGATGCAATTCCAAGTGGATGTCCTTCCTGTTTTGTGAGGAACATTGGCGATCAAACATGATTTTCTTTTTGCTGTTATCAGGCTTGAATCCTTGGAGCACTGTGTTTTTGGCACAAATTTCAAATTCCAGGTGCTCTTCAAAGATATCTGATCAGAGCGAAGAGCAAAAGGTTATCGAAGAGCAGAAGGCAAATTACGTTTGATGCGCTGCCCCAATGGCTGTCCGCCAACCTGGTATCTTCACAGTCACAGTGTTGGCAGGTAATATGTCCGGCAGTGGGCGCCAGCTTCCCCTTTGGTTGGCACAGGATTCGCTGAAAACTGAGGGAGAAACGGGAAGCCCCCTCTTTTCCGAAGGATTCTGAGAGTGAGAGGGAACGGAAATCAAGGGGTGTTCCAAAAACATGTGTCAGTTTGGCACCAGATGAGAAAGTCTTGGCAAGCGCCTCACTCTACCCCTCTTGCCCCTATTGGAACACATGGCACGTCAGCAGCGGCATCTGGCTGCGTTGACTCTCAGCAGCTGTGCTTTGTCTTCGCCAGTTGGGATGCTTGGCACTGCCACTTCATCAACTACCTGTGGCTTCTCCTGGGCGCGGAGCGGGCGATGAATTATTTGGCACTGCAGCTGCAAAACTTGACTTGTTTCCAAGAGTTACTGTAGTGTAAACACATGCGAGATTCATGCCACTCACAAACACGTGTGTCGCATCTGTGTGTAGTTTATTCAACATTGGGAATCTGGTCTCTGGAGGAAGTTCAGCCTTATTATCATGTGGAAACCTTTGTACTCTGTTACACAAGAATCTTCAGGAACTTACAGCTGTTGCAAACTTTGTTGCTTGCCCATACTGAAGAATGAGAAGTGTTTCTTTTAAAATTGAAAAAGCATAAAGGAAGTGCTACAACATATGATATGCAAAGACACCCTTGCATGGATTATGCCACCAAAGAGTTCCTCAAGGATCTCTACTGAGCCTTACAGTGCAATGTTGGGGAAGCTGCTTTAAAACTGTAGCTTTCCAAGCTGCTCACAAGTTGTTAAACTACCATCAAGCTATGCTTTTAAAAAAGTAGTTAGTTACACTACAAGCTATTAACAAAAATTACCCATGGTTTCCCAACAGTAACCATAGTTTAACCATGGTATTTGTAGTAAAACCATAGGAAGCACAAAAATAACCATGGTTACTGCAGTCATGGTTACTACAATATGTAGCAAAACCATGGCAGAGACTATTTAGCATAGACGGGCCACTTCTATTAAAATGAATGGGAGAAATTGGAATGCCCAGCGGTCAACAGATATAGAAAGGAAGTCCCGCTTTACAGGTAAAAGAGCCAATCACCTTTTAGATACAGACATTGCCTGTCAATCAACTCGAGAACACGCATGCGCATTAGCTATACTGTGTTTTTAAGCGTAATCTGAGGTGAAGTTGCACAATTTATAATACCAGTGTTGCCAGATTTTACTGTTGTTTTGAAATATGTTCTTTGATCATAATCTTGACCAACCGTTTTGGAGATTTCGGTCTTTCCCTATTTAAGTAGATAGGAGCTGCACTTACATGCCGCTTGTATACATAGAAAAAGAGATGGCCACCAGTGGGCTGACTTGCTAGAAAGACTTTGATCATACGTGTATACTATTACTGTATCAAAAAACCATTGTCTCTCCCAAAAAAGCAAACAAAAAACAAAACTTGTTAACTACAATCATGGTTAAAACATTTATGGTAACTACAATGTTACTTTAGTAAAACCAAGGTTAATTTTTGCAAGGGTTCAACAAATCGGATGACAACATTAAATGAAACAAATTTATACTTAACGTACACCAATAAACTAGAAAACAACTTATTTGATAAAACTAAATCGAAAAATAGGGATTTACAGCAGCAGTTCGCTAAATATCTCACTTAAAAAAAGCAAGCAAATTCCCTTTAAAGTGTCATGAAACCACCCTAGATCAGCACCTGTCGTTTACACCTCAGACTTTGAAACAGGGTCATGAAATGGGCGTGAAAGTATAGTATGTAAAAATATGGGCAGGTAGTGGGTGGGAAGGGGGAGAGGGAGAGGGTCAAGCACAACGACTCATTTACGATAGAGATGGCTGAACATCAAAATGTTAGAGGAAACAGAAGCAAAAGAGTTTTTGGCACTTTGCTGTATATCCATCATTGGGACAAAATAGTTAAACTCTAGTGACAGTGTTTGTGGCGTAATGTTGATTACCACAGAAAATAATTTTGACTTATTCTTCTTCTTTATCTAAAGAAAAATAAAATCACATTCAGTAAGGCACATATAAAGAAAGTAAACGTCCAATATACAAAATATTAATGACACACTGTTTCAAAAGCAATGCTTATACATGCTCTAATATGTGTTAACATGACAGGTAACTTTCGCAGATGTTAAGGACATTGCTTAAAGTTTCATTTTTTAACTGCAAAAACAAATTGGCTCAAAAAGCACTAAAATAAAAGTAAAAATAACCACTTCACCCTTAAAAATAAACATAATGAGTGCTTGTTTTCAATGATGTGACAAGGTGTCCATATCTGTTAACTTCAAAAAAAAAAAAAAACGTGTTTGGGATTTCATGACCTTTTTAGGCTTTGTGGGGCTCAAGTGAACCAGTGAATCATTGATATAAACTGCTGTAGTTCATTTACATGAATTGTTCAAAAGAACCAATTCACAAAAAAAGGAATCAGGGTTCCCAAAGCTAAATTTAAGGGAATCGTTTATTTTAACCAGTTAATTTACACGAACTGTCAGAAACAACCGATTCACTTAAATGATTAGGTTTCCCCAGCGCTACAAGAGAGAGAGGACGGTTTAGGTGAGCGCATTTGTTTACTCCCTCTGCTTCATTTCTGCGCTTGCAACATAATGTGCCAAATGTAGTACTTTGTGACGCTACAACACCACTCGTTGGAAAATGTAGCTCGTTACTGGGAAAGCTATTGTGAAAAATGTAGTTAAGTTAGTAGCATCACTACTTTTAGGGCCTTGAGACACATTCCAGACGAAACTGGTCAAGTCTAAATGCATCTGGCTGTTCAAGTCACATATGTAAACTTTACCCCACCCAAACAGCGCTACGTCAGCATAGGAAAAATGCGAAACATAACAGCTGTCGCCGAATATTTGCATAGGGCTTGCGTCATGCAGTAAATAATAACAATGAAAGAGACGACTGTAGGATAGACAGAACTTTTTCCTCATTTATTTAATGCAGGCCGCTGATTAAACTGAAACTAAACACTGAAATGAGCGCAGCTAACGCGCATGATGCACCTTACCTACGAGAAGCCCCGAGGGGAAAAACACACAGCGCACCCATACACAGACACACGCGCACTGGGCAAATTCACTTGGAATCAAATAATAAAGCACATATTTTAAATTCATTCAATTAGCATAATCACTGAAGTGAACTCGCGGGAATTGAAGATCGCATTTATATCCGTTTGATGGAGACACATTGATGTGGCCAAGTGTAAATGGGATGAGCTTATTCCATCGGATAGTAATCCGATCAGTAAAAACAAATGAAGTGGCCAAGTGTAAATAGGCCCAGTGTTAACTACTCCCCAACACTGCTATTATGTTCCATAATTATTCCGTAATGCTTAATCCAATGGGATAACAAACACAGTGCTCTTTGCATGGAATTGTGTCAAGCTTCTGTGATATATTGTGTTATCTGTCAAACCTCATCATTTAAATTGGACTGCTAATTAAAACATCTACCATTAGAGGTCTGTTGTCTGATTTGCTAAGATTTTCCCCAAATGTCCTGTTCTACATATATCAGTTTTTAAAGCAGTTACAAGCGCTCATCATTCGGTCTCTCCAAGGATAACTGTCATGTTTTAAATGTTGCAAAAGTTGCGAAACCTCCAGAGCATCTCAGCGTTTTAATAAATAAAACAATGAGCTCTGCTCTTGTCGAGCCGGATGGGAAAGGCGTGCTTAGTTACATCAGAATGGAGCAGGGAAGGTAACATCAGGCAACACATCAGACAAAAACATGTCAGGCATTGTTTTTTAAGTCATCACTAGACATCCGTTACATCCTGAGGTCTGACACTAGCATCCGCAGAGCCACGCGACCCAGATTGGATTGAATTTTCTTTACTGGTTTTGTTTTTATGTGTTGTTTTTGAGAGACAGATTGTATCTGTCAAGACTCAAAATCAGTAGCTCAACTCTTTTTTGTTCAGCTTCTGGTGACCCACTGGGACTTTGGCTCCATCTGTGCCAGTCTGACCCAGTTTAGCCCAAGGCCACGTCCAACTGTTCATGTCCCGAGCATATGTGTAGTTGTAGGGGGATAAGCGATCCTCACCACACTGGACCTGACTACTGTCTGCCTCTCATCTCATAGCATATGCCAGGAACAGCACTGGCCTTCAGGACCCAAACACTGGAAGTCTTTGAAATTATAGTTCAGTGTTAGTGTTTCCAGAAAGCTGAAGTGTGCAATTGCAAAAATAATCACTGTGTTCAAACAGATTCCAGGAAACTCCCCCAGTCTTTTGCTGGTTGTACAAACAGATAGTCCTGTCTCAAACTCACACCAGTTGACTTTACATATTAAGCTGGGATACGAGAATTAGTTTAACACATCAGTTTTAATTTGAGATAGGGAGAAAGATAGAGTGAGACAGAAAGAAAGAAAAAAGTGTGTGTCAGTGAAATTGTCTATTTTGATTTAATCAGGTGCATGATGTAGATATTTGCAGAGATATTAAAGGAATATTTCAGGTTTAATACAAGTTAAGCTCAGTCGACAGCATTTTGACTCGTTCTTCCTTTACTTAGGAAAAAAAAAGCAAAAATCGAGGTTACAATGGAAGTGAATGGGGCCAATTTTTGGAAGGTTTAAAGACAAAAATGTGAAGCTTATAATTTTATAAAAGCACTTAAATAAATTCTTCTGTTAAAGCACATCTATTATTTGAGCCGTAAAAGTTTAAGGTTTACAGTGTTACATCATCATGTTGTTTTGGCAGCAAAGTTGTAAAATTGGATAAAACTTTACACAGAAAATCAGAACTTCAAGAGTAAATCAGAGAAGTGTGACAGTCACAGCACGAGTGTAAATGTGGAAAAAGTAGAGAAAAGAGAACTATAAACAAAAGAGGATTTGTAATGATAAGAGGGAAACCTTTATTTATGGTTTTGGATCAGTTAAAGGAATAGTTTACCAAAAAATGAAAATGCTCTCAACATTTACTCACATTCATTTTGTTCCAAACCTAAAAAGGTGTTTGACAGAAGGACAGTCTCAGTCACCATTCACTTTCACTGCATCTTTGTCCATTCAATGAAACTGAATGGTGACTGAGGCTACCATTCTGCCTAACATCGCATTCTGTGTTAAACAGAAGAAAGTAAGTCTCATAGGTTTAGAATGGCATAAGGGTGAGTAAAAGACTGTCCCTTTAAGTGCTCACCCTGATGCAAACCTAAAGTTTAATATACTGTATATGATATATGAAAAAAATGACCCAAATACTCAGAATGTCCTGTCACTAGTTGCCCATCACCCAGCACAGATGGATGGGTAGGCGCAGGGCTTTCGCTATAGTCAGGGCAATGGAAATGGAAGTTGGCATTATTGGCAGCCAAGCAGATGTGTGGACAGTATCAGTGCCCAAAGCTTGTGCCCACTGGGAGGTAAGTGAGAGATGCACATATGGGGCCTGATGCTGGTGTTTAGCTGATGCATCAAGACGATGAGCTATAAACAGTATGTGACTCCAATCTATCACACTATTACTGCTGTACACTGCAAAGGCAGCAGAGATGCTGGATCTGAAGCGGCATCTATACAACAAAATTACTGTTTGATGCTGTACAGAGGCAGCATAAATACATTTACACAGAAATTACAATGGCAAAAATAATGTTGTGAAATTATTGTTATAACCCTTGTAATCTTATCAATAGAGAACCCGGTTCCATCTGTTCGGGTCAAATTTGACCCAAAACATCAAATGTGGAACCCCCCCACACACACTTTTAGTATTGTATTGTATTTTTTTTTTAATTATTTTTACCTTATTTACCTCTAAATTACTCCATTCATGTTCATATAAAATAAACATATTTTATGTTATCTTCATTTCAATAAAAACCTTCATTGCAATAAATCGAAAGATTGTCAAAACATCAAGAAAATGTCATGCAGTGGGGGTCTCTGTTGACATTTGCTGGAATAAAAATAACAATTACATAAAATGACAACTATAGCTAGTAAATGGCTTCAGTGCTCCATGCACTGGCTGATCTCTATAAGCCAATGTTGTTACAAACTTAATTTCTAGATATTATCACGAGTTCTGCATTGGGGTTAGACTAAGATTTCGACTTTGAAGTGTGTGTGTGTGTGTGTGTGTGTGTGTGTGTGTGCACGAAAGAGTGTGTGTTGTGCACTGAGGATGTGTTACAGTCTCAACCGTTCTGTGTGTGTTCAACATTGTGGCGGATTGATTTTTAATTGAAAAGCTACAAATAAAAATAGTCTCACTCATTCATATCTTTGTGTGTGCAAACGTGTTTGTGTGTGTGTGTACATGTGTGTGTAGATGCATGTGTATCTACAGGTGTGTGTGTTTTCTGCGTTGTGGATGTTTTGTAGTCTTACCCCTTCATTTATGTATGATTGTGTTCTGCATTGTGTCTGATTTATTGATTTTTATGGACAAACAAAATTGCTCTGTGTTATAGTCTCACCCATTCATTTCCTAAGGATGGGGGCAAATTTGACCTGAACAGTAGGAACGGGGCACTGTTTGATAAAACCACATAGACTCATCAAATCTTGTCCAAAAAAAATGTTTTGTGTTCAGGTGGCAAGTTTAGGAAAAGTCAACAAAATATATATATATATATATATATATATATATATATATATATATATATATATATATATATATATATATATAAAACAAAAGACTCGAATAGTGGTTAAGGGTTAAAGCTAATGTGTCTAATTTTTCAATATTAAAACTTTCTCCCATATTCTCCAATCCTATCTTAATATGCAGTCAACTATAAGTAAGACATTCATAAGTTGATTTCCCTAAAAAGTGCAACAATGTGGCTCTGCTGCGCAATCAAAACATTCCTCTGTTTGTTTGAACGCCCCATCCAGCCCGAAACAGCTACGGGACTATCTGTTTGTTCAACCAAATGAAATAAATGGGGGGAGTGTTCGGGAAAGCTGATTGAAAACAATGTTTATTTTTGTGATTCTGTTTTGGGACACTAATGGTGCAAAAAATGAAACACTTCAGCTTTAAATATGAGATGTTTCGAAAATGGCACACTATTCACCAGGAGGTGTCAAATATACGGCACCCGGGATGATTTGCGTAAAAAATAAATAATGTTTGAAAACATTCACGTTGATTTAGCCTGTAACTTGAGTAAGATGTATTCATACTATTATTTTATTAGCAACAGCAGAATAGATAAACATTTCAATTTGTGGTGTTGCATGTAGATATGTTATAGCTTGCATGATCAGTGGAATTTATTTTAATTATGCGGGACATTCAGCGCTCGTAGAGTCACGTGTATCAGCGAACGCCCCACATGTCTGAGGGTGACACAAGTTCCATGACCACACGTTCCCACAGTGAAGTCTCCCACACAGAAATAATGACAACATGGACTGGTCCAAGGATAAATATTAGATGTATTAACTGTTGCATTGTTTCCGTCCCATTGAACTATTATTAGGTTTCAGGTTTAAGTTCCTTGGTGTTTATGTTCGGTTTCAGATGGTTTATTGAGGCTAAATCTCCAGCCAAAGAGTGAGCGTGTCTCTCTTTTTCTTGGAAATATTATTGCTTGATTCCCTTCAACTAATTGTGTGTGTATTTGTGATGTAACCTCTGGTTAATGAGATTATTAAATTCCGTGTTTTTCCTTTTGTTCAGAGTAAAATTAGCACTCACCAACCCAACAAATGTGGATATTTTATGCACAGTGGTGGGTTATTTCTGTGGCGGGAGACTTATAAAAATCTTGGAGTGACATGTGACAAGAAATGCTGTCAGACACAATGACGAGCGTTTGAAGAAACACACTTGATTATATTTTGAAGAACAGATGAAAGAATAAAGTCGTTGATGCGCGTATCTGATTCGCTGTGTATTCAGAGGCCCTCTGCCACCCATAAGCGCAACGCTTCTCAATACTGAATACATTACCATACAAGGCTTGACATGAAGCGACATTAATGAATTGTCATGTGTGTCATAATAATTCACTACAGCTTCAGAAGTGGTGTTTTATATAGCTTTATGAATAACCAAAGGAGCTGGTTAAAAAAAATCAAACACAGCCACTGTGGCTGGTGGGCAAAACAAGTTTCTATCTTTTTACCCCAGTGTTGCTCCACCACTGAACTACCAGCGTCACTAAAGAAATTATATTTTACCCAAGTTATGAGATTGGAGTCTGAATTGAATATGGTAACATAAAAAAGCATACACCGCGAAATAACACCAAAACAGCGCACCTTTCTATTGCATTGTGTTTGCTGGCAGTACTCAACAGCAAACACGGTGACTGGTTTAGTCCGATTCATGACTAAATAACTCTTATGAGCCAGTACTTTATATATATATATATACAGTATATATAATTTATAAATATAAACTTCGGCCCCCAAGCAATGTCGCTTGGTCCAATCAGGCCCGTGACCCAAAATGAGTTTGACACCCCTGCTATACACTATGCATTTACAAAATACTCTATGCACTAAGCAATATAGGGTTTAAATGTCAAAGTGTAGTATCGTCCTAAATGGAACACTTAATGTTTTTTTACTACATGAAAGCATTCGCCATTTAACATCTGACGGAAGTGACGTTTCAAACGCACGTGATGTGTTGCCGCTAGCTTTAGCATGTTAGCCAAACTCAGTTCAACACTTATACCTCAAATAATGAATATGTTTAAACAACGTGGGGTGATGGTATAGCATTCAAATTACATTTGTAAGGTGCTGTCTTCACTGAAGTTTAGCTAGTTGCCACATTCTCCATTATTTACAATTGTTTTGTCAGACCAGCAATGCAGAAAGGTAACTCAGCCCCTTCTGCTACATACGGCAAGCCGCAAGCTCTGAGCGCATGAAGTGTCCAACATTCCACTCTCCGTTTTGACGGTTGAAGAAGTTCATTATCTGGGTACTTGTAGTACACCTCTGATTGTTGCATTTTCAGTGCTAACATACAGTACTACTCTAACTACTTGCACTACAAAATGCCGTAGCATAGTGAAGAAGTGTACATTTTGGGACGTGTCTATGAAATTCTCAATATGTAACGATCAGTTATGAATGGATGAAATTCTAAATCATAAAATATAAAATAGATATACTCTTTCATGACAACAACAAAGTTAAAGGCTGCACTAATGCTGCATTTTATTTACACAAAACTAACATCACATCAGAACCGCCATTAAGGGTGCACTCAATTTTTTCCTCAATTAAAAGTTTTAACTCTTAAAGACATGAATTGTAATTTTGCAAAATATGTAGGGAATCATGAGCACTCACATTAAAATGAAGACTCCAGTCATATCAGTAACCTTATAAAAGCTGTTTTATTCTACATGGAGAGGGTCCGCACATTGGGGCTGCCATGTTAGAATCACATAACCAGCCGAATACTACTCGTTTAATCTCAGTAAACGTCCTGTTGTTGGACACTTTCACTCATTGATTAAAGTAATCATGGCTGACTGTGAATACTACATTTCTACAATGGCATTTGAAACTGAAAACTATTGATTTTAAATGGTGCTGCATCCAAGCCACTAGGTGTCAGTTTTAGACCAAGATGACACAAAGACAAAAGTTACTGAGTGCACCGTTACTTGTGGGTCAGGGCTGATATATTTTAGTTCGGCTTTTATGCAGCATTACATCTTTACATAGAATTTGGTGTCAGTACTGAGTCTGCTTAGAGCAGCCTTAACGTGGTAGTAAAGACTCTGTATGTCAACACAGATTATGACACTAGTAATACAGAAAGGGACATATTCATCACACTGTTTTGCTGATGTTTGAAAGAATAGTAGTGGAGATACAGATTGAGTTGATGATGGCTCTGCAGTGCAACGGTTCTTCTCAGCCTCTGCAAGCCATTCTCACGGCACACTGGATTTACTTATAGTCTCCCCCTAATGAGTTATTGATTCTCTTTGTTTTCTCTTTGCTTTCTTCCAAGGCAACGGAAATGACTGCACGAGAGAGACAATCAGGGCTTTCCCAATCCAACTTCCAGGCAGCACTGCCTTTTTAGATGTACACTAAAGCACTTCAGGTCACCACAAAAAAGCTTCCTCTGTTTTTTGTTTTTTTTTGTGTGTGTGCGTGTGGAAATGGTGGAGAAGGAATTTAGTACCCTTTCATGTAGAACATTATATGACATTCGTGACACATTTTAACACAAAAGTAAAATGTAGGATAGGACTTGATATTATCCCTTGGGAATTGAATGGATCATGAAAACCCACATTACATATTTAAAGTGGTAAGAGGGGATGGGTTGAAAAATAAGAGGGCTTCATAATATTAGCAAAAATAAAAGTTATTTCAGAGGTGGAACAAGATGTAACATTTTGATGAATTTTTTTTTCCTCTTTGGAATAATGTTCCCAACATAGAGTATAACGTCAGCAACATGCATTAAAAAAGTTAAAAGGGTCAATTTTGATTTCATGTTGATTTGTTGATTCATTAATATCCATTAAAACAGTCACAGGCTTTATTCGGATTATACTGATATTTTAATGGCCGATGACATGTATCACACATTAAAGAATGTGAATAACTTTATTCATAAAGTAATTTGGCCTATGTTAAAATTATATTAATCTTATTAATTATACATATTATTATGATGAAAATACCAAGGTTTTTCATATGCATGCTCAGGGAGTGTTATACGCATACAGGTCAGTTTAGGAACTTCGACTGTTCAGACCAGTATTTGATAAATGGGTTACATTTAAAATATCATGTGAACAACCTTAAAAAAATTACAAATAAATAAATAAATAAATATTTAAAAAAAATCATATTTGAGCAGAAAATCATACTTGAGCCACATTCAGCTGTGGTGTGAACATAGCCAGTGCCAGTGTTCAGAATCAGAATCAGAATCAGAATCAGAATCAGAATCAGAATCAGAATGAGCTTTATTGCCAAGTATGCTTACACATACAAGGAATTTGTCTTGGTGACAGGAGCTTCCAGTGTACAACAATACAAAAACAATACAAAAACAGCAGCAAGACATAGATAATAATAAAAAATAGGAAATAGTTATACACATACGTACATACACACACAGACACACACACACATACATACATACAAACATACACATACGTAGTGCAATCTAATACAAATCTGTTATCTGTTATGTACAGTGCAAATACAAATCTGTTTTTTTTTTTCAGAGGAATGAAATGGCAGAAGAGGTTGGATGTGTTGGATAAATATAAAAAAGACTAAACTGTGTATTGCACATAGTTATTGCTCAATGGGGCAATTTAACTGTTCATGAGATGGATAGCCTGAGGGAAAAATCTGTTCCTGTGCCTGACGGTTCTGGTGCTCAGAGCTTTGAAGCGTCGGCCAGAAGGCAACAGTTCAAAAAGGTAATGGGCAGGGTGAGTGTGGTCCAGAGTGATTTTTCCAGCCTTTTTCCTCACTCTGGAAGTGTATAGTTCTTGAAGGGGGGGCAGGGGGCAACCAATAATCCTCTTAGCAGTCCGAACTGTCCTTTGTAGTTTTCTGATGTCTGATTTTGTAGCTGAACCAAACCAGACAGTTATTGAAGTGCAGAGGACAGACTCAATGACTGCTGAGTAGAACTGTATCAGCAGTGCCTGTGGCAGGTTGAACTTCCTCAGCTGGTGAAGGAAGTACAACCTCTGCTGGGCCTTTTTCACAATGGAGTCAATGTGTCTCCCACTTCAGGTCCTGTGAGATGGTAGTGCCCAGGAACCTGAATGACTCCACTGCTGCCACAGTGCTGTTTAGAATGGTGAGGGGGGTCAGTGTTGGGGTGTTCCTCCTAAAGTCCACAATCATCTCCACCGTTTTGAGCGTGTTCAGCTCAAGGTTGTTTTGACTGCACCAGACAGCCAGCTGTTCAACCTCCCTTCTGTATGCAGACTCATCGTCATCTCGGATGAGGCCGATGACAGTGGTGTCATCTGCAAACTTCAGGAGCTTGACAGAGGGGTCCTTGGCGATGCAGTCATTGGTGTAGAGGGAGAAGAGTAGTGGGGAGAGCACACATCCCTGGGGGGCAGCAGTGCTGATTGTACAGGTGCTGGAAGTGAGTTTTCCCTGTCTCACAAGCTGCTGCCTGTCCGTCAGAAAGCTCAATCCACTGACAGATAGACATGGGAATAGAGAGTTGGTGTAATTTATTCTGGAGTATAGCTGGGATGATGGTGTTGAAAGCTGAACTGAAGTCCACAAAAAAGGATCCTTGCATATGTCCCTGGTCTGTCCAGATGTTACAGGAAATGATGCAATCCAATGTTGACTGCATCATCCACAGACCTGTTTGCTCGATAAGCAAATTGAAGGGGATCTAGAAAGGGTCCAGTGATGTTCTTCAGGTGGGCCAACACCAGTCTTTCAAATGATTTCATGACCACAGACATCAGGGCGACAGGTCTGTAGTCATTAAGTCCTGTGATTTTTTTGTTTCTTTGGGACAGGAATAATGATTGAGCGTTTGAAGCAGCATGGGACTTCGCACTGCTCCAGTGATCTATTGAAGATCTGTGTGAAGATGGGGGCCAGCTGGTTAGCACAGGATCGAGGACATGCTGGTGAGGCGCCATCTGGGCCTGAAGATTTCCTCGTCTTTTGTTTCCTAAAGACGCGGCTCACATCATCTTCACAGATCTTAAGTGCAGGTTGAGTAGTAGGAGGGGGGAGGAGGGGGGTTGCAGGAGGTGTTGGTGTTTGTGTGAAGTGAAGTGAAGGTCAGAGTGGGTGTGGGGTGTGAGATTGGGCCTTTCAAATCTGCAGTAGAACACATTCAGGTTGTCAGCCAGTTGTTGGTCCACCACAGGGTTGGGGGTAGGAGTCCCGAAATTTGTGAGTTGTTTCATGCCACTCCACACTGATGCAGGGTCGTTAGCTGAAAACTTTTTTTCAGCTTCTCAGAGTATCTTCTTTTAGCCACTCTGATTTCCCTGTTCAGTGTGTTCCTGGCCTGATTGTACAAGACTTTATCCCCACCCCTGTAAGCATCCTCTTTGGCCTGACGAAGCTGCTGAGCTCTGCTGTAAACCACGGTTTGTCGTTGTTGAACTTTAAATAAGTCCTAGTAGGAATGCACATATCCTCATAGAAACTGCTATATGATGTAACAGTAGCTGTGAGCTCATCCAGGTCTGTGGCTGCAGCCTCAAAAACACTCCAATCCGTGCAATCGAAGCAGGCTTGTAGTTCCCGCTCTGCTTCATTGGTCCATCTCTTTACAGTCCTTACTACTGGCTTGGTTGATTTTAATTTCTGCCTGTAGGTTGGAAGAAGATAAACCAGACAGTGATCAGAGAGTCCCAAAACTGCTCTAGGGACAGAGTGATATGCATCCTTTATTGTTGTGTAGCAATGATCCAGTATGTTCCTGTCTCTGGTGGGGCATGTGATGTGCTGTTTGTATTTGGGCAGTTCACGTGTGAGATTTGCTTTGTTAAAATCCCCAAGAATAATAATAACTGAGTCCGGGTATTGTTGTTCCATGTCTGTGATTTTATCAGCCAGCTGTTGCAGCGCTGTGTTCACACACGCGTTTGGCACGATATACACACTCACCAGAATAAACGAGGAAAACTCCCATGGCGAGTAGAAAAGCTTACAGTTAATAAAGAGCGCTTCCAAATTAGGACAGCACATCCTCTTTAACATTGTTACATCTGTACACCAACTTTCACTGATGTAAAAGCATGTTCCACCACCTCTCATTTTCCCCGTTAACTCCGTGATGCGATCCGCTCTGAACAGCCGAAAGCCCGGCAGATGTAACGCGCTGTCCGGAATGGCTTCACTCAGCCAGGTTTCTGTGAAGCACAAGGCAGCAGAGGTTGAAAAGTTCTTGTTTGTGCGGGTGAGGAGATGTAGTTCGTCCGTTTTGTTAGGAAGAGAGTAGAGATTCGCAAGATGAATGCTCGGCAGGGCTGTTCGAAAGCCGCACCAATGGAGTTTGACCAGCACACCAGCTCGTCTCCCTCGCCTGCGTCTCCTGAACAACAAAGCCGCGCCTCCAACTAAAATGTCCAGCAAAACGTTTGAATATTCAAAAACCGGGAAAAGACTGTCTGGTATAAGCTGCTGAATGTTCAGCAGTTCGTCTCTCATAAAACTGACTGGAAAAAGATTGCTAAACACAGGACAAACAAACAAAAACAACAAAACAATAGGAGCGCTCCACACCGAGGCAGCCATCCGCGGCGCCATCATGATGTATTGATCGTTGTGAACGATTTCAGATTTATTTGCCCCCAATAAATGGCATCCTGGGGGATACAAATGCTACAAATGCATTAACTCCTCCCAGGTTAGGGCAGAGTGTTGTGATGTGGCCTTGCGCTGAAGGAATAAATCACTAAAGACACATTTTCTCTTCATGCAGGTTCTTATTTCCTCTTCCTCTCACAGCCAAGCACTTCAGTTTCTCTCTCGCTCTTTGTGTGAGACTGTTACACCGCTCTGTGCCAAGAGACAGCACCATATGTTGTCTAGCCTCTCTGGGAGGGCGGCCCAGCTTTGCCGCAGAGCTGATGCTGTGACTGCATGCGGCTAAGGGCAAACTTTGAATTGGATATCAGCTAGAAAGAGTAAAAGAGAGCTCTTTTTCAGTTTATTTTGGCTTGTGTCAAAATGTGAAGTGTACTTTTCTGCAATGTCTTCTTGTACATTGGTAACTGGCATGAAGACATGATTTAATTGTGCATTATATAAAGGAGTGTTCTGACTCTTAAATCTGATTGCATCTGATTGCCATGGTCGAAGCAATTTTATAAGAGCAGATATAGGCACATCTGTGACCACAGTTAAATTCTATATTAATTCTATATGAGTTAAGTTGCTGCAAACTATTAAAACAGCACCGTAAATCTGGCCAGGTCTGGGGGGGGGGTGGGGGTTGAGGGCGGCAATGCCCCCCTAGATTTTTCCTATGCCTTACTAAACATGTCTGAAGAGTTTGTAGTCGAAGAACTGATGCATTTCTATGCCCAGCCTTTTCTCACCAAACCTTACCGTATGCTTTTATAACAATCATGAGTCTCTTGGAAAAATTTATTAGACTTCTGAATTATACTTTTGTGTCCTTTTGAAGCTTGAAGAGGTGGTCACCATAAACTGCCATTGTTTGACATCACTGAGCAGTTTCTGAAATGCGTAAATCTTAAAAATAAGCTAATATAAAGATATATATCTGAGTAATGGAATATCAGTGGTTTATAGTGAAGAAATATACAGTATGTAAGTCTTTTTTGAACTCTTGACATAATCAGTTTTAACTTCTTCAATATGCCTGAATTAGTCTTTCATGTAACAGATTGATGAATACACATCCTCACATGGTTAACACACTTCTAAAGCCTGAGAAATGTGGCATATATTAATGAAAACTACCATCAGACATGCATGCGTCTGTAGTGCTTCAATTATTGGTCCACATACAGTACATAATAACATTTGACATATTCAGTATTAAATATGCAAACAGCCGATTTGGATTGTACAAGTTACTGCATTCAAAATCAACATAAAGACAAACTTTAGAGGTAGTACGTTATTTTTATTCTCAGCAGCAGTTGTGGGTCAAATGGGTCTTAATAGAACAGATGCTATAACAATGACGGTCTCTGTATAATAATTTATGTCAAATCCTGAGTTTGCCCTGATCCACTGATCCTAATGGAAATTTAAAGAAGCCCAAATCTCCAATAATCTTTCCGAAACGGGATGTTTCAACTAAAGTGACAAAGGTCTGGGATCTATAGCAGCTTCAGTTGGCCAAGAACCGCCCACTTAGACAGGAAAACCCTTTATGCAAAGCGATCAGTCATAGTCGGTTTTGTCATTACGTGTCGTTTAGGAGTGGGGTTCTCCGAGATATATCATATAATAATAAAATGGGGAAATATCTAATTTACTGTATAATGGCACGGCAGTCTCCGTGAGCGACTGCACTGAAAACACACAGGAAAATAGCGGAAAATATTTAGAGAGTGCAAGTACAGCACAGAAAACCTCATCAGAGTATTTTACAGACATAACTAAGTAAACAAAGCAGAATATGCAATTTACATTGATGCATTTGGCAGACGCTTTTATCCAAAGTGACTTACAGTGCACTTATTACAGGGACAATTCCCCTGGAGCAACCTGGAATTAAGTGCCTTGTTCAAGGACACTATGGTGGTGGCTGTGGGGATCGAACCAGCAACCTTATGATTACCAGTTATGTGCTTTAGCCCACTACACCATCATCACTCCAATTATGCTTGTGGATATCCGCTTTAGTTTCTGCTATGAGTCTCAAACGAAACTGAAAATCTTTAAAAAATTTGATGTCACTAATCTGGCAAACTTGGACAAATCTGGTGATTATTTGTCCTCAAAATTGCTCATTGTCTCAACGCAGAACCTTGTGAGCATGACTCTGTTTCCAGGCGGACTGATAAAAAGTCCTAGTGCTTCCACACTAAGAAGTTCCATCAAACCAACCAATCAGATTTGCACTGAATGGTGAATGGTCCAATTTTGCATGCAGTGTGCATCAGATGGTTAGAGCACAGAATGTAGGCATGCCGTCTGAGGCTGAGACTAGGGCGGGGCCAAAAGAACCAGGAAGTGCCACATCCTAGCGATTGTTGGTAAACAGTAACTTCATCTCTTATCATAAAATGTCAAAACTTTGACTCACTGATGAATTTTACTTGCTTAAAAGTGAATGTTTAATAACTCTAGATCTCTCTGGGTGCCGCCATGTTTGTGTAACATCATAGACATCTTTCTGCACTAGTTTGGAAGTCCGTTTTCAAGTGGCATTCTATTACACTTCTACAATTAGGAAGCTGTAAATTCCGACTTTCTGAGTTGAATGTGGGACCCTGTGGGAATATCACTGCAATACTCAGCCTTAGTTTGTTGTCGACAACGTAAATTATTTGCCCCAAACAACTCACTAACCAGTGTAAGGTTTGGCTTCACAAAATGTTGAGCAATCCAAAAACTTAAAAATGAATCACATAGAAATAAAACTGAAACTCACGGCTAGCATAGTTGTGTCAGAAAGAGGCTATGATGTTTGTTTTTCTCCACATCTGAAGGTAAATGGATGAAAGGACGTGTGTTCAGAATTCATCTCGGCTGTGTATTCATTACCACTTTGCATCTCGAGCAGAGGAGTTCAGGGTTCCTCTAAATCACAGGATGGATTGTTAGGCACGCGTGTTATTAATTTTTTTCAGGTCCCGTGGCGTCTGTATGAATCTTAATGCTGCTGACTGGGCTGCTTGCATTATCGACTTTCTTTAAAATATGAAGAGGTTTGCTGGAAGCGCCCAGGGTCATTAGCTGATGAGTGGGCTCAAATCCCTCTCCGAGGCCATGCGGCTTCACCGTGTTAAATGTGCTCCTAAAATATTCATAATCATACTCTCACACATACATAATACTTGAGCGAGGCAGTTGAGCGGGGAGTGTGTGAGTGACAATCAATATTTAAATGCATTCCTGTTTTTGTGTGTGTGGTTAATTAGCTGCAGTTCTTAAGCCAAGAAGTTTGAGAGCAGATTAAGGGAAGCGCTGTCCGTGACAAGATAATTGCAATTTCATAAGTGGTTACGCTGATGACCTGGTTAAAATCACCTGAAGGTTGCATTGAAAGTAAGGGATATTGGGCTTTGGTCTTGTATTGTGTACTGCTTTTATTTATTTAATTATACACCCAAGAGATAGTTGAGCTAGAACAGTGGATTCAGCAGTTATGTAGATTTGTCATTTAGCATTTACAATATGCTGTCAGTTTGTAAAAACAAGCCACACTTACGTTTAGAGTAATGCACTTACGAAGGAAGTCTATAGGGCAAAGCACCAGGACAAACCTTAAAGAATTTTCATTTTTGGGTAAACTATCCATTTAAAATACACACATAAACTTAAACTGGTAGATAGTGGCACTAGCAACACCCATGCTAATAATATATATTTCAACTTTGTTTTATTTTTGTTATATGAAGGTCTTATTAAAACTGAATTGTAAACTTTTTACCAGAATTCATTTTTTCATAAATGCATTTATGTATACAGTAGATTTGACTGTTTTGGCCTTGTCTCAGACCCATACTTTCAATCTTAAACTATGAAAATCCATTATAAAAATACAAATGATTACATGTTTAAAGCTACGATAATCTAAACAAAGACTGAAAAAAACATATACAGTACAGTATATATGGGTCATCATGAATGTCATGAAAATGTCTGGCCACTTTTGCATGATGCAGGCAAAGATACCAGAAAAGGATGTACTGTAACTATCCACAAAGCACTGTTTACTTTATATCGAGAAAAATCCATCCATTCGAATTAAAATGGGAATGTGTAACCAGATGTACAGAATGGTAGTCTTAATTGAGAGAATTAGACAACTTTACATTTCACTATTGACGCTGACTACCACCCCTGGAGCCGCGAGTTTGAATCCAGGGTGTGCTGAGTGACTCCAGCCAGGTCTCCTAAGCAACCAAATTGGCCCGGTTGCTAAGGAGGGTAGAGTCACATGGGGTAACCTCCTCGTGGTCGCGATTAGTGATTCTCGCTCTCAATGGGGCACGTGGTAAGTTGTGCGTGGATCGCGGAGATTAGCATGAGCCTCCACATGCTGTGAGTCTCCGTGGTGTCATGCACAGCGAGCCTCATGATAAGATGCGCAGATTGACGGTCTCAGAAGTGGAGGCAATTGAGACTTGTCCTCCGCCGCCCAGATTGAGGTGAGTAACCACATCACCATGAGGACTGCCACCACGAGGACCTGCTAAGTAGTGGTAATTGGGCATTCCAAATTGGGAGAAAAGGGGGATACAATAAATAAATAATTAAATTATTTAAAAACATATTTCTGCTTTTAAACCCTCCAGTACTCTCCCCATAGACTTCCATTGTCAGTGCATTACTGTAAATGCAATTTTTGTTTTTAAGCTGTTTTTAACCTCGTGCGACCCCATGTCCACATACGAGTACATTGTATTTTAGCTTCGCTATACGCAACACATAATTTAAAATAATTTAAAATGATTGAATACTGTTTACAACACTTTAGGCTGTCATTAAGGGTTCGAATTCCATCAAGCACTTCAACGGGTTCAGAGCCAACAAAAGTGCCTCTGGTAAGAAACCTCCTTAAGTGTTTTCATCGAAAACCTGTTTGGGTGTAAAGAGTAGCATTTCTAGTTTCGTTTGATATGCTGCTTTAAAAAATTCATTCATTTTTCACGCGGCAGCGCGATAATAAACAATGTGCACAAACGTGTATTGTGGAATATTATTCCCACAAAAGTTGAAAAAACATGTTAGTTATTTTGAATAACTTTCCACATTAACAAATCTGTCGGTTATTTAGCTTTATTTTAATATAAATGTTGTTATATTTTATTTTGTGATCACTGTACAATATGGTTCTATTCATTAACATTAGTAAATGCATTCCTATATTTACTGTGCATTATCACATTAAGAATCAATGGGTACATGCAAAAGCTGAAAAAGAGGCTTTATATGGAGTTAGAATGAAAATAATGTGCATTTTGAACCGTTCTGAGACCAGTGCAGACAGACAGCACACTGGCGGTTAAGTCATTCACTGAACAGGGAGTAAGGGAGCATCCTATAGCTTTCCTGTGCAGCTAAGTGCATTCACTCCTAAAATCTGGCCAAAAGTTCAGTTTCAGGCTGCAGATGATGTTTGGACCACTCAACATGTTTGGCAGACATGAGACAATGGTAATCAGTACTATTTGCTCTAGAATAAATAGTTTGTGTACACCATATGTGCTTGATGAACATTTGATTTCAAAATCTTAGGCATCAATTTCCCCCTTTGCTGTTATAACAGCTTCCACTCTTTTGGGAAGGCTTTCCACTATACTGTATGTAGTAACATGGCTGCAGGGATTTGCTCTCATTCAGACACAAGGCTATCAGTGAGGTCAGGAACTGATGTTGGTCGATGGGGCCTGACTTACAGTTGCTGTTCCAGTTCACCCCAAAAGTGATCAGTGGGGTTCAGGTCTGGGCTTTGTGCAGGCCAGTCAGTAAACCATTTCTTTATGGACCTCACTTTGTTCACAGGGGCATTGTCATGCTGGAACAGGAAAGGGCTATCCCCAAACAGCTGCCACAAATTTGGAAGCACACAAAGCCCAAGTCATTACATAAAGAAACATTAAGATTTTTCTTTACCGGATTTAATGGAGTAACCAGATTCGTTAATTAGAAGGGGGTGTCCACAAACTTTTGGCCATATAGTGTATATATGTATGTATATAATTTTTTGCATGTTTATTAGGTGCTACTAGTTGCACATCAAAAAGGGGAATGAAAAATGCACACAGCAGTCATGCTCGGGTCTCAGGAGGTTAAAACTGAGGGACTTGTCAAAATGATTGTCTGTGATAATCAACAATCTCTGTATTCTAAGTTGAAGTCCAAAGGCATTTTTTTCACCCGTAGCCCTACTGTACTACCACGATAACGTGTTTTGTTTTCATTTTCATACATCATGAATTGACACATTAAATAGCGCCATAGAGTTCTGACATAATGTAGATGCTTTAAACTCTCAGCTCTTTGATGCTGCTTTCACTTTAACATGTGGTTTACAACCCAGTCATTCATCCATTGCCGTAACATATTGGAGCACATCTTTGGCTAATGTCCTTGTCTCTCTTTGTTAACGTTGCATTTGAAAAGGCCTAGTGAAACATGGCTAAATAGATGTTTGAAGGAGCCAGTTAATGAGGTCAATGGTTTCATTGAAGCTTGGGGCAACCCTGTTTACCATTAACGACACTGTTCATAGTGCCCTGACACGTGGAAGCAGCTGGGGGTTAGAGGTCAACATCCAGCCCCTACAAGTAGTGTGGCTTACTGCAAGAATTTTGGCTCTGCATGGAACTGCACCTTGACAAGACTGATTTGACAAAATAAATGAATGTCAGTACAAATGCGGGAATCTTCTTTTCTGTATGCTAGTTTACCTTTTAAATCAGCAAAGACTGCGTATATTGCTTGGATGCTCAGTTGTCTGTTTCTGTATTACTGATTGTGTTTTATACATGTGTTTGTATCTGATTATGTATTCATATATTTCTATGCTAAAGAACATGTTCCATAAAATCCATTAGACTTTGGGTAGCACTTTATAATAAGGTTACATTTTGTTAACATTAGTAAATGCATTAGGAATCATGAACTAACAATGAACAGTATTTATTTATTTTTTTAAATGTGTTAGTATATGTTGAAATGAACATTAACCAAGATTAATAAACGCTGTAAAAGTATTGTTCATTGTTAGTTCATGTTAACTAATGTTTTTACCAGACTTTGTTTAGACAGTAACACTTTACGATAAGGTTGTATTTATTTAACATTAGTAAATGCGGTATCATGGACAAATAATTAACTACATATTTTTACAGCATTTATTGATTTTGGTTAAATTTAAATGCACTCATTTAAAAAAATACAATTCTTCATGGTTCAGATTAGTTCATATTGCATTAACTAATGTTAACATATAAAACTTTTAATTTTAAATGTTCGAATTAACATGCACCAAAATTAATAAGTGCTGAAAAACGTGTGTGCATTGTTAATTCATATCAACTAATGTTAAAAAATACAACCTCATTGTAAAGCATTACCGTTTACATAGACAGAAAAAATATGACTTAAATCTGTTTAATAGTTTGTAGTCTGAACTGCAAATGATTCTGAACCTCAAAATGAACAAACCTGATCTAAACATAATTTGTATATGGTTAGAAATCCCATACATTTTGGAAACGTATTTCAGTCTAAACAGTCTTCAAACGCTTTTTCCATCAATCGGGATGTGATGTAGTTGAACAAAATGTGCAATTGTGTCTATAGGTATGTCCGAATTCACTCATTGTCACATACTCATTCCAGTGCGAACAGCCAGTCCTAAAGATCGAAATCAGTTACGGCAGGGGCGTGGCCACAAGGGTAAAAATTAGCTTTGCCACTCCACTTGCCAACCCAACCCAACTTGGCTCCCGCCCCCCGTCGGACAGCGACAGTCTAACCCCGTCCACCTGCGGGAAATTGACAGTCCGTCCACACACCACCCAACACACATCCCACCCTATGTCGGAGAGCGACATACGTCAATGGTGTCACCCCTTATTCAGCTCTTGCCACCAATTTGCCACACCGTGTATAAAACCCTTGACATGCCCCTGGGTTCTGGTGTAAACAAAGCCTATAAACTGATATGAATTCAAAAGATCCATTTTTAGGGTTGAGAAAGAGCCAGGTCACTTTGTAAAATCTGATTTGCTGTATTCCCACTTCATTCCAAAGTGACCTGGCTCTGAAAGTGGCCCCTTAGAATGCTTACACAGTAGAGTTTGGGTTTGTGAAAATGATACGACCTAAAGGTGAGAAAGTTTTAAAGGGATAGTTGACCTAACATGTGCTTGTGAAAGTTGTAAAATCTGATTTGCTGTATTCCCACTTCATTTCAACTTTCACAAGCGAATGTTAGGTCAACTATCCCTTTAAAACGTTCTCAACTTTAGGTCGTATCATTTTCACAAACCCAAACTCTACTGTGTAAGCATGCTAAGGGGCCACTTTCAGTCTGAAGACTGAACATGTCCACCACAAGTCTGACAGAAAAACTCACACACACCCGTTTCCTCAATGACTACTGACACATTCATTCACCATATTAAATATCAAAACCCAGCCAGTCTCGGCTTTCTGGGGGTCGTGCGTTCACAAATGCTGTGTTGAACAATTAATGCCACAAGCTTTCTAACATTACAGACACAGTGGAGGGCTCCAGATGTTATTTTTAGTGCAGTGTAATTGAAGAGGGGTTTGGTTACAGGGCCTTCAAAGTGAGGGACATGTGAGTGGCAGGTGCTATGGCAGGCTACGCGCCTCAACCGTGGTGTTGCCGAAGAGGGTACGGCTTCCTAATTGAGCCATGTTTGTGCGATGAGAGGGGACAATGGGCTGAGCCTCAGCAGATGCCGCGGGGGTAACCAGACGCAAGGGGGTTCCAGGACAATAAAATAGCAGGACAAATGGACAGGCCAGGGGGGCAGATGTGTGTGTATATGAATCAGATATGTTTTGAAACCATCTAAGCGATATAAATATTTTGTCTTCAATGTTGGCAAGTAACTCAAGACTAATTAAATAGTTACTGATTCTTGAAGTCTTGTTTTCTGTTGTGTCATTTGTTACTCATTAGGTTGTTATATGTAACGGCTTGTTTTGGCTTGGATCATAGATGTTTTTTATGATTGAAAACAATTTTAACAAATCGGACAGGCCCCATGTGGACCTAAATGGACAGTTCATCCAAAACTGAAAATTCTGTCATTATTTACTCATCACCATGTCGTTCCAAACCTGTATGCTGTTATTTTTCAATGGAACACAAATGGAGAATTTTTGAAGAATCTTCAATCAGCTCTTTTCCAAACAATGACTGCATAGTGGTAATGATCATGTAGTGACCACATCTATGAAGCTCCTAAAATGGCTAAAAAATTTACTTTTTTTTTTACATCATAAAAAACATTAAAGCACAATAAAAGAAGTCCATATGACATATGCTAAACTGAAAAACAATCTTAACCTAAAAAAATTTGCTTCATATGGTAAATGGTTTTGTGCAAGTCAGAAATATTATTTCAACCCAATACATTAAGTTAGACCACTGGTACTCAACGGGGGCGGTACTGCCACCCAGGGGGCATTCAAAGGATGCCAGGGGGCGCTGAGAGCAAATTAGTAGAGATGGGGGCGTTGGAGCCTGGGTAGCTCAGCGAGCATTGACGCTGACTACCACCCCTGGAGTCGCGAGTTCGAATCCAGGGTGTGCTAAGTGACTCCAGCCAGGTCTCCTAAGCAACCAAATTGGCTCGGTTGCTAGAGAGGGTAGATTAACATGGGGTAACCTCCTTGTGGTCGCTATAATGTGTGGTTCTCGCTCTTGGTGGGGTGCATGGTGAGTTGTGCATGGATGCCGTGGAGAATAGTGTGAGCCTCCACACGCCCTACGTCTCTGCTTGTTGATCACAAGCCACGTGATAAAATGCATGGATTGACGGTCTCAGACACGGAGGCAACTGAGATTCGTCCTCCGCCATCTGGATTGAGGCGAGTCACTGCGCCACCACGAGGACTTAGAGAGCATTGGGAATTGGGCATTCCAAATTGGGGAGAAAAGGGGAGAAAAAAACAACAAAAAAACAAATTGGGGGGGGGGGATTTATATTAATCAAATCTGTCGTCAAGTTCCTTTTTGCATTAAAAAGTTTATCTAGACTAGAAGTATATCAGTTGGTTCTCAATTATACAGGTTGATATGCATTTGTACCATGGTTCAACTGATTTTGAAGTCCAGTGACGCAGCTGAAGTACAGTGCATCCGGAAAGTATTCACAGCGCTTCACTTTTTCCACATTTTGTTATGTTACAGCCTTACTCCAAAATGGATTAAATTAATTATTTTCCTTAAAATTCTACAAACAATACCCCATAATGACAACGTGAAAGAAGTTTGTTTGAAATCTTTGCAAATGTATTAAAAATAAAAAACGAAAAATATCACATGTACATAAGTATTCACAGCCTTTGCCATGACACTCAAAATTGAGCTCAGGTGCATCCTGTTTCCACTGATCATCCTTGAGATGTTTCTACAAATTGATTGGAGTCCACCTGTGGTAAATTCAGTTGATTGGACATGATTTGGAAAGGCACACACCTGTCTATATAAGGTCCCACAGTTAACAGTGCATGTCAGAGCACAAACCAAACCATGAAGTCCAAGGCATTGTCTGTAGACCTCCGAGACAGGATTGAATCGAGGCACAGATCTGGGGAAGGGTACAGAAAAATTTCTGCAGCATTGAAGGTCCCAATGAGCACAGTGACCTCCATCATCCATAAATGGAAGAAGTTTGGAACCACCAGGACACTTCCTACAGCTGGCCGCCCGGCCAAACTGAGCGATCAGGGGAGAAAATGCAACCTCCAAATCATGCTTAGCATTGTTTATGTGAACGCGATTGCTTCATGGTTCATGGGACCAGAACCTATAGGTGCGTCCCAAACACTTTGCACACTTCTGCACTATTCTATGCCATTTTGTAGTGTAAGTAGTGTGAGTAGTATGTTTACACTGAAAATGCAACAAAAAGAAGAGTACTACGAGTACCCGGATGATGTACTTCTTCAACTGCCAAAACGAAGTTTGGAATGTTGGACACTTCATGCACTCAGTGCTCACGGATTTTCGTATGTAGCGGAAGAAGCTGAGTTACCTGGATGCATTGCGGGTCTGACAAAACAATTGTAAATAATGGAGAATGTGGCAACTGCCGAAACTTCAGTGATGAAAGCACTATACAAATGTGAGTTGAATGCTTTACTGTCAACCACGCTGTTTGAATATGTACTTTGCTTGAGATACAATTGTTGAACTGAGGTTGGCTGACGTGCTAAAGCTAGCAGTAACACATGAAATGTCACTTCCATCAGTTGTTAAATGGCAAATGATTCCGTGTAAAAATAAAAAGCGTTCCATTTGGGACAGTACTACACTTTGAAAATTCATACACTATATGGCTAAATGCATAGTGTTTTCTATAAATGCATAGTGCGTCATTTGGGACACAGCTTATGTCTTGGAGATTGTCTGTGCACCACACTATCAGTAGCGGTTGAGGGAAATGTAGTCACGGACGAATTCATGCAAAAATGTCTGATCGGGGATGGCACTTGTCAGTAATTCAGCAGTATGGGGTTGATTCCAGGTTACATAAACTTTCAGAAGCTACATGTCAATAAAATAAAGAAAAACATCGATCGATAGAATAGAGAAAGATGGATTAGCCTACAGCAGTCAGAAGAGAAAAAGATGCCAAATTTACTGTCACTCCATCAGCAGCTGTATTTGAAACCCCATCGTTGCAGTGGTGACTACTTTTTAATTAGTGTACATTAAATAATAATAAACAAATGAAAATATAAAAAGGTTTGCTAGATTAATGCTGCTAATTTATGGTGGAAATGCATCATCACAGTCTGTTAAAAGGGTCCGTTAATTTATAATTAAAATTCTCATCATAAATGTTTCTGTATCAATGCAAAATCGTTTGAAAAAGCATCTGTGAGTTGCATTTTTTTCCCCAACCCTACATCTCATTACGCAATTCTTGATCTTGAAACTGCAGTTTGGACTCCAGTTTAACAGACTATTTTCATCCATCCAACCTCTCTTTATGAAGCTCATTCCAGTGGAGTCTCAAGCACCAGCAGAGTGATTACTGCACAGCAGCTCTGGAACGTTCCGGATCACTTTCAGCTTGACCGCACCTCACCACTCACCCTGAAATCTATTGATCGGATCTGGGTGTCAGGCCCCGTATTGTCGTCCACGCACATCCATTAATGTAGTATTACTGCTGTGGCCATTCAAACTTAATGGCTATAGGGGGGCCACAAATTGACCCGTATTTTAATTTACTATGTGGTCATGCCATCATAAACCATAAATCGCATGACATTGATTAATGCTAGCCATGGTTACAATTTAAAACTATTAAATATCATTAAAAAAAAACCCGACTGAGGGCAGGAGGGAGCGTGAGTTATGTTCATTACCATATTCCTGTGTTGTCTTGTTTTTTTTGTGGTGTATCTTGTACGTATACGCTTGTGTGTGTGCAAATGTTTCCTTGAGGGCCTGGGAAAGTGAGTGTATGTTTCGTTTGGCCCCCCTGTCATCTTTCGCAGGGGACTGTGAAATCTTGAATTAAACGCTTCCCTATAGTGAAGCTATTGAAGCAGATAAGTCATCGTCTCATGTAATTGTTTGTTTATAGGAGCTCGTTTAAAAGCAATATTGCAGAGGGCTACACAAACCCCGCGAGCCATACAGGGAAATGGAGGTCACGCTGTTTTAGAGAGAGGGAGTTCAAAAGAGAAAAAATAAATAGAGAGAGAGAGAATCCACTGAAGATTTCAGGTGCTTAGACAAAAGCTGTAGGTCTCTGTGGTAAAATTGAAAAATGTGTCCAGTTGACCTCAGAGGCTGAGATTTTTATAACACGTTAACTTTGTCTCTGAATAATTCTGTAATGACCAGTACTGGTTCTAGGATGTCAATGTCCGTGTTGCTCTGGTTGTCTTGTGCTAAGGACAGTATACAAACTGCATACTGTTGAAATAGTATGAGTAGTATGCCATCCCCAAGCTCTCAGCTTGTTGTATGTAACTTGATACTTTAAAACAACGATCTATTATCCATTACTCTGTAGAATGCGTGTGTATGTGTGTGTTTATGAGCTGTAGAGGGCAGTGGGGGCCTGGTGGACTTACCCTGCTTTCCCATGAGGTTTCTGATGTGGTTAATGTAATCCCTGTCCACTGGCCAGTCAGGGCGGCGGTTTATTTAAAAACAGCCCTTTCTCCTCCCCCTGTGTACATACAAACACTCTACATGCCATCTGTCAAAACCCCCTCCTCTTTTTACTAATCATAGTTTTCTGAAACCTGCCATGACACTATTGGCTCTTTATGTGCAAGATAGAGGAAAAAAAAAAGGGCAGGTTCAATAGAGACTGAAAACACTTTAAGAAATACCGTGGTATTACCATGTTTTTGAGCACTACATGATAGCAATAGCAGGGTATTCTTGTATGTTGGAGTTCCATGTAAATACTATGCTGTTTGAATTTGGTGATCATACAGAACAATGGTACATACTGTATAGTAAAATGCCACAGTATTACCATGTTTTTGGTCACTGCCATGACAGTAATACCGTAGTACTCTATGAAGTACTATGTGAACTCTTTGGTATATAAACAGAGTAATTATACATTACCATGGTATATATAGTAAAGTACCATGGTATTTCCATGCTTTTTAGACATGTCACCATGTTATGATCATATTTTTTGAGACTGCCATGATCTTACTGTAATACCATGTTTATTATTTAAAGTACCTTAAAGTTCCCTGTACATACATAAATATAGTATTTATGTAAAGTATCATGGTATTTCCAGAATAAGATCAGTAACACTTCAGATTTCTGCAAACTGTTTTCAACTTTCTCTTGTCTTCTCTATCCTCCTCCACCTACTTTTTTGACTGCTGATGACTTTGCCATGTTTTTGCTGACAAAATAGTGAGAATCACCAGCCAGTTCTATAAACCACACACCCACAACTGCTCTTCCCACATCCTATCCTCTGTTTTCTTTTTTCTCTGCTCTCTCTGAGACTGAGGTTCCAAAAGTGCGTCTTTCTAACCGTCCTACCACCTGTCCCCTTGACCCTATCCCCTCCCATCTACTACAAGCCTCCTCTCCATCAATCGTGCCCGCACTCACACACATCAACACATCTCTTTCAACTGGAAACTTTCCTAACACATTCATGCAGGCTTGAGTAATACTTCTGCTCTAAAAACCAACACATAACCTGTCAGTAGTAGATTACTACAGACCGGTCTCTCTCCTACCTGTCCTGGCTAAAACTCTTGAGAGGGTTGTATTCAAACAGTTGTCTGCTTTTCTTTCACAGAACAACCTACTCGACAGACATGAGTCTGGCTTCACAAAAGGACACTCAATGGAGAGTGCCCTTTTGTAAATAGCTGAAACCCTGCTCATCCTCCTTGACATGTCTGCTGCTTTGGATACAGAGAACCACTAGATCCTCCTGTACACCCTTTCTGGGCATCACAGGAATTGCGATTGGATGGTTGGAGAGAAGAGGTGTCCAAATCTTACCAGCTAGCCACTGGTGTTCCTCAGGGGTCAATGCTTGGACCCCTCCTTTCTCAATCTATACTACATCACTTGGACCGGTTATTAAGGCACATGGATTTTTCCTACCACTGCTACGGAGATGATACGCAGCTTTACTTGTCGTTCCAGCCACCGTCTCCGCTCATATCTCTGCCTGGATAAAGTAACGCTACCTTCAGCTCAACCTTGCCAAGACAGAACTCCTCTTGATCCCAGCCAACCCATCTGTTGACCTCCACCTCACTATTCATTTTGATTCAACTACACTACAGTCAACCAGGTCAGCCCAAAACCTGGGATTGGTGGTTGATGACCAGATTAACTTCACCGCCCACATCTCATAATCTGCCTGGTTTGCAAGTTCATGCTTTTAAACATCAGGAAAATCAGACCTTCCTGTCTGAATATGCTGTGCAGCTCCTGGTCCAAACTCTAGTCATTTCAAGATTGGACTACTGCAACCAGGGCTCGAGTTGAGGGGGGACGCGAGGGTATGCTATGCCCCTTGTTGCAAGAAATACCAAAAAGCATCCCCCTTGTAAAACCACCATCCCCCCTTACCATCCCATTTAGATAAATTGTGTCATGTATTACTTAGAACTAATCATGCAAGTAAAATATTTAATATTTAATTTTATACATTCAATAAATAACAGACTTTATATTTAATTAAAGTTTATTTATTTATTAATTAGCCAGTCAGAATTAGATTTTGACATGTGTAAGGTTGCCAGATTTCTATAGCTGAAATCCCTCAATCAGATCTGGACACTTGTACAGTTTGGATATATGCTGCCAGTGTGACGCTTTAGTCCCGCAAACTGGCACTACACTGGCTACTTGTAGCTGCCCATATCAAATTCAAGGATTTGACTCTGGCCTTCAGGACAGCCAGTGGAACAGCACCCTCTTACTTCAACTCACTCCTCCAGGTCTATGACCCCACTCGCTCTCTGCGGTCAATGAACGAGCGGCGCCTGGTGGTCCCATCACAAAGATGTGCAAAGTCCATGTCACAATCATTCACTTTCTCTGTTCCTCTGAGGTGGAATGAGCTTCCAACCTTCAGACGATCTGCTGAAACCATCTAAACATTCAAGAACCAGCTGAAAACACATCTGTTCCATGAACACTTTATCAATCCACTGTAACTGCACTTAAAACAAAAATAATTTTAAAAACCTTTCTTTGTCTTTCTCTTTCTTTTCTGCTAGCTTCTACACTACCCCAGCTACTCTGATTACTTGGCAGTGTGATACGGCAGATATTGTTAACTTTTCTATGACAAATTGCTTGCTATGTTGCTCATTTGTAAGTCTCTTTGGATAAAAGTGTCTGCTAAATGACTACAGTGCATCCAGAAAGTATTCACAGCGCTTCACTTTTTCCACATTTTGTTATGTTACAGCCTTATTCCAAAATGGATTAAATTAATTATTTTCCTCAAAATTCGACAAACAATACCCCATAATGACAACGTGAAAGTAGTTTGTTTGAAATCTTTGCAAATTTATTAAAAATAAAAAATGAAATAAAATCACATGTATATAAGTATTCACAGCCTTTGCCATGACACTCAAAATTGAGCTCAGGTGCATCCTGTTTCCACTGATCATCCTTGAGATGTTTCTGCAAATTGATTGGAGTATACCTGTGGTAAATTCAGTTGATTGGACATGATTTGGAAAGGCACACACCTGTCTATATAAAGTCCCACAGTTAACAGTGCATGTCAGAGCAAAAACCAAGCTATGAAGTCCAAGGAATTGTCTGTAGACCTCCGAGACAGGATTGTATCGAGGCACAGATCTGGGGAAGGGTACAGAAAACTTTCTGCAGCATTGACGGTCCCAATGAGCACAGTGGCCTCCATCATCCGTAAATGGAAGAAGTTTGGAACCACCAGGACTCTTCCTAGAGCTGGCCGCCCGGCCAAACTGAGCGATCGGGGTAGAAGGGCCTTAGTCAGGGAGGTGACCAAGAACCCGATGGTCACTCTGACAGAGCTCCAGCATTTCTCTGTGGAGAGAGGAGAACCTTCCAGAAGAACAACCATCTCTGCAGCACTCCACCAATCAGGCCTGTATGGTAGAGTGGCCAGACGGAAGCCACTCCTCAGTAAAAGGCACATGACAGCCCACCTGGAGTTTGCCAAAAGGCACCTGAAGGACTCTCAGACCATGAGAAACAAAGAATGTACTCTTTGGCCTGAATAGCAAGTGTCATGTCTGGAGGAAACCAGGCACCGCTCATCACCTGGCCAATACCATCCCTACAGTGAAGCATGGTGGTGGCAGCATCATGCTTTGGGGATGTTTTTCAGTGGCAGGAACTGGGAGACTAGTCAGGATCAAGGGAAAGATGAATGCAGCAATGCACAGAGACATCCTTGATGAAAACCTGCTCCAGAGCTCTCTTGACCTCAGACTGGGGCGAAGGATCATCTTCCAACAGGACAATGACCCTAAGCACACAGCCAAGATAACAAAGGAGTGGCTCCGGGACAACTCTGTGAATGTCACTGAGTGGCCCAGCCAGACCCCAGACTTGAACCTGATTGAACATCTCTGGAGAGACTGTGCACCGACGCTCCCCATCCAACCTGATGGAGCTTGTGAGGTCCTGCAAAGAAGAATGGGAGAAACTGCCCAAAAATAGGTGTGCCAAGCTTGTAGCATCATACTCAAAAAGACTTGAGGCTGTAATTGGTGCCAAAGGTGATTTGCAAAGATTTCAAACAAACTTCTTTCATGTTGTCATTATGGGGTATTGTTTGTAGAATTGAGGAAAATAATGAATTGAATCCAGTTTGGAATAAGGCTGTAACATAACAAAATGTGGAAAAAGTGAAGCGCTGTGAATACTTTCCAGATGCACTGTAAATGTATATGGTATTAGCATATTTTTAGAAATGGTACCATGGTAATTCCATGTTTTTGGACTTGGTGTCTTGGTCATCCCATGTTTTGGACACTACCAGGATTTTTGAGGACCATGTGAATAAGGTAATCATTACCATATGTAGCACAGTACCATGGTATTTCCATGTTTTGTGGTCATGGTAATACCATGTTTTTGGACACTGCCATGCTTTAATAAGGTAATCTTTCAAGTACGCTGGAGAACCATGTAAACACCATGGCCTACAGTAGGAATAGGTGATCATACAGTACCATTGTATTGTATGTTTTTGGATATGGTGTCATGGTTATTCCATGTTTTGTACACTACCATAAAGTTAATTCCATTATATATTTGAAAGTACCGTGGGAGTACCATTACATGTATAATAAATTCCCATAGCATTACCACATTTTTGGACACTATCGTGTATGTAATACCATGGTATTCTTTTAAGTACATTGAAGTGCCTTGGTCTATATAACTAGGTACCATGGTATTACCATTGAAATACCATGTTTTAGACACTACCATGATAGTAATACCATGGTATTCTTTAAGAACCATAGTATATGAATATGGAAATAAAACATACCATAGTAAATGTAGCACATTATCATGGTATTACCCTGGTTTTTGGACATGTACCCATACCACCATGCTATATTTGACATATCTTGGAGAACAGTTTACATACTATGGCATATAAATATGGCAATCAAACAGTATAATAGTATATATCAAGACACCATGGTATTTTCATTTGGTACCATCACTATACCATGGTACCACCATGGCATTTTCTTTCAGCAAAAGAAAGTAAAGATAGCTAGAGGGGAGATGTGAATAGGGTTAACGTGAGAAATGAGAGAGGAGAGATGCATGCAGTGCTGATCATAAGCTCACACTTGGCTCCATTGTTCTCGCATGGTGGGAGGTTCCTCCGTTGATGACACCGCTGAGTGACAGCTGTGTGCTCGAGAGCAGGTGCTTATTGGAGCTGAGGTGCATTTTGCCCAATTTAGCCAAAGATTCCTGGTGCTAACGAGGACAGTAAGCGGAGCGGCACACGTTATGTGGCTGTTCGCTGGCTAACCTCTAACATAAACTCACAGCGATGCTCGGCTGCCATTAACACACAAGGGAACTCAATAATGTAGTAGCAATGAATTCACTGGAGTGCAATATCTCTGTTAAACATGACTTTACTCCCCATGGACTGAACGCTACACCAGAGCTTTAAACACCTAAATTGCATTTATTATGGTTGTTTTATTCTGTATATGCATATGTCACTTTACATATTTATTGTATTCAATAGACCCACAATAGGGTCCCAAAGTCTGAAAACACTAATCTTATTGCTGTCTATGTGAAAAATACAAATTGAAGGGATCTATTTTTGTTCCCTTTGGGAGAGCTTTTGTATTTGGGAAATAAAGTCTAAGCCTATATGCTTCTTATTACAAATACGTACGAATCATACATTTATTTTATCATTGTGATTGCATTGGCGTCTCTTGTTATGCTCTCTACTTTAATCAGTGTGTTGCGTTAAATGTATTAGTTACTGAAATATGAATAATCTCTTAGCAATATATCAAAACGCAAGTTCGTTGGCATGACAAAGCTCTGCAAAGTAAGAGAAAGTGAGGCTGTCTTCTCAGGGCAATCAATACAATTATGTTGGAAAAAATTTAGTGTTTCCCAGATACCTCTGCTGAGCGAGCAATTAAACAATTTGAAACAGGCCTGAGGAGCAAAATAATGCAGAATGATTTGAAGATAAAGACAGAACTGATTGATTGATGCAGAATCATTGGAGGAAATTGGACTCTACATGTAAATAACCAAGAGGAAAATTCTATTGCTCAGGAGACTTAAGGGATAATTCACCCAAAAAGGACAGTTCTCTTATGTACTCACCCTCATGCCATCCCAGATGTGTATGACTTTCTTTCTTTTGCTGAACACAGATGAAGAATTTAAGATTAATATCTCAGCTCTGTGGGTCCATACAATGCAAGTGAATGGTGGGCAGAAATTTGAAGGTCCAAAAAGCACATAAAGGCAGCATAAAAGTACTACATACAACTCCAGTGGTTAAATCCATGTTTTTAGAAGCGATATGATAGGTGTTGGTGAGAATCAGATCAATATTCAAGTCCTTTTTTTTACTATAAATTCTCCTCTGCCCAGTAGGTGGCGAGATGCATGAAGAATGTGAATCGCCAAAAACAAAAGAAGAATGTGGAAGTGAAAGTAGAGATTTATAGTGAAAAAGGACTTAAATATCGATCTGTTTCTCAGCCACACCCATCATATCGCTTCTTATCAGCATAGCTCAGATAATTTCTTCTTGAAGAATTTTATGAGAGAAATGTTTGATTTCTCGGACTTTTCGTGGCAGATGTTGGTATCTTGGCAGATCTGAGCACAGATATTAAACAAAAGTCTCCATTTGCACTCCATTTAATTTTACTGTCATTGTCTTGGCAAAACAATTGTGATATTAAAGAGATCTCATTAGCGAATTTTCTTTCCTCTGGGAGAGCTGATATTGGAGGGCGTGTCCTATGAGCCAGTGTACTGGGCTGATACAACATATCTAATTGAACATATGTCAAGCTACTCTTTTTAAAGGCTTTGAAGCACTGTGTTTCACCAGGAATGGAAGGATACATATTTAAATGTATGCATTTATAATGAAGCGGTGTGTGCATGTGTGTGAGGGTCTGGAGTACATGGACAACAGATGTCAGACCTCTCACCCTCCCCCTCCACCCTGACAGCACCTGTTGGAGCGTGGCCATCTGGAGGCTGAGGGCAGTGCTGTCCGGAGTGGCCTCACACACACACACACACACACACACACACACACACACTATTGATGCACAATATATTAATGACTATATTGGTATCAGAATATCAGCTAATATCACCATTTATTTAAATTATCTGCACCATTTCGATTTCTATATTTTTAATTCAAAAAGTGTCTATTAATGTTATGAACACCATTCAACTATATTACAATTTGTCAGGATACAGAATAAATTGGGAGAAATCTGAAGCTATGCCAATATCTAAAACATGTCATTCACATCACAGTTACTCAATCTGGCTTTAAATGGACCCCAAAGGGGCATTATTTGAAAGGTTAAACTTGTTCAGAATTTAGATGAAATAATGATTTTCAATTATTAACTGCTGTAAAAACAAAATAGAAGATTAAAAACATTGTGGATAAATGGGGAATGTTGAAATTTTCCTTGTGGGGTAAAGAGAACTTGGTCAGAATTATTTTTGCCCAACATCTTTATCTTATCTTTATGATGATACCTATAAATATTCCAGATATGATGTTTAAGAGATATGACAAAATTATCAAGGACTTTCTTTGGGAGGGAAAGAGACTCAGGATAAAAATGAGTAAAATGTGCTCCCCTAGAGACAGAGGGGGCCTTGGACTACCAGATGTGATGACATATAATATTTTTTATAAGTCTTTTGAAACTGGTTAAACACTGGTGTGAGACTGATTTTGAGTTAGACTTGGTAGTGATATAGAAGAAGATCTCGCCCTACCATTTTACCCCATCGACATTCTTTCAAAACCTTATGGAGCTCAGTTGCACTTACATGTCTGGTGCAAAATCCATTAACTATGCAAGATATCACATATGCATCAATCTGGAAAAATCCTGAAATTTGCATAGGAAAAACAGTGGTGTATTGGAAATAATGGCAGTCAAAAGTGGGCAATACTGTTAGTGATCTGTATGAGAATGGGATTTTTATGTCATACTCTGAACTACTGAGGAAATATATAATTGGTGGCAAAGAACATTTTTGGAAGTATCTACAAAATAGGAATTGTATTAATAACAAATTTAACTCAAATGATAATCCCATGAATAAATATTTAAAGTTCATGTTAAATGTACTTGCAGACGCTTGCAATAATTTGACAACAATATGGCAGAGGGACTTGGGGAGTAATATTGATGACAATGACTGGTTGGAAATTCTATCTAATGGGGGTAAAAAAAGAGGCTAGGGTAAAAGTCATTCAGTACAAGATACATGTGTATTTATGTTGTGATGTACATGTTCTAGATGTTATGTGCTTATATAGTATGTACAAAAACAATTCAAACAGTATCTATCTATCTATCTGTCTATCTATCTATCTATCTATCTATCTATCTGTCTGTCTGTCTGTCTGTCTGTCTGTCTGTCTGTCTGTCTGTCTGTCTGTCTATCTATCTATCTATCTATCTATCATCTGTCTGTCTGTCTGTCTGTCTATCTATCTATCTATCATCTGTCTGTCTGTCTGTCTGTCTGCCTGCCTGCCTGTCTGCCTGTCTGTTTGTCCATTATCCCTCTTACTTTTTCAACCCCTACCCCTAAACCACTGGCTCCAATGACTTTTTTCCCATCATACATAACATACTCTTTCCACTTCAGATCATGCATTGGGACTCTACTCTATGGTTAGGTTTAGATATGGGGTTTGGGTAAGGGCATAAAATTAAGAAGCATGTACACAAGGTCTGACACGCTGAACTTTCGCTTACTTCCGTATTACTCATCAGGGGATTTGCATGTCTACAATTCGTACGAATAATACGAACATACTCGTACGATTTAATACGACTTAGCCATCTCGTACGAATTCGTATGACTTCTCAATGGAGCACCAGTGGAGAGAGTCAGCAGCTTCAAGTTCCTGGGTGTCCACATCACTGAGGAACTAACATGGTCCATCCACACTGAAGCCGTTGTGAAGAAGGCTCATCAGCGCCTCTTCTTCCTGAGATGGCTGAGGAAGTTTGGAATGAACCGCCACATCCTCACACGGTTCTACACCTGCATTGTAGAGAGCATCCTGACTGGCTGCTTCTCCGCCTGGTACGACAATAGCACAGCCCACAACCGCAAAGCACTGCAAACGGTGGTGCGAACTGCCAGACACATCATCGGAGGTGAGCTTCCCTCCCTCCAGGACATATATACAAGGTGGTGTGTGAAAAAAGCTCGGAGGATCATCAGAGACTCCAGCCACCCGAGCCATGGGCTGTTCTCACTGCAACCATCAGGCAGCATCGCAGCATCAGGACCCGCACCAGCCGACTCAATGATAGCTTCTTCCCCCAAGCAATCAGACTTTTGAACTCTTGATCTCCCATGATCAAAATACATCAGCACTGCACTTTATTACTCTTACTCTTATATCTCACACCGGACTGTCATAAATTATATTATTATTATATTATATTCTCTCTTAACAACACACTGGCAACTTACTATCAACCGACAGCCTGAATGTCAATACAGTACAATACAACCTACTGTACATTCTATATATACTATATATCTTTTTTATTGTATAATGTGTATTCTATATTGTGTGTATTGTATACTGTACATTGTATGTTATTATTTGTATATTGTGTTGTGTGTAATTATGTGTATATTAGATTTTAAATTGTGTTGTGTAAATCTGATGTTTATTGTAAATTGGTATATGTCTCATCACTGTCACGACTACTATGTTGCTCGGAACTGCACCCAAGAATTTCATATACTATTGCACTTGTGTATATGGTTGTGTGACAATAAAAGTGATTTGATTTTGATTTGATTTGATTCATGAGATCGGGTTGGTAACACCCACTTTTCACAATCCAATCAATTCCCGAAGGATAAAACCAAGTCGCCCTAAATATTTTTCCTCATTGAATATCCTGTTGTAGATAATGAAAGCAAAATGGCTTGCAAACACCATATCATGTTGACTTTACGTGAACACTGTTTTGAACAGACAGAAAAGATTTACTAGCAATAGAATATTGGCAATCATATCGGATATCATCCATAACATATACAAAATTGTATATCGGGCAAAAATTCAATGCTGAAGCACCCTTAAAGGGATAGCTCACCCAAAAATGAAAATTCTCTCATCATTTACTTACCCTCATGCCATCCGAGATGTGTATGACTTTCTTTCTTCTGCTGCTGTGATAGGTGCGATATGATAGGTCTGGCTGAGAAACAGATACATTTTTAAGTCCTTTTTTTTTTTTTTTTTTTTTTTTACTGTAAATCTCCACTTTCAAACAGCGTTCCTAAGAGTTCTTCTTTTGTTTTTGGTGATTCACATTCATTGTGCATATTGCCACCTACTGGGCAGGGAGGAGAATTTATAAAAAAAAAAAAAAAAAAGGACTCAAATATTGATCCGTTTCTCACCCACACCTATCATATGTCTTCTGAAGACATGGATTTAACCACTGGAGTTCTGGTCACCATTCACTTGCATTGTATGGACCTACAGAGCTGAGATATTCTTCTAAAAATCATTGTTTGTGTTCAGCAGAAGAAAGAAAGTCATACACATCTGGAATGGCATGAGGGTGAGTAAATGATGAGATAATTTTCATTTTTAGTGTGATCTATCACACAATGTTATATGTTATACACTATCTGCAGAAAATCAACAATTCCACATTTCCAATGGCATGTGCGTTTGTACTGAAAAATAGCGAGTCAACCACGACACCTTGCTCAAGTACAGCTGGAATCTCCACGGCGATCACAACACCTCCTCACACCTCCACCTGCAGAAGAGAGGAGGTATGGGTATGAGATGTGTCTGCTCCAGATGTGCATCCCTGTGGAGATGCCAAATAAAAAAAAAAAAAAATTAGACAACACTACAGATGGATGAACAATACAAAGCAGAGAGAATTAAGCACAATTACAGTGTGTGTGGGTGGCTGGGTGTGTTGAGAGAAAGTGAGAGAGCAAGAGAGATAAAGAGACACAGGGATAAAGTGAGTTTGAGTAATGTTACAATAATGTGTAACTTGTTTCTCTAAAAGAGAACCACAATACCTCCTACAATCCAAAGGGAGGCAGTACTGGTGTTAAGGTGTTAAGAACCCCATGAAATTAGAACTGGAGTTTTGTGGCTTTTAGTCCATTGCTGGTTTATTTTTGTAAGTTTTAATCAAGTTCAGAATAGCATACTAGAATACTATAGTACTACTGTATATACTGTTTAAATAGTTAGAGTAGTATAGTAGTATATTATTTGAAAAAAAAAAAAACACTTGTATGTTAGCTTTGAGCCCATTAATATGCTAATGCCCTTCTAAAAGTTGACAAAAGAAACTTTTTGCAGCTACACATCAGTGCCTTTTCCATTTTGAAAAGGTGATATTTAAAGTAATTTATAAACATTCTAAACGGAAAAGAATGTCCTCCAGTGTTAATAAATTGCACTGTGCCATTTCAAACTAAATTTAACAGTTTTGATATACTGAATGTTGAGGTTCAGGTTTGACAGTTTTACAGTTACTTTTGCCAAAGGTCATGACACAATACAAGGTGATTATTAGGAAAATGATTTCATGCTGATATTCCTTTGATTATCTAGTTTTCATTATTGAGATGTTTACTGTACAAAATCATGGTAAGATGGCTGATGATTTAAGATAATCCCCTACTGAAAACCTAACAAGGTATACTGTACAATAAAGTGATAAAAATGAGAGGAGACATTTAAGAGCTGTTGAAGAGTTCACATTCTGAAAGATCCTCATGTCATTTATTATTTATGGAATTGCATATTATATTAATAAGTGAGCTATGATTGTGACAGAGTTGACACATAAACTGAGGACACAACTTTTTAGCTTTTATTCACACACACACACACACACACACACACACACACACACACACACACGTTGGTGCAGCTATCATTATGAGGACTCTCCATAGACATAATGATTTTTATACTGTACGAACTATAGATTCTATCCCCTAACCCTAACCCTACCCCTAAACCTAACCCTCACAAAAAACTTTCTGCATTTTTACATTTTCAATAAAACATCGTTTGGTATGTTCTTTAAGCAATTTGAATTATTGGGACACCAGAAATGTCCTCCTAAACCACAATTATAGCATAATACCCTTGTAATTACCAGTTTGTAACCTAAAAAAATGTCCTCGTAAACCACTTAAACCTGCCCACACACACACACACACATAAACACACAAGCACACACACACACACACACACGCACACATACACACACACACACACACACACACACACACATACGGTGTTTCTTCAAGGAGTTGACTTTTATGAACAGATTTTAAACTTCTCTTTTTGTTATTTCAAGGTTGCAGTAAAATGGACTTGTAAACATTTTACCAAGAATCATTTACAGTATTTTTGGTACTTTTCAAATGCCATTTATGTAGAGATTTTAGTGTTTTACCCATGTCCCAGACCCAATATTAATATTAAACTTTCAATTTTGAGCTATTCAGTAATAAAATTAAAGCTGCACTATGTAAGATTTTTTGGTTAAAAATGAACAAATTTCCATTATTGACTGAGTACATAAACAATCAGTGTTCAAAACAATGTCCTTACCTGATCCCGATTTACTATGGTAAGCCTGTAAAACTGATTTGTATTTTGAGCTGTTGGGGCGGATTTGGCACGAAATCGCTGGCTTATGACGTTCATCCTTGCTTCACTGCGTCATGTCCGTAAACATAGAAAAGACGTACCGATTGGAGAAACTATGTGCAGTTCAGTCAGTCACACTCACACAGTTCAGGAAAACATCACTGCAGTCAGGACGGATGTTTATCTGTTATCCGTTTAGCGAAGTTGTTTACCTGCTATAATGCTTGGAAATGTTGTCTGTTAGGGTTGTTGAAGCTAATATTGTTTGTCATGCTTGTATGAATCAAACATTACTCATGTGTTAACTGATCGTGATGTATCTACGTTGTTTGGGGAAGTTACTGTGATATGTTTAATACGTATGACTTTTGAAATTGACCTCTTGTAATTGTTATATTGCATATTATTCCAATGAACTAGTATCAGCCATATCAGGAGTTTCACCTCTTAAATTGATAAGTGTAGTACAATACAAACATTAATGTTAGATAAAACACTTGAATAATCATATTAAAATATACTGGTAACTGGTGGCGATTGAGTCCCCTGTTCTCTATGTAAAAGCGCTTTGAGCTTAGTGTCAGAAAAACACTTTACTCTAAGTGTAAAATTAATTTATTCAAAATATGTTAATAGGAGTGTTTTTTTATCTTCATCAAAGCAAGTAATATTTCAGTTTTAAATGTTTAGTCATACAACATAATATCAAAATGAAAATAGCACTTTATGACTCTGAATATCTCCCAGACACGATCACACAAAGGCGATGTCCAGGTAAGCTTAAATCATGAGATTCATCTGACAGAAGAGCAGGGCCAAAACACGACTGACGTAAAGCGTTCTTCCGCAAATTTTGTAGACCTTAAAATCTTGCAATTTTAAGTTTCAACCACGGATATCGCTAGAGAGCACAAAGTTACGTAGTGCATCTGTAACTATGAAAATCCATGATAAAAATATGATAATCTAAACAAAATTTATATTAAAACTATTAAAAAAATTACGACTGTCCCACAGTTGTGGCATAATTTCTACATGAAAATGTTTGCCCCTAATATATCTTTTTAAGTTAGTGTACTTGTTAACCAAGTAAAAAAAAAGTGTCAGTAAAGAACATGCTTGAGATTAAATATGAGTAGTGTTTCAGTAATGTTTGAAGAAAACAAGTATGAAAATATTATTTAATTGTGTGTTCTATAAAAATTTGCCTTAGCGAGACAAAGGAGTTTATTGTTTAAAAAACAAACAAAAATGTATTTCCATCACTGTCATTTCCTCCATGGAATTCTATTAAAATCAATACAGAATTCGAGATGTGCTGGAAATGACACTGTGGTGGGAACTTTCATGACTTTTAGAAAAGTCTCTTGTAATGCATGTGCATACACTGGACAGTGTACATTAAAAAAATATGTGAAAAAATGTTTTAATGAGACTTTACTTCCTAGAAGTCTACAGTTCTAAAAGTGCCCAAAACACCCATATATATATATATATATATATATATATATATATATATATATATATATATATATATATATATATATATATATATATATATATACATGCAATTCACGCTGAGGGATGTTGAACCCAGATGCGGAAGCTTTATTGAAATAACAGGTAATAGAACAGGTGAGAGAAATGATAAATGGACTTAGCTGGTTTAAGATTACTGTAATTCATAGAAGACAGTCACTGATGAAGAATAACATTAATGATGGCCTCAGTGGCCTTGGGCACTGGCAGTGACAGGGGAAAGACCTCCATGGTCGTAAGCACAGGCAGTGATAGGGGAGCGACCTCCATGGTCATGGGCACAGGCAGTGATAGGGGAACAATATCCATGGTCGTGAGCACAGGCAATGACAGGGGAACGAACTTCGTGATCGTGAGCACTGGCAGCAACTGGGGAATGACATCCGTGATCATGAGCGCTGGCAGCGACTGGGGAGTAGGAGCCCTTCTTCTCCTCCTCCTCTTCCGGACAGCTGTGAGCACCGCTGTGGGAGGCTCGGAAGGTGGAGCCGTGGGAGGCTCGATGAAGAAAGGCTGAGCCGTGGAAGGCTCGAGGTGCTGAGCCATGGGAGGATTGAAGGAAGGCAGAGCCATGGGAGCCATCCATTGAAGGGAGCTCGGAGACCACAGGAGTAGCCCCCCGCCCCCCCAAAGAAAAATTCCTCTTGGGCTGGAGCAGGGATGAAAGCTGGGTCTGGGATGGACGAGGCTTGCAACGCTAGCTCTGGGACGGACGAGGTTTGCAATGCTAGCTCTGGGACAGATGAGGCTTTCAACGCTAGCTCTGGGAAGGACGAGGCTTCAAGAACTAGCTCGTTGACCATGGCAGGCGTGGGTATTGGCTCGTTGACCATGGCAGGTATGGGTGTTGGCTCGTAGAACCCCTCCAAGGGAACTGCAGCGTTGTGGGACCACATTGGTAGCTCAAAGACCTCCCAAAAGTGGGTGATGAAGGCATCAAAGGATTGAGTTACTTTATCTCCTTCACACCATATCGCGGACCCCCACTTCAAGGCTTCTCCAGTCAATCAGGATATGATATAGGCAATCATCGCTCGCTCGGTGGGAAAACTGTGTGGGGAACTCTGGAACAGGAGTAAACATTGAAGGAGGAATCCACGGCACTTCTCAGCGTTAACAGAGTAAGCCACTGTAGTATTGGTAGCACTGAGGTGATTAGAGGAACTCTCACTATGGGGTCCAGTGTGTGTTGAATCTGACGAACGACAACCCCAAAAGGCTGCATCTCCATAGCAAGTGAACACTGAAGTAGAAAGCCATTGTAATCGTCCGCCAAACCAGCGTAGGGTGCTGGAGAGACCAAAGGAGCGGCTGAACTCACCGAGGCAGAAGCAGAAGAAGTGGCAGCAGGAAGAGGAGCGGAAGCGGGGAGTCGAGTATCGACAGATTCTCGTGGGTTGGTAATGTTTGAGTTTGAAGTGGACGCTGGCGAAGTGGTGATGATAGCTTGCTGATACTTGTTAACCAGCGTTTCAATATCATCATGGGAGAGATAAAGATTCGCTCCTACTGGGTCCATAATGGCGGTCTAGTCTTTTGTTATATATATAGGGGCTGTCAATCGATTACAATTTGTAATCGAATAAAATTTCAAATTAGTTACATGGTGTGCTGATTAATTAATAGAATTAATCGCATATACGTATAAATATTTGCTGAGAAAGCCCCTCAAAGAACAATAATTCAATATACGATGATGAAATAATTGTAAATAGATATATTTAAATAATTACAAATAATATCTATATTTGTATATATATATGTATGGTCATACTTTTTATTAGGTGGCCTTAACTACTATGTAATACCATTAAATACATACAAGGCTATGTATTTACTGTGTAACTACATGTTGTTCTGCAAAATTCCCACATTTGCTGAGGTTGAGATACGGGTAGGTTTAGGAGTAAGGGTAGGGTTAGGATTAGTGGTTAGAGTTAGGTTTTGGGGTAAGGGATGGGTTAAGGGTAAAGTTATCAGTGTAACCACAGATGTAATTGAATTCAAGTACTTGAAATGTAATTACAATGCAACAACATGTATGTACATAATAAGAACATTGTATCAAATGGTTAAGTGGGTCCATATATATATATATATATATATATATATATATATATATATATATATATATATATACATATACAGTTGAAGTCAGAAGATTACATACACCTTAGCCAAATACATTTAAACTCAGTTTTTCACAATTCCTGACATTTAATCATAGAAAACATTCCCTGTCTTAGGTCAGTTAGGATCACTACTTTATTTTAAGAATGTGAAATGTCAAAATAATAGTAGAGAGAATTATTTATTTCAGCTTTTATGTCTTTCATCACATTCCCAGTGTGTCAGAAGTTTACATGCACTTTATTTGTATTTGGTAGCATTGCCTTTAAATTGTATAACTTGGGTCAAACGTTCTGGGTAGCCTTCCACAAGCTTCTCACAATATGTTTTTGGAATCTTGGCCCATTCCTCCAGACAGAACTGGTGTAACTGAGTCATGTTTGTAGGCCTCCTTGCTCGCACACGCTTTTCAGAATCAGAATCAGAATCAGTATTTTTCAGTTATGCCCACAAATTTTCTATCTGATTGAGGTCAGGGCCACTCCTATACCTCAACTTTGTTGTGCTTAAGCCATGTTGCCACAACTTTGTAGGTATGATTGGGGTCATTGTCCAATTGGAAGACCCATTTGCAACCGAGCTTTAAATTCCTGGCTGATGTCTTGAGATGTTGCTTCAATATATCCACATAATTTTCCTTCCTCTTGATGCCATTTATTTTGTGAAGTGCACCAGTCCCTCCTGCAGCAAAGCACCCCCACAACATGACGCTGCCACCCCTATGCTTCACGGTTGGGATGGTGTTCTTCGGCTTGCAAGCCTCACCCTTTTTCCTCCAAACATAACGATGGTCATTATGGCCAAACAGTTACATTTTTGTTACATTTACATTAGACCAGAGGACATTCCTCCAAAAAGTAAGATCTTTGTCCCCATGTGCACTTGCAAACTGTAGTCTGGCTTTTTTGTGGTGGTTTTGGAGCAGTGGCTTCTTCCTTGCTGCGCAGCCTTTCAGATTATGTCGTTATAGGACTCGTTTTACTGTGGATATAGATACTTGTCTACCTGTTTTCTCCAGCATCTTCACAAGGTCCTTTGCTGTTGTTCTGGGATTGATTTGCACTTTTTGCACTACGTTCATCTCTAGGAGACAGAATGCATCTCCTTTCTGAGCGGTATGATAGCTGTGTGGTCCCGTGGTGTTTATAATTGCGTACTATTGTTTGTACAGATGAACATGGTGGTACCTTCAGGCATTTGGAAATTGCTCCCAAGTATGAACCAGACTTGTGGTGGTCCACAATTTTTGTTTCTGAGGTCTTGGCTGATTTCTTTTGATTTCCACATGATGTCAAGCAAAGAGGCACTGAGTTTGAAGGTAGGCCTTAAAATACATCTACAGGTACACCTCCAATTCAGTACACCTCCTATCAGAAACTAATTGGCTAATTGTCTAAAGGCTTGACATCATTTTCTGGAATTTTCCAAGCTGCTTAAAGGCACAGTTAACTTAGTGTATGTAAACTTCTGACCCACTGGAATTGTGATATAGTCTATTAAAAGTGAAACAATCTGTCTTTAAACAATTGTTGGAAAAATTACTCATGTCACGCTCAAAGTAGATGTCCTAAACGACTTGCCAAAACTATAGTTTGCTAATATTAAATTTGTGGAGTGGTTAAAAAATTAGTTTTAATGACTACAACCTAAGTGTATGTAAACTTATGACTTCAACTGTATATTGTATATTATAAAAAAATTATATTTTGATAATTAAAATGCATTACATTATTGTGGCTGAGGAGAAATAAAAGTGGCTTTAGAATCCAATGTATTGTTTATTTGCATATTATTGAACATAAGCCAATCATTGGCCTGCAGTCCAGAGCAATCCATTTTGCAATTCAATCTGTCAATCAGTCCAAGATTTATTATAAAGGCTTGTCTAAAGACATGTCAACCTGCGTCAGACGGACACTTTTGGAGCATTTCACTTTGGATGCGTCGAGTTGTAAACATACCATTTTTAGGTTGCTGTGTCTAGTTAAATGAAGTTTAATACTTAGAAAAACATGTCTTGAGATCCCTAAGTTCGGATATGCGCTCCATCAAGCTGTGTTTTGAACACAAGAACGTGTCCTCATGTTGTGCTGTCTGCTAAAGGGTTGGTTTGTTCCCTGCGCGTTGCCAGCTGGAGTTTTGCTTACTGCCCCCTGAAGAAAACAGGTGGTACTTCAAGCTTGACTTGCTCAGCAATCTTCCTTATTACAGTCCGGGGACATTATTAATTGCGTAAATTTATTTAACGCATCATTTTTTATATAATTAATCGCACTAAATTCACATGTTAAATCGATAGCACAATATATATATATATATATATATATATATATATATATATATATATATATATATATATATATACATATATTTGAAGTTGAAGGCTGAGTGGTGGGTTAATGTGTTTGGACATGTAGCACACACAGCTTACAGCACTGACAGCTCTATCAGACAAAACAAACAAACATTTTCAAACATTTGCTTGTATCCTGGAAACCTCTATTACAAAGTTTTCCTCCTCCTGAGGATGACAAGTGGACGTGGGACTGGAACAAAATAAGGGTGAGTAAAGGATGACAGTGATGTCATTTTTGGGTCAACTATTTCTTTAAGCGTGTGTTTATATGCTCTGGGGGAACATGGACAGATTTCTCGTCTACTTCAGGGTCAGCATTTTATAAGCCCTTTGGTGATGTGACAGGGTGACAGTTTGTAAAAAGCGGGTCACGGGGGGCCTCTCCTGATGGTCACTGATGGGCATAATTAGTCATTCATTATCATATAAGTTAATTACTGGACTGGCTGCTTTCTCTTCGGAAAAGGCCCTTCTGGATACCAGTTCAAATGAGGACAGATTATTATTATTATTTTTTTTACAATTATTATTTTTTCATCATTAGTGTGATGGCGTGGTATTGTGACATGCCCAGGCACCATCTGTGCCAAAGATCCCGAGGACAATGCACCCCCACAAATGGTGACGGCTTCAAGATGGTACACTTGTCTTGTCCATTTATAACCACCTTAAGATGTCGCTCACTTGTCAGAAACACAGAGGCGCTCCATCTAGTGTTGAATTTTCCTAAAAGCTCGCTGTCATCTCTTTTATGTATAGCCTTATTGCACACTGATCAGTATGCATGGATGTTGCTGGGAGTTTTATATGATTATTAATGTTACTGCATCTGTTTGATTTCATTTTACACCCTGCCCCCTATCAGCTGTACCATCCCAATGACTGCAGGGCTTTTTTAGACACTCATCTGCTGTCTCACACCTTCTAATCTTACCCTGCACACACCTCCCTCCAAACACATATATGCATACACACACGTCCTGAAAACAGATCCATTACCCAAAATGTTGTGTACTGTGCCGATATGCTGTGATTGCATAACGGCATAAGACTTCATATAAATGCAACCGTAAACATAACGCAGTCTTAATTATTTTGCACTGCCTTGAAATGTGTGTGAGAATACTTGATTGAAAAAGACTTCTTAAAGAAAGAGTCCACCCAAAATGTCTTTAAATCTTCACATCTTTTCGCTATATAAGTAAAGTGAATAGTGACTCTGTACTCTCAAGCTTTATAAAGGACTAAAAACAAAAACAAAAAACATCACTATCCACAGTAAAATTAGTCAATACGACTCATGCATTGTTTTCCAAGTCTTCTGAAGCCATACGATCAGTTTGTATGATGAACAGACTGAAATTTAGGTAGATTTTCATTCTAAAAACAAATAAAATAATCGATTAACTCCCCAGAACCAATTAGGTTTTTGGCATGTCACCATATTTGCAACCTGATCTCATAAAAATAATGTGATTGTGGCAAAAGCTTTTGCAAAATGACATTACGTGGTTCATTACACGTTTTGTACACGCGGCAGTTCCGAGGTGAAATGTTCAATGTGTGGCAGGTTAAATGTTCTCCCAAACAGATGAGGATTTTAAGGTTAATGCTCTATCGAGATTAAAATCAACAAAACCGACCTCCCTACCCTAAGCCTTAAACCTAAACCTACCAATTGTGTCATAGAAGTAAATGTGAGATGAAAAATGCAATTGCTTAAGCAACCATGTCAGTTTATGGTGCTTCTATGCTCACGTGTCAACTTCTGCGCTCTTCAGGACTTGAACCCCAGTCCTTTGCAACACAAGTGCAATGCTATAGTTGGTTATGTAATGCAAATTTTAAAATTCATTGCCTTACAAGTCATGCTATTTTCCAAGATTTTGAAAATATTTTCTGTTTGTTTTGGGGCTTTTTTAGAGAAGAAAGAAAGTCATATTGTTGGAATGGCATGAGGGTGAGCAAACTATGACAGAATTTTCATTTCTGCGTGAATTATTCCTTTAGTTAATTCGATAAAAATTACAATTTTACCCAGTATAGAATGTGTACTATGTATTTTTTTTTAATCCTGTTTTCACTATTGTGTCATTAGCTAAATAGCATTTTGATGTAAAACTCTATTTAAATCAATTGTCAAGTCTAGTTTTCTGATCGTAGACTAGAGACTGTAGAGTGTTCCAAATCAGTCACTTATAAGATTCCACAACGCTGCCTTAGAAGTAGCTGCCTATGTTGACAGTAGACAGCAAGGCAGCTCACTATTTCTTGAAAAGAGCTTATATACGTATATATATACTGTGTATGTGTGTGTGTGTGTATATATATATATATATATTTATATACACCGTATATATATATATATATATATATATATATATATATATATATATATATATATATATATATATATATATAGTATACAGTATACACTCACTGAGCACTTTATTAGGAACACTATTGTCCTAATAAAGTGCCTGATGTGGTCTTCTGCTGTTGTAGCCCATTCGCCTCAAGGTTCGACATATTGTGCATTCTGAGATGCTATTCTGGTCTCTACAATTGTACTGATTGTAGTGATTATCTGAGTTACAGTAGCCTTTCTGTCAGCTCGAACCAGTCTGGCAATTTTCCATTGATCTCTCTCATCAACAAAGCATTTCTGTTCGCAGAACTGCCCTCACTGGATGTTTTTTGTTTTTGGCTCCATTCTGAGTAAACTCGAGAGATGTTGTGCTTGGATTTGGATTGGTTGAGATGTGAGACAAAGGATGAGATGGAAAGTAGAGAGAAATCTGGGAAGGGTAGTTTGTAGGTTTCGTAAAACATTTTTAAAACATTTTCAGGCTGTCCGGTATGTTTGGAGGGTTTGAGGAGAGATGGCTTGGAGAATGGAGTCCAGAGATGCTTGATGGGGAGTTTGAGTGGGTGGTTTAATGGAATTTCAGCTCTGAGGTTGGAGTTGGGTTCGCCTCTGGAGCCAAGGTTCTGAATCTCTGGAACAGAAAGTGAGAGAGTGAGTCAGTGATCAGATTTTTTGAGCCTGGAACGTGCTCGGCTATAATTATAAATTGGCTGCGGATGGAGATCCATATTAGGTGTCTAAGAAAAGGTGCTAATTCTGGAGATTGGGATCTGCCTTTGTTAATTCACTGGACGGTGGTTAGGTTGATGCATTGGACTAAAATGCTTTTAGCGGTCCATTCCGGCCCCCATAGGGTGGTCACTACCATGATGGGGTAAAGTTCGAACAAGGCGGAGGAAGCTAAGTGAGGAGGTAAATTAATCAGATCGGGGGGCCAGGTGGACATGAACCAGTGGCCCTGGTAGAATCCTCAGAATATGATGGACGGGGCTGCGTCCATGTACAAATGGATGTCATCAGGGGAGGAAATGAAATCATCATAAAAGGAGGTGATGCCGTTCCAGTAGTTGAGAAATTTTAGCCATAGTTGCAAGTCTGGACAGCATGATTTGTCTAGGGTTACGGGGTCATTTAGTGAATTGATGGATGAGGCTGAGATGAGATGAGAAGAGAAATGAAAGGTCGGCCTTGTGGAATTATGTGCATGGCGAAATTTAGATGACCGAGGAGGGAGAGGAGATCGTGCTTGGTACGACTTGGATTCTATATAGGAAGTTGGAGATTATGAAATAATCCTATCAATCTTTTCTTTGGGAAGGGAAGCTTGAAATTTTGCAGAATCAAGCTGGATGCCTAAGAATTCGATAGATGTGGATCTAGTGCTCCCCAGTACTGACACTGATTCCACTGCGAAATTTTCGCAGTGCATTTTGCTGAGAAGAGCCTATGGTAAGTGTAAAAATTATTACCACCAATAGAGAGTGAGAGTTCAGCGATTACTGACAGGTAGTCAAGTCAAACTTTATTTATAAAGCACATTTACATACAACAGAAGCTGAACCAAAGTGCTGTACAATTAAGAAAACTAGTATTTACATTGGGAATTCAGCTTGTGGCATATGTGCGACATTGAGCAAATGCCGTCGGTGTAGCGTCCAAATGCGATGCAGAATTCGGCGAGAGTGAGCATGTGAGAAGAGCTGGGCGAAGGTTTTTTGAGTGTAACAGAAAACTCACTGCAGTCTATGGATCAGACCACATTACTGTAAGGTACTACTGAAAGGAGAGAAGAGAGATCTATGTCTGCACCTGCTAGGATTTGAGTGCGAAGATGGCTGGGGACTGGCGGAGGCTCTGTAGCAGAAGCACTTGAGGGAATGGCGAGAGGTATAGCTGTTTAAAATGTAAACGTGGGAGGACGAGCTGGAAGAGGAGTGTTGGGGGGGCGAAGAATTCAGAAACACAGTTGCTTGCAGAGGCAGCCTCCTGCTAGGATTGGTTCTGAAGACAGGAACGATGGCTTGGTAGTTAGAAGGGGATATAGCGAAGAGGGGAATGGGTCGGGAGCGGTAGTCTCCGGTGAAGGCAGCCTCATGTTGGATTCCACTCCAGTAGCCCATGGATAGGGAGGGATAGAAGAAAGAACATTGGTAGAAAGAGCAGGTCGCACAGAATAAGCAGAGATATTTAGAGGAGCTGCCATAAAAGAGAGGGGAGGATGGCCGGTATGTGCAGTGGAAAATCCTAAAGACAGAGGATGATCTGGTTGCGTATTGGGAGGTACAGTTTGCTGAAAGCTCTGCTGTTGAGCGAGGATTTGTGCTGGGAGGTTGGAGAGGGAGAGAGGAGGGAGGAGGGAGCTCAGCAGGGGCGGGGATAGTGACACGTGCTCCGTGACTGGAGAGTCTTCACAGGTGCCGCACTTCCGTGTTTACTTCGGGAGAAATATTATTTCCACTGGTGCAGGTTGGTTGAGGCGGAAGGATTGCGGGTGTTTTGTATGTGTTTTTTTTTTTTTTTTTTTTTGGCTAGGAGCAGCTGATTTGGAGCACTTGGAGTGTTTAGGGGGATTAGCGGATGGAGTAAGTGTCGACGAGGTGAGTGAGTCACCGCGTTTTGCTGAGAAGTACATATCGTAGGGCTGCTTTTTGTTTGAACGGCGAGAATGGGATGTCTGCGGCTGCTAAAGCATGTTACAAGCCATTAACGGTCCACTTGGAAATGTTGGGAATGGCTGGGTAATCGGACACGTTGGAGGTGGCAGTCGTGGAGGTTTGAGAAGATCTTGAGGGAGGAGGAGAAGATGTGTTCCTGCGGAAGCGCCAGGGGGTGGATAATTCAAAGTGAATAGCTTGGTGACACCGATTTGCGTCCGGAGGTTGAGAAACAGAAGGAAAGATGATCCTGGACTCATCTAGCTGTTATGGAGAGTCAGGGACAGTTGAGAATTCCTCATCGGAGGTGAAGAGTTTGAGGGACATTTTCAGGTTAGGACGGGGCCGAATGCCGGAAGAATCGTCACCACCATGGAGTTAAGCAGCTGTTTATATATGCTTACTCTGACGATGAGATTGGTTGGATTAAATGAACATGCTCCTCCCGAACTTTGTTATGAAACTCCAACTTGCCCACACTATGCTTCCAGTAAAGAGTAACTACAAGAGTAACTACGTACAGGCAAAACAGAATGCCAAGGCTTCACTTTGGTGCATACTGCATACTGTATATTTATATAATTAAATCGCAGCCTTTTGTGATTTAGTAATTACACAGCCATATCGCTATTCCGATTTTAATGCAATTAATTGTGCAGCACTAGTTCTATGACTAAATCAGGCAAACAGTGTAAATTGGGTTGCGCTTGACCCAGGCCTCGCACTTGCCCTATGCTTGCTTTTTTACGCGAAGAACCCTAATCCTTGTAATTCCACAGAGTGGAAGGCAGGGGGTATGAGCTGTTCAACATGATTACAGAGAAAAAGAGCTCAAGGAGAGAAGAGGAAGGGGGGCAGGAAGGATGACAGAAAGAGTGCAGAGAAGACAAAGGGGAGGGCGAGAAAAGGGTAAAAAAAAAAAAAAAGAGGAGATGGGGGGTGTGGGGAAGACAAGCAGACCGCTGGGACTCAGCAGAGGACGAGATTGTGGGCTGTTTGAGTTTCCATACTTGTCCTTCCCCATCCCGTTTTTGCTCTTTACCTCCGTGCTGTCATATTCCTGCATCTTTCCGTTTCACTAAATAATATCTGAAAATGAAGCGTACCGCAGAGCAGGATTAATTGGCTTTCAGCATTTATAATTAAGATGATGCCTCAACATGCTGCCTGTGTATTGTCCCCCATTAATTTCCAATTGCTCTTGTTATTTGCACATTATGCGTTTGTAACAGCAAATGAAAATGTGGCGGACGGTCCCCCCGCCTCGCTTCACAGTAATGTTACCTCTCTGATGAGACGTTTAAACTCCAGAGTGCTATGCTAAGGTGGTATGTCTAATTATTAGAGGAAAGAAGAGAGAACGATAGAGAATCTAAGGATTACATTATATATATATATATATATATATTTTTTTTATTTATTTATTTATTTTTGGTGTAAATAGCAAACAAATTATCATCTTTATGAGTAACTAACTAAACCCATATGCAACTAATATAACTGTGTTTTTTTAGTAGCGCGACATTAGTTAAGCCATTTTCAAAATAGTGTAGCTTTTCTAGTAACAAACCTACTTTTTCCAAGGAGTAGTGGTGTGGCATGACAAAATGCTTCATCACTGATTTTTGTTGTATTGTATTGTTCATGCAGATTTACAGCCTAACGAGTCGAGGCAATTATTAAAAACACCCTCTATTAAACTGTCCACTCTCTTATATGTTGCGTTGGGAAGTTAGATTCATTTAAGTGAATCAGTTTGTTTAGGCGGTTCATGTAAATAAACAATTTCCTGATCAAATAAGAATTAATCAATTTGAGTCCTTTACTCAAAAATGTGTAAATCTTAAAAATAGGCTTTAATTTGTTATCTCTGTCTTCTTCTTCTTCTTCTTCTTCTTCTTCTTCTTTTTTTTTTATAAATAGAATATATCATATAAAAAAATTATAAATATTTTAGTAAATATTTTGAAAACATGTGTCTCTCTTTGTCATTTAACATTTAAATAGCTTAGTTTTGCAGATAAGCCAGCTTCACTGCAGCGTGCTGTGAGATTTTTTCTCTGAAACCCACTTCCACCTGTCTAGATCTTGTATGTCGATTTGTGCAGCAGCATATTTAATTTAATTTTAGCATGTTAATTTCAACATATACTAATACATTTTTTAAATGAAAAGTTGGCATTAGTTCATGCAATGTGAATTAACTTGAACAAACAATGAACAATAATATTTTGATAAATTAACCTAAATTAATAAAAGCTGTAAAATATTGTGAATCATTAACTAATATTTCAACATAATTGTTTTTGTGCCAGATAAAAACTGCCCTGATTAAATAATATATTATATCATCTGATAGTTATATTTTTAAAAATATATTGTTCACTTAAATAGCTTCAAAGTAGAGTATTACACTATATATATATAAAGTAGCTTGATATTTAGCTTAGCAAAGTTAAAATTAATGTTGTGTCTACAGCACTACAAAAGTTTCTACAGTAAGTGTCTAAAACTATAGCATACGGTGTGTAAATCCCACAGACTTCTGTACAATTGTGACCCCTCTGAGGTGGGTTCATTGGCTGGGCTGCATCTTAGCATGCAGGAGGGATTCAAGTTGTTTACAGGAGATTCTGAACAATAGACAGAATAATTCCATCTTGCCGCAGGCAGAGAGAAGCACTGCCTCCTACTTTCTGCACTCCCTCCCTCCCTCTTTCATCCATCCCACAGGGCAGACCTGGGATGTCTTCAAGAGTACATACCCCTCCAACTCTCACAATTCCCCCCTTTTCCTCCAGAGGGTCAGCTAGGGCACTGCTGTTTGTGAATCCACCCTACCCCCTGAGGGTCCGGCCCTCAGATTGGGCCAACATGCGAAGTGAGACAGCTGGGAGCTTTCTGACCTCCGAAATGACCAAAATCCCATCATCCCCATCCCCAGCGATTTAAGTGTAAAATTCATTCAAATATGTAAATAAGAGTGTTGTTTATCTTCATCAAAACAAAGTAATATTTCCGTTTCAAATGTTTAATCGTATAACATAATATCAACGTGAAAATAGCACGTTATGACTCCGGCTCCAGTCATGATCACACACAGGCAATGTCCAGGTAAACTCAAATTGGGAGATTCATCTGCCAGAAGAGCAGTGCCAGAATACGACTGACATAATGTATTCTTCTGCAAATTGCATACAATTTTAAGTTCCAACACAGATGTCCCTAGAGAGCACAAAGTTACGTACTGCAGCTTTAACTAGTTAATTCAGTGAGGTTAATTATATAAAAATTTACGATTTAAAACAATTAATGCAATTAATCATGTCCCTGGACTGAAATATGGAATACTCCTACCATCGAACCAATTTAAGCTTGAAGTACCACTTGTTTCTCCAGGGGGCAGTAAGCTCCAGCTGTATAGGCAACGCAACTGTACAAAGAACAAATCAAACTCAGGCTTGCTTGACACTAGCGACAGCACAAGATTAGAATGCTTTCTTGCTTTCAAACACAGCTGGGTGGTGCACAATTCCGAATGCACAATTTCCAAATCTCAAAACGTGTTTTTCTTATTTTCAAACTATGCTTAAATTGACACAGTGAACTAAAAACGCGGTGTTTACGACAGGATGCAACCAAAGTGAGATGTTATTATATATTGAATTATTGTTATTTGACGGGCCTTCTCAGCAAATATTTATATGTGAGATTAATTTGATTAATTAACCGTCAGTTCATGTAATTAATTCCATTAAACATTTGAATCGATTGAAAGCCCTAATTCTGACTGTTTAGGACGAACTGATTCACTAGAATGACTGACTTTTCAATGCTACATATAAAAAAAGAGTTCTGTTTAGGAGAGCGCGTTTCATTACAGGTCGGTGGGCAATAAAGCTGAAACATTCTGACGTAGCATTTGGTCACGCTACAATGCTACTTTTTGGAAAAAGTACCTTGCAACACTACTTAGAAATCAACTGAGCTTCTCTCAAGCTACTGAAAAATGTCTCTACTTTTAGTTAGTCACTCCTCAACACTGCTTTCTTCATAACATGAACTCTACGTCCTCCGACAAACGCATACACTTGTACTTGAGCCGTTGTCTCTCTCATCATTTTCATCTGAAAGGTATAATAATTTGCCCCCTAAAATATCCCCGCTAGCTGCTAGACCCTGTCACGCAGTGCTGGGCACGTATAATTTAATTTGAATTCATTATGCTCTTCTGTTAATATATTCATGACTTCCAATTCCCTGCGCTGTCCCGCCACCTGGAGTGTCCTCCGTGATCTGTGTTAGAGCGGCCCCTCCTCTTCGCTCGGGCCCTTGGGGGGCCATGAAGGGGGGTTAAGGCAGAGGTCACAGCGGCACCTTAGTCCCCACTGTAATTAGGCTGCAGTGGAATGTGTTAGCAGGACCAGCTGGGACCACGCTGGACCCTCTCAGAGGTGAAAAGGTGGAGAGCGGGCATCTGCACGTGATAAGAGACATAGAAAGGCAGGAGGATGCAAGGGGTTACTAGGAATTTCACTGGGAAACAAACACATAGTTATCAAAGCAAGGCTTTGGAGTTTGAGATTGGTACAAGGTTAGTGGCAACCCAAGCTTCAATAAAGAAGGAAGTGTGAGTGATAAACTAAACAGCATGAGGTTTGCTGAGAAGTTAGCAACATGTTGGACATCCTAGCATATGACCTTACCTTGAAGAACATTGCATTGAGGCTCATGTTGAAGAAAGTGGCATTTGAAATGTCACCACCTTTTTGTTAGGGCTAGTTAAGGATGGCCTACATTTGGTTTCAGCTATAACCAGCATCTGATGGTAACTGGTTTTACATGGCTTCTAGTTGGTCCCAGCTGGTTATTTATGGTCAGTAGCTGGTCCAGCTGATTGATCAGCTAGACAACCAGCTGGTGGGGCAAAGGTCAGTCTGGTAGGCCATCTTGATCAAGATGGTTAGAGCCTGTCAACCACCTTGGACCAGGAACAAACAACCATGTTTCAAAAACTTGCCCAATTACCTTAATATGGTATGAACAGTTTTTTCCCCTCAGCAGATTAGCCAACAAATTACACCAGAACCCAAGTGAACCACAAGGTTAAATTATACTGTAAATCGCATGGATCCCCCTGCAGGAAAATTCAGCTAAAACCAGATAAAGGCCCGTAGCTGGTTTTAAATGGTTTCTAGCTGGTCCAAACAGGTCATTGATGGTCATTCGCTGGTCAGAGCTGGTGTAGATGAATGATCAACTGGATTACTAGCTAATCGGGCTGAGGTCAACTTATTAGAACATTTTAGTCAGCTGGTTAGAGGTGGTAGACCACCTTGGACAAGCAACAAATGATCTTAAATGTTTCACAAACAAGCTTGACCACCATAAACTCATATGACCTGTTTCTTTCCCAGCACGTTATTTAGCAATGCACACCAGGACCTATTAAGAAAACAAAAGGGATTGTTCAAAGTTAGATTATGCTGTCAATTGCATGGGTCTCCTGCAAGAAAAAAACAAGTTAAAACCTGATTATCACACATAGCTGGTTTTGAATGGTTTCCAACTGGTCCAAGAGGGTCAGTTGGCCATTGGCTGGTCCAAACTGGTCTAAATGATTGATCAGCTTGACTACCAGCTGGTCGGGCCAAGGTCAGCCAGGTAGACCACCTTGGACCAACAACAACCAGATAACATGTTCCAAAAAACAGCTTGATCAACTTAAACTGGTATGTTTTTCCAGCAGGTTAGCCAACAATGTACAATATGACCACAATGAAAACTATAGGATTGGTTAAAAATGTAATGTAAAAGTCCCTTACAGTAAAATCCAGATCAAAGCAGATTAAGGTCCATAGCTTAATTTTACATGGTTTCTATCTGATCCAAACTTGTCATTTATGGTCATTCGCTGGTCCAAGCTTGTTTAGATGTTCGAACAGCTGGACAACTTGGTAGATCATCTTGCTTATAATGGTTAGAGCTTGTAATAGTGTAATGAATGTCTGTGGGGTGCAGTGTTATCAGTGGGAGATGGCACAGACCCCTGTTATGCAAAGGAAGAGCAGAGAAGTCCGACTGACAGCCCATAATTACCTCTCATTTACTGTCATTAACAGACAGAGAGAGACTGCTCATACAGGGCAAGGGCTCGATTAATTATGCAGCCCCACCATCACAAACACACGCTTATACACCTCTTAAAATGTCTAAGACCCAGACTGAAGAGTTAGAAATGCTTTACTCCTGTTTTCAAACTGATAATAAACTGTAAAGTGTTGTACTGGCTGTTTTGACCTAAATGTAAGTGGTATATCTGTTATTAACCCTCAACCAGTGTTGTAGTTTTGAGACAGGACTCTGTCTTGGTCTCGAGACCATATTTTTATGGTTTTGGTCTTGTCACAAACTCTGGAGTTTTTGGACTTGGCCTTGACTTGGACTCAAACAAGTGTGGCATCTTTACCACGAGACCAGTCAAAGAAAGTCCCTTCTAAATATACCATGAGCGATTCGACTTATATGACAAACATTTCTCTGACTGACAATATCAGCAATTATGATGCATATTTCTGTCAGCTTTGTAGAATCAGAACTAGTGATGCATGATTCACAAATTAATCATTCTTTTGAGTTGGTTCTTTTCGTTGAATTGGCCAGCCAAACGGGTTAGCAAAACGGCATATTCAGTTCGCTTCATTCAGACTGCTATCTCACTGAATCAGTTGCAGTGGTTTCTCACTCATGCCACGTCCACACTAATACGTTTTCATTTGAAAAAGCATCTTTTTCTCTACGTTTTGGCCTTCCATCCACACTGAGACAGCGTTTTTGACAGCAAAAAAGGAGCTTTTTGAAAATGCTCTCCTGTGTGGATAAATTTGAAAACACCATATTCACATTGTATTGCGGACAGTGAAAATGGAGATATCTGAAAACAGTGATGTATTTGTTGTCATGTGATGCAGTCGATGTGATCCATACAACCCAAAACAATCAAAATGGCGGCCCATGTTGTAGCTGCATTGTTGTGCCTGCTTTTCACATTGCTAGTGTTGTTAAAAATAAATATTACTTTGTACAACCTTTACATTGTATTCCATCAAAGGTGACTGAACGTTTACTTGGAATAGCTGAACGGCGATGGAACATGAGGACAATTGCGCTTCAGGCCGTACATGGAACAGCGATTTTTCGCATGCGCAGTAAGGGGATTTAAGAAGATTGAAGAAACCAGTGTGGAAGGAGAGTGTTTTGAAAATGAAAACTGTATTTTCAAATACATCTGGATTAATCTGGACGTAGCCTCAGTAATCAACAGCATCAGGATATTTAAGAACATGGAGAACAAACCAATCGCTAGATGAAGTGGATATTTACCTACTGTCAGGGGTTCCCCGGCGACCACCAGGGGCCGCCATATATGTTCAGTGTTCTCTTTGTGTGTTTGGTTGCATTTTGGGTTTTTCCTTGTCTTTGTTCATTGGTTCTTGTGTTTATTACTCCCAGGTGTGTCTTCTTAACCCTATTAGTCCATGTGTATATATATGCCCTCCTTTTCTCCTTGTTTTTATCAGTTCTTATCTGTTAATGGCGGTAATGGATTGTTTAGTTTTCTAGTGTTCTTGAGTTTCTTGTGTTTCCAAAAGTTTCTGTCCTTTTTTTTAAAGGCCTGCATTTAGATCCAGTTTCTCTCATCTCTCAGTAAACATTACACCTACAATCATTTGAAACAAAAGGCTACTTTTTTGAGAGGTAACCAAACGTGTTTTTGCGTCATCCATACTGTTTTTCAGTTGTTTTTTTATGTAAATGTGCTAAATGGATGTCTTTGAACATTGCGCTACGTATCGCAGTGTTTCCGGTGTCTCACGCAGAAGCGCCACAATTTTTAAGTTCTTTTGTCAGTTTAAAAGAACTTCAGCTTAAAAACTGTGTTCTGCTTTTTTAGTGCAAGAACGTGTTCAGTCTGAATGGCCTCCAAGTCTTTTACAAATGCTTTAGCCATTTACATGAATGATACACATACTGAAGAACATTTAAAAATACTTCTCTCAATGTTGAATGGTTTGGTGTTTTTTTTTTTTTTCTTGCCTCCTGCAGGCAGAGGTAAGCAGATGCTTACTTGACTTATAATGAATGAAATATAGTAGTGCAATTGAGGAAATTGAAAGTTTTAGATTCACTTTCTGTAAAAACAGTATGTCATTCTTAATACATTATTGTTTTTGTTTTTTTTTAGGTACATTTTAGTTATAGTACAGTAATACTGTATTTTGTATAGCAAAAACGTTTACTTGCAATGAATGGAATAATATTAATAGTACACTGAACCTGGTAAGTTGTATTGCATTGCAAAGCCACATAGGCACCTTTAATTTGAGTTTTTCCACTGACATATTAATGCTGACATGTCATTTTTGTGTTCACTTAACCTAAGATGTGGCATTTATGGTAACACTTTATAATAACTTTCATTAATAAATCATTAACAAACATGATATAATGCTTAACAGATCATTAGTTAATGTACTGTATATTCTAATAGTTAGAAATATGAGATAATGCGCATGTTAATGTCAACTAATAAATGTATCTAACATTACATAATGCTCAACATATTATTAGTTACTGTAAATTCAAATACTTACAGATGTTATTAAGCTTTCATTCATATATGGCTTTGCACTTTTTAACATCTATATAAGATTTTAACAAATGTTACATAATGATTAACTGATTATTTGTTCATGTGCATATGAATGCTTAAAAATGTCATTAAACTTTTTCATAAATGATTTATAAATGAGCTCATGCATTTTTTACATTTACAAATGTTTTCAGAAATTATTAATATTTTTCACCACTTCACACACTATTCATTATTCATTAATGTCCATCTAATTAGTAACCAATGTCTGTAAAAGCCACACATTTACTGTTTGTTTGTTAATGTATGTAAGCATGCTTTTACTATTTACACATCTTTACAAATAATTAATTAATTAATTGTTCATATTTGTTTGCAGTTCCCAATCTAAAGTTGAAACTATTTATACACTGTAAATGTTTATAAAGGTTTACTAATGATTATTTAGTGCATTTGTGGGCAATGGCTGATATCCCCATCAGAAGGAGGTAAAAAAATAAAAAATAAAAAGTGTGAGCAGGACAGTGAGAAACCCTGCTGGACCAAACAGCTAAAAAAAGGTCATCTAGCTGTTTTTTGGAACATGGTAACTGGTTAGTTGCTGGAACAAGGTTGCCTACAAGCCCTAGACTTGCATACTTTTGACTTTCAACATAGTATCTTTCCCACTCAGACTAGCCTAAATTGTTTATTCCAAATGTAAAGTGACCAATCACATTTTGCTTTATCTGAAATAGTTGATAACCCAATTACAGACAGATGTGAAAAAAACATTTTCAAATAAATGCACCAGAATGTCATTCTGTTGTCGGTTATAGAGAAAATGCCGAAGGAATTAATGGAGCTGCATGCATCAGAATTTATGTCTGTCCAAAATTAGCTTTAATCCAGCTGGTCAACCATCTCGATAGACCAGCTTGGACCAGCTAGAAACCATGTAAACGTATCTATCATCTTCTACCTCTGTTAATCACTCTCCACATATCTCTCACTGTTTGTCAATGTAGATGATGTATCTGTTTATGTGTAGAGAGAGTTCTGATTTCCCCCGAGTGGAATGTCTCTCTCTCTCTCTCTCTGTCTCGCTCTCCCTCTTTTCTTCTTTAAATACCCATCTATCAAACTATCATCGCTATAGATTACAGACTGAAGGGTTCTGTTTTAAAAGAACACATTCACTGGTCCAATTTATCATTCAATTTCTTCAATAGCATTCTGGTATCTCTAGAAATTAAAGGGATATTCACCCAACATGTAAATTATGTCATCATTTACTCACACTCATGTTGTTCAGAACACTTTCTTTCTTCAGTGGAACACAAAAGGAGATGTTAGGCAGAATGACAGCCTCACTCAACATTCACTTTCATTGCCTTTTTTCTTTTTCTACACAATGAAAATTAAGGTTGACTAAGAGCTGAACATTCTTTAAAAAATATCCTTTTGTGTTCGATGTAAGAAAGAAAAAGTAATATGGGTTTGGAACAACATGAATGTGAGTAAATTATGGAATTTTCTCCTACACAGGCTCCACAGCTCAACATGTCTAGTCCATATGTAGTAACCGGTAGAACACGGCAAACCATTAAAATTTTAAGGCAGAGGAATGCTATGCTTTCACCATATAAACAATGTTTTGTGGCTGATGTCTCCTGGGCGTTTGAAAGCTGCTGAAATTCCAGCAGCATCTCCAGACCTCTGCTGAAGGTAGTGAAACAGGCAGCTTTTATCAATTAATCTTACTTTCCCTTCTTCTCTCTCTCAGAGACTTGGACCATATGGTCCTCTGTCAGCCTGTGCTTTTAATTTACTCATCGTGTCTGCTGTGAAAACAGACCGAGTCTTTATCTGAATTGCTGATTTAATCAGGAGCTCCAGAAGCTTTGGAGGACATCAGCACTCCAGTGCACTCGCCCAGATACATACACAAACATAAAATGGAAAATCCTTCAGTTATCCTTCCAATATCAGACCAAAAAAAAATAAAAAATAAATCTTCATCAAAAATATAGTCTCTTATATACAAACAAATACACACATGTATATAATGATTTAAAGGGGTCATGACATGAGGACGCAATTTTCCTTGAGCTTTTGACATATATATTGTCATTGTACTATAAAAACATATTGCAAGTTTCAGAACTAAAAACTTCTTCCTTAATAGAAAAAGAGCATTTAAAATAAGCTGCAAAAAAGGTGTTTTTTAAAAAAAAAAAAAAAAAGCTGTTTTGAAGGCATCCTGGACCGTTTTTGCTCCTATCTGTGTTTTTTTTATTTTTTTATTGTTGGCCTTTTGTAAACATGACCTAGATGAGTGTCTTTGATAATTTTGATGCGTTTCCGGCGATGTGCGCAATGAGATGTGAAGACAGAGTCTCTGCTTTGGCCTGTTAAGGGCGGTTAAAGCACCCAACATCACCATGTAATGTATTACGTTTGCGTATGGATTGTATGTGTTTTCAGCTCATACCAGCGTGAATTGCTTGTGAACCAATCACAGTATAATTTAAACTTTGCAAAGGAACTGTTATTGAAGGATGGGGCCATTGAAACAAGATTGAACTGCAAAACTGTAAGTAAACAATTTAATGCATAAATATTTCATATGTCACAACCGTTTAATAGTTTATGGTGCTGCTTGAGTGAACAGTTTAATATATTCAGATGAAATATGTTGGATGTGGGTTATATGTTAATCCTAAAATTTAGTTTTAGAAAGGTTGTGGTCATGTGGAGTTTGTTAATTTTCTTTGGATTGTGTTTTAAATATGGCTGTATTAGAAGGGCTGCACAATGTAAGCCAATCATAACAGTGGGCATTTACATTGAAGTGTTAAAGTACCAGAGAGCTTAAAACCGAGCGTTTCAGACAGAGGGCCAGAGACAGGGTGGAAAATGATCATATATTACTAAATTATGATTGTTTTGGTGCAAAAAACACTTTACTAACATTCTAAGTTGACCTCAAGGGAAGATATTAAAATTATATAAAAAAAACAGTATGCCATTACCCTTTTAAAAGGCAAAATCAAAGCACCAGACTCACTCGATAGATAGATAGATAGATAGATAGATAGACAGACAGATAGATAGATAGATAGATAGATAGATAGATAGACAGACAGATAGATAGATAGACAGATAGACAGACAGACAGATAGATAGATAGATAGACAGACAGATAGACAGATAGATAGATAGATAGATAGACAGACAGACAGACAGACAGATAGATAGACAGATAGACAGACAGATAGATAGATAGATAGATAGATAGATAGATAGACAGACAGACAGACAGACAGATAGATAGACAGACAGACAGACAGACAGACAGACAGACAGACAGACAGATAGATAGATAGATAGATAGATAGATAGATGCTATCAGTTATACACATTGTGGTGTTTTATGTTACATTTGATGTTGTTTAGTGTTAATTGCATTATTTTATTGTCACGTGTGTTACTCTGATGGTGTTTTGTGTTTGTTTGAGAGACAATGTGCAGCATCTATATATATATATATATATATATATATATATATATATATATATATATATATATATATATATTTTATTTTTGTATTTTTTATTTTTTTTATTTATTGTCCATTGCTCCTTGAAGAGCCACTCGTGATGAAATGTAAGTCATCATGTGGCCTTTGTTTTACCATCTGTGCTACTATGGGGTTAACCACTGGTATACACTGATCAGCCACACCATTAAAACCACCTGCCTAATATTGTGTAGGTTTCCCCCGTGCCACCAAAACAGCGCCAACCCGCATCTCAGAATAGCATTCTGAGATGATATTCTTCTCACCACAATTGTACAGAGCGGTTATCTGAGTTACCGTGACTTTGTCACTTCGAAGCAGTCTGGTCATTCTCTGTTAGGGTTGCCACCCATCTCGTAAAATATGGGATTGTCCCATATTAAAAGATGAAATGATGCGTCACGTATCAAATCAATACGGGACGTGATTTGTCCCGTATTTAAGCCTGGTCAGATGGCGTCATGAAATCGTTCCAGATTGCAAATTTAGCATTGATATATGTTGGAAATTTTGCCAAGTGTAGGTAAGGAACCATCTGAAAAGACCACACATTGTACTAAAACGTGCTAATAATGCAGCCTGATCTCACAGTGAAATCGGAAATAGTAGACCGAATTTTCTTTCTTCAAAATCGGTATACGTTGACTGAAATTTCTAAACACTGCCCCCAGTGGCCAAAGCGGTAAGTGTTGTAGGGCATATGGGCATGTGTAAGCTCTATTTACGTCCAGGAGAGGTCGCCGAAAGCTTGTAGTGAAGCAAGTTGTTTTCAGCTTTACAGGACGTTATACAATGAAGAGAAAACCATATATTTATAGATTCTATCCCCCAACCCAAACCTTACCTTAACCATTAATGGAGTAAAAAGTAACGTTAGAGGGAAAAGTGAAACCTCCGAATCATGCTCATCATTGATTATTCAAACTTGGTTATTGCCTGGCTTTGAAACCTAGTCTCCCACAGAGCTGATGCAATGTGCTGCCAATCGCACCAGGTGGAAAGGTAAACACATTGAAACCACTGTAAACATGTCTGATAAAAATGCTGCATGTCAGCGTGTCGGCATATAGTCGCTGATCCTATGGTATTGGAAACATCACATTCCACATTATTCAACGTGATCCTGTTGAATAATGTGGAGGGAGTGATAAGGGACCACCTGAAAAGTCCACAAATTGTGCTACAACTGTGTTCAATAAGATGTAAAAAATTACACAGATTGTACAATGTATGAATACAATCACTGAGTCACAAAGACAAGAAGTACAGGTGAAGGAAAAATAATAATAGAAAAGATCATTAAAAAACACTTATAAACCAACCAATATTATTTTGAAGAAAATGACAACTGGTCAAAATAATAAAATACAGTATATGCAGTGTTTTCAGACCTCGAATAATGCAAAGAAAACAAGTTCATATTCATTTTTTAGACAACACAATACAAATGTTTTAACTCAGGCTGAATTCAGAAATCAATATTTGGTGGAATAACCCTGATTTTCAATCACAGCTTTCATGCGTCATGGCATGCTCTTTACCAGTCTTTCACATTGCTGTTGGCCACTCCTGTCACAAAAATTCAAGCAGCTTGGCTTTGTTTGATGGCTTGTGGCCATCCATCTTCCTCTTGATCACATTCCAGAGGTTTTCAATGGGGTTCAGGTCTGGGGATTGGGCTGGCCATGACAGGGTCTTGATCCGGTGGTCCTCCATCCACACCTAATGATCTGGGTGTGCCTCAGCAAGGCTGGAATCAGGCAGATTTGTCTTTGTGAAGGACACATGAATCAAGCTATGTACAAGGTGTAAGAAATCCTGTAAGAAAACTTGCTTCCTTCTGCTCTGAAAATGTTCCCCAACTCTGAGGATTGGTTTTTCCAGTAGGACAATGCTCCATGCCACACAGACAGGTCAGTCAAGGTGTGGATGGAGGACCACTGGATCAAGACCCTGTCATGGCCAGCCCAATCTCCAGACCTGAACCCCATTGAAAACCTCTGGAATGTGATCAAGAGGGAGATGGATCAAACAAAAGCCGAGCTGCTTGAATTTTTATGCCAGGAGTGTCCCTTATTTTACAACTTCAAAAGTGGCAACCCTATTCTCTGTTGACCTCTCCCATCAACAAGGCACTTCCATCCATCCACAGAACTGCCCCGCACTGGATGTTTTTTGTTTCTGGCACAATTCTGAGTAAATTCTAGAGACTGTTGTGCAGGAAAATCCCAGGAGATCAGCAGTTACAGAAATACTCAAACTGCTGGCGCTGTTTTGGTGGCATGAGGGGGACCTACACAATATTAGGCAGGTGGTTTTAATGTTGTGGCTGATCGGTGTACTGTACAGTATATATAGAACAGGATTGGTGATGACATCAAAACAGTGAAGCCACTGCGCCGCCATATTGTCTAAGTAGAAAATCATCTCATTTCAGTGAATAAACATGGGCCATTTAAACAGTTTTTTATTTCTAAAATCTGCCTGTAAATCCCTACAATGCAAACAACATAATAATTTATTTATTTAAAGTTGGGAATTGTTTCTTGTATATTACAATATACATCAAACATACACAGTACCTCTAACAAACTTCATTGTCGAACAGACCACCTGAATGTAAACAAGTTCAATGAAACTAAGGTAAGATACAATCAGAGATATTTATTTACAACATTGAAGTGTTTATTCAGAGTTACTTGTTTCACATACGGTAAATGTTTTCATTAAAAAGTGAATTTTTCTTGCGGTCACTTTCCTGAGCGCGCGCATTGTCTCTCTCCCTCTCTCTAGCACACATGCACAGTTGGCATGCAGAGAATGAGGGAGACAAGCAAAGCAAAGATTAACTAAACTGATACGGTAAGTTTAAATGGAAAACGCACACATAATGTATAACATGTATCTATGTATGACTGCAGAGAGCACTTCAATAGGAACACGGGCAAATCCAGGGTATTTTAGGCGATTTAGAATTACCGGTCTGACTTTTAAAAAAACCCTCAGAGGGAAAAGGATGGGTTGTCACTATAAAACAAGCAGATATTACAGATTTTCCTACTTACATTACAACTTGTGGAGAGTTTTGCCACATTCAGTGATGATCGTTGTGCTGCACTGATTAGATGCACACTGGGACAGGTGAATGCTCTGACATTGCGATCGCTTATATCATCTACCTATTAACAAATATAATCTATAACGAGCAAATTAAACATTAATCACGACTGTCACTAGAGGGTGAAATGCCACTGCCATTTCGAGAGGTCGGAGATGGTGAAATGGTGGCTTTATCATCTGTCAGTCATTGAGGCTCTATGGCAGTTGGGGCACTCCAAGATTGCCGCTCATAAACTTCCAGTGGCTTCACCTCCTGCTGGCAGTTTACTGTTGCGTTAGCGATCCAGTTCTATATACACTGATCAGCCACAACATTAAAACCACTGACAGGTGAAGTGAATAACATTGATAAAAAAGATAAAAACCCTAAATAGATAAAAGAACTGTGGCGAATTCTCCAAGAAGCTTGGAACATCCCATCTGCCAACAACCAAGAGAAACTGTGTCCAGGTGTACCTAGGAGAATTGGTGCTGTTTTAAAGGCAAAGGTGGCCACACCAAATATTGATTTAGCTTTTTTATGTTTACTGGACTTTGTATGACATTAAGTGATAAATGAAATGAATGTCATTATTTTTGAAGACATCCTCACCATGCAACATTTTTCACAAGTGCCTAAAACTTTTGCACAGTACAGTATATCAGTGGGGTTAACAGTTCATTTAAAAGTGCAGTGAAACATAGTCACTGTATTTTTTATGGTGATATTCTGGCAACCACAGCTGCCATTTTTTTTTACGGTACATTTAACAGGATTTACAGTGTGTCCTGTCTCTGCTATACTACAAAATAAAATCACAAAAAGGGCAAAATTAAATATAAATATACCAACTACTTGCATATAGTAATTAATTAAATCATCCATATGTAAAAAGCTTTTCAAAGGGGTTTTAGAGTGGCTCTATAATTATTTGCAACACATTTACATTGTCAACTGCATCCTTAGCAGATGCTTTCAAAAACTCTCCCCTCAACTGCTGCTACCTGACACTGCAGATCACTGCCAAACACCAGTGTCTCTCTGACGGCCACTTACACTTTGTGTACAGTATGTGAGATGTATTTAACAACTGCCTCTGAAAATATGCAGGAGGGATATTGTAATGAATCACTCAAAACTGCAATGCAGCGAGGAGCTGAATGGATAAATCATGTTCTTTGAAGTATACTGAAAAAAGCAGAGAAAATAGGATACATTTACACAAGCGCATGCATAGAGTGTAGTGCAGTAAAAAGTTGTCGCCAGCTACTCTGCCTTCCAAAAAAAGAAAGAACAAAAACTGATTTATCTAGTTTAAAAAGATATTTCATTTCAGCTAGTCTGAATAATTGAACATGCCCATTGGCAACATGCCAACATTTCAAAACAACTGGTGCTACAAGAGACGCACCTCAGAAGGTTTTGAAAACTAGCAAGCCTCTAAACAACAGAAGCCATGTTTGTGTATGCTAACACGATATGTGTCAAAAAAGAGAGAGAAATAGATGTGGAGAATAAGAGAGGACTTAAAGGAATAGTTCACCCAAAAATGAAAATTCTCTAATTATTCACTTAACCTAATGCCATCTCAAATGTGTATGACTGTCTTTCTTCAGGAGAACACAAATGAAGATTTTTAGAGGAAGATAGAGCTCTGTCAGGTCCTTAGAATGGGAGTACATGGGTGCCGGCACTTTGACGGTCCAAAAGTCACATTTAGGCAGCATAAAAGTAATCCATGCGGCTCCAGTCGATCAATGAATGTCTTCTGAAACGAATCGATAGGTTTATGTAAGAAACAAGTCGATAATTAAAATATTTTTAACTTTAAATCGGCGCTTCCATCTAGGTCTCTGACATTGTGAAATGGCCGAACTCTCGCGTGATGTTCGTTCTTCTGTTGTAAATAAGCGCCGCTTCCGAATTCTCCCGTGAACTCGCCTAAGCGCTTACGCCACACTTCGCGTCAGCTGCAGGCAGGAAGCGCTTTTTAAAGGTTAATAATGTTTTAATTATCAATTTATTTTTTACACAGACATGTAAAAGAAAGAAAGAAAGTCATACACATCTGGAATGGCATCAGGGTAAGTGAATAATGAGAGAATTTTCAATATTGGGTAAACTATTCCTTTAAAGTCAATGGCTTTGTTCCAAAACCTAGCAAACTGCCTCCGAAGGCAGCATTTTAAGCTATCCTAAATGCGCTCCTGCTGCTCCTTAAGACACCTTCGTAAGGCTCATATCAGTTGCAGATGGCAAGGCAATCCCAGAATGCAAAAATTCACAGAAATAAAATGTTGATTATAAATCATTCTATAACCAAAAAATATCAATAGAAATTCAAATCTATTTTCAAATTAACCCTTTTAACCAATATGTGTGGCGGCGTTAGCAGGGTGCGGATTACGAGAGGTTTGGGGGTGTCTGACCCCCAAATTAAGGCTTGATCCCCCCTGAAGGATATAAAAACAAGTCATGCCATTGACATTGTCTAAGCAGTTCAAGTAAATGTGCAATCAAGGATGCATTAAAGGTGAGAAAAATATCAATATTTAAGACTTTTTATACTGTAAATTCTCCTCCCTGCACAGTAGGTGGCGATATGCACGAAGAATGCGAATCTCCAAAAACAAAAGAAGAAGAATGTGGAAGTGAAAGTAAAAGTAAAAGTGGGTATATATAGTTAAAAAAAGGACTTAAATATTGAACTTTTTCTCACCCACACCTATCATATTACTTTTGAAGAGATAGATTAAACCACTGGAGTCGTATGGATTACTTTTATTCAACCTTTATGTGCTTTTTGAGCTTTAAAGCTTAGGTCATCATTCACTTGCATTGTATGGACCTACAGAGCTGAAATATTCTTCTAAAAATCTTTGTTTGCATTCTGCAGAAGAAAGAAAGTCATACACATCTGGGATGGCTAGAGGGCAACTGATGAGATAATTTTTGCTTGAGTTAAGAATGAACAATACTTTGACATTAGACAAGATTAAAAAATGCTGTTAGTTTCTACATATACTAATACATTTTAATATTAAAATAAAGTGATGTTACATCATTAAAAACTAACAATAAACAATAGTACATTTATAAAGTAACCAACCATTAACCAAGATGGAAAAAAAAAAAAAAAAAAATTATTTATTCATGTTTTTTTTTTTTTTTAACCACATAATTATGCATTCGAAATCAACTTATAACCCTTTATTCTGACTGACATCGCCAGCAGGTGGGTGAGTCCTTAAGACCAAGCCTGTACAATCTAGAGGGGGTCCAACAGAATCGATGCAAGATCTTAAAAGGCATCAGATGCACCCTTGTATCTCTAGATGTAGACTTGACTTTTTTAGAATCCTAGCCAACACTCTCTCCTCAAATACCAAATTTAAATCCATAATCTCTTGAGAGAAGTTGAAACCCTGTTCCCTGTATATATTCATGGTTAATTCATGATACACAATTTAGAATGTAATACGTGCTGTAACCTAGTCTCACAGAATGAACGATTACTATAACTTCATTTTTGCAAACTGAGTTTTACGTGCCGTGTTCTACATTTCAAAGCAGTTTCCTGGTGAAATTAACATTAGAGACGCTAAAACAACTGTGTGTTTTATTCACTTTCACACTTTATAAACATGTATTTTTCGCTCTGTTACTCACACACTGCTATGTTATGGTATCGAAACACTTTTACTCTAACGCATCGTTTGAAAAATTTGAGTGCTTGTTTCACACACCCACCTACATTTGCACACTTATTCCAACATGATTAGCTTGCGCATTAGCTCACATGATAAAGTGTTGGACTTTGGACTCGGAAGACCAAGCCTTGATACCAGCCAAGCACACAAGCTGACACATGAGCTGAAAGTGTAATAGAAGCAACACAAAATGATGTGGTTGCTTTAGAAAATGTGCTTTCCATAGCACATTTGCTTTAAGGTTAAGTTTAGGTGTTGGTTAAGGGTAATGATGTCTGTTTTGTTTTTCCTCTAATTTATCTTTTAGGACACTATTGGTCAGGTATAGGCTAAAGGTTAGGGAGGTCTGTTTTACTCATTAAAACACCCCATCTAATATTCACCTCAAATACATCATCTGATTACGAAACCATTTCACTCGCTTTTGGCACCCCCCGCTGGACATTTCACTGGGAAACTGAGGCAAAACTTATAATGAGCATGTAATTTCATTTTTCAAAAATGTTGCTACGGTCACATAGTTTTCATGAGATCAGGCTGAATATGTTACATGTGCATATGTTTATGTATACAACCTTGTTGCAACATGTTACCGATCACAAAATCAGCAACGAAGTTGTAAAACTGGATATAACCTTACACAGGAAAGGATATCATACTGAAATCATTCCTGACAGCACACGTACATCACCCAGACGTCTATTTGATGTGTGTGTGTTTACATCTGGAAACGTATTTTTTAACATTGTTTTCTCATTTGCAATTCATCTTTAAGACCTATGTCAACAAGTATGTCTCAGATGTCAATAGGACATTCAGCAGATCTCTTTGAGACGTTTATGATTTAGAATGTTTGTAAATCCGATCTTTTTAAGATGTTTAGCAGATAATTAGATTGTGATGCTTTCCAGATGAAAAGATCTAAAACAGACATCTCGGAGATGTACATGTGCTATCTGGGATGTTACTGTAACATGCATATTGTTTGTCTTGTGGCTACACTTGAAAATGACACAGTGTGTATTTTAACATTTATGAATTGGCCCCATTTACTTACATTTTAAAGCCTCACTGTAACCCAGATTTTTGCTTTTTTTTGTTAAAGAAATATAGGGGCAAGTCGGAATAAATTTTTGGGGTAATCAACATTATTGCCACAAATGCTGCCGATTGAGCTTAACTTGTATTGAACCCGGAATATGTCTTTAATGTTGATTTATCAAGATATCATTGTTCATTGTTATAACTATAGGTTGCTATAGGTCATGTTACCCCATAATGCTTCAACTAAAGTTAACATACTGTATTCAACTTGTACTGTTAAGATGTATTTGTATATTTGTAAAAATACTGTAAAAGTATTGTTAGTTCATGTTCACTATTACGTTAACCAATGTTAACGTACAGAACCTTATCATCAAGTGTTATCGATTGCGCTTAGTCTGAACATCTCATACAAGCAATTTATTCCTGAAAAAAGAAACTGGTTTAATTGGATAACAGAGATAGAGATATAAAGAGAGAGAAACAGCTGTGTGGTTCTCTTCTCCAGGTAGTTGGTAAACAGAGGGTGGCTGTGGCGTGCTGCGAACTCTGATTAAGAACTGACCAGGGAACTCATTCACGCCTGTGGGATACTTTTTCACCGCCTGCACCTGTGTACCAGCACACACACACACACACACACACACACACACACACAAATACATTTACACATGTAAGCTTGCAGACAAAAACACACATGGTATGAAAGAAAGACAAAGAAACCCAAGAGCTGATGCCTAAAACATTCTGTCCCACTTACAAACATAATTTCAGACTAGCACTGCTGAACAAAACCAAGTCAGAAACCAACCAAATTATAAAAGCTAAAAAAAAAAAATTATAATATTTGGACCTTTGGGAAAATGAAAATAAAAACCCAAGTAAACTGAAATGCTATCAGGACCTAAATAGTAAGCATGATCTGCAGAGAAGTATCTTTAACATATACAGCTCAGTGATCGTAGTCTAGCCATAGAAAATGCAAACACAGACAAACGTGGCTACCAAAGGAAGAAAGGGTGCGTTCCATTCAGAAGTGATCTCCCATATGCCCTTCTAAGACTTTATCTTCCACTGTGAGAGTTGCAGAGAGCTGCAGAGAGCTGAAAGTTGGGGCTAAAAAGTATAACTCACTTTTATCAATCATTTTTAATGATAATTCTGTTTTAAATGACTCTGCATGATTGTTCTTCCATCGAAGTGCCCTGCGAAGCCATCATTTACGCCGCTTGGAACAGTTTCGATCTCTATTTAAAAGCTGTTGACACAACAGAACAATATAGTATTCTTAATGTTCATTAATGTCTTGTTAAATGTTTAGTTTATTCTATTCTATTGTATTTTTATGTACATACTACATTTATGTATTGCATACTGTTATTACACTCAATAAATATTTTAGTCTTTTTTTAAGATTTATGCATTTAAATTTGTATGATAAATGTCCTTCAGACTGAATGGAATAATCTTTAAATGGTGTACATATCATGAATTCGGCATAAATGTGTATTTAAATAAGAATTTAATTTCAGTTAACGAGGATTATGAACTTACTAAACAAAATTCATACATTTAAAAAAATGCAGTTTAGTAAATGGCAAAGCAAATTTTTTTTTTATCTTAACATTTTTTGCCAGGAATATTTTTTTTTACATAAATTTCCATCAAATTAATTAATTACTCTTTAACTAAATTAAATAAGTTGTATTATTATAATTTTTTTAAAGATTAAAACATTTAATTTGATGGAAATTTGTTATGAAATTGAAATGTAAATCTTAAAAATAGGCTTAAATACTTTGTGTTGTACCAATTTTTTAATTTTATTTGAATTTCTGTCACTGCTTTTTACTTTGTGTGTTTGTGTATTGATACATTGGCAATATTGTATGTAAAGATAAAGTACTTAGTGCTTAAAAAAATTTAACTGAAACTGAGAAGGACATTAGGTGCGTCAGAACTGCAGACAGCTGAATCAGCTGTAAAAGTGTTGATCACTAGAAGTGATCAAAGACGCTCTCTTGTTGTTATTCTGAGACATTGAGATTGGATTGGATTGCATGCACTTTAGATATGATTGTATAGGACTAGGTCTTGAAAAATCACTGTTTTGATAGTGCATTTTAATCTAATCTGTATATGGAGGGGATTTCAAGACATACATCAATCTAGTACAAATAGAGAGTTGAGCACTCTGTTTTTTCAGAGTCTTCATTGATCCATTCAAACTGAAATCAATGTGGTCTAAATGAGAGCTCTCGTGTTTTTCAACAGCCTGATTGATTCATCAAAGAACAATATGTGCAAATTACACTTCTCTTCTAGTCTTTTCTTAATCCATTGTCTTCTTCTATCTCAGCCCAGTTTTTCAAGGACATACAAGCTTAAAATAAGACAAATTAATTTAAAAACAATAGTGGGGGTTGTCTTAGCAACCTTGTCTTGTGGCCTGAAGGAAATCCTTGCTTGTATTTAACAGATCATATTAATCAAAGTTCATAAATCAATAGCCTTAATAACAGTACCAGAACCAATAGCAAATGAGACCAGCAAATAAATTGGTTCCCTTATGATTCATTACACTTGACATTGCATCAATAAGCTGACACTATTGAGAGTGTCCTTCCACACGACCTAGTTGAAACCTTTCTACAATAATGCCAGGATTGGCTATGGTGTTTAAGACCCGCCTTTTTAGATGCAAAGTTGTATAAACACTTATATAAAAACGGTATAAAAGTGGGTGCGCAAACACCATTCCTCAGAATTTTCTTCCTTCAAGACAGCGATTCATCTCTCGTCTAGAAGCCCTCTACTACTTCGTTGTCGACATACACAAGTCAGCGGGCAGGATCTTCATGGCAACGAGAAGACTCTCCGCTCTCCTGCAGTGTTCTGGCAAACATTACTCCGCCTCGTCGCTTGACACTTCGCTGGTGAACAGGCCACTTCAGCATCCTGATTCCCTGCAGCACTTCGGCAGGAGTTTTGTATCCTTATAAGCTATTGTAATATTGTGTGTGTGTGTATATATATATATATATATATATATATATATATATAAATACCTGAAAGAGCCTCTTACATATTTACGTCTTTTTAAATATGTCGTTTCGTAAGTGTTCCTTATGCGAGGGACACATCCCACCGTCAGATCAGCATGAACACAGACTGCCCTCACTGTGAGGACATGAGTCTCAATTCAACCTTCCGCGCCCTCCCATCCACCTCTTCTGTGACTCCCGAGGGATCACACAAGGAGGCACGGTGGGGTCGAGCAGGATGTACTCACCCTGCAAGCCCCTCAATCTCCATGTGTTGCGTCTATGCTGATACAGTATGTGCGTGACAAGCTTCGGCCCTCTGCAAGAGCACACGAACTTGTCACGTTTGGTGGTTCTGATGCTGGGGATGATGATGATGTTATGTCTCTCGTGCAATCTGGCGAGTGGTCAATGGAGGACGCTGCCGCCCCTTCCCCCAGCGAGGGCGAGGAGCGTGCACGCGCCACTGACAAGTAGATGCTTAGCATCCTTTCAAGGGCGGTCAAAGAGTTCGGTCTCAAGTGGTCCCCTCCAGAGGAACCCGAAAAATCTCGCCTTGATGAATGGTTCCTGCAGTCCGGACGTCGTCAAATGACCGCGTTCCACAGATCTGCCCCGTTTTTCCCGGAAGTTCATAATGAATTGATGAAATCCTGGCGTGCACCCTATTCAGTTCAGCACAGCGATTCCACTCTCCTCACTAAAGTGGACCACGGGGAAGACAAAGGTTATGCTCAACTATCCCCTGTAAAAGAGGAGATGGCGGCACATCTTTGCCTGGCAAGTAGCAGGGTGTGGAATTCACGACTCATTCATCCTTCCAAGCCGTATCGATTGACGTCCGCACTGGCTGGAAAAGCATACTCAGCAACGGGCCAAGCTGATTCAGCACTCCATGTGAAGGCAGTGCTCCAAGTTTTCCAAGCTAAGCTCCTCAAGCAAATGGAAGAGCAAGGCTACGATCCAGAGACGTTCAAAGAGTTCTGCACCACTACGGACTTAGCGCTGCAAGCCATGTAAGTCACCGCACAGGCCGTTGCAAGTCAATGGGCAACCAGGTGGTTTTGGATCATCACATCTGGCTGACCCTCACAGAAATGTGTAACGCAGAAAAAGCCACTCTATTTGATGCTCCGGTGTCTCCAGCCGGACTTTTCAAGGGCTCTGTGGATAGATTTGCTGAGTGCTATGTCACAACTCAGAAACACTCACAGGCTATGAGACATTTTATGCCAAAACGGAGCAGTATTTCATCACGGTTCGCTCCTGCTCTGTCTCTGGCCAGCGCCCGGCTAAAAACCTCACGCCTGCTGCCTTAGCGCCGCCAAATGCCGCCACTGAGCTGCCGATAAAGCCACACAAGCCGTGGCCCAAAGGAAGGCAGCCACCTCAGCACAAGCCCCGTGCCGAGGGGAAACCCCGCGTAGTAAAAGCGCTCCCAACGGGCACGGCCCTATGAAGCGGAATGTTTGTCAGGAAAGGAGTATTGTTGTTCACATTTTTTTCAAAATGTTGTTTCTGTGTCTCACATTCAGTCACATGCAATAAAGAATGCAGAAAAGAGTACAGCGCTTGCTGCACATGCATGAGACGCTCACACTTTTTCAATAAAGAGCTCTTTCCCACTTCAGAGCCCACACATTATGCACAACCACTTCCCAATGGTGAGCAGCACATTATATCATACAATGAACAAACGAAATTGCCCTCTGTCCCGTTACGCAGACGCGTGACGAGCCTTTATGGGCACTTCCGACTGGGTACTAAAATCGATCAATCATGGTTATATGATCCAATTTACACCATTTCAACGGTGTACTGTCTTCCATGGTTCCGTCTGAAGACGCGCCGGTGTTACGAGCCAAAATACACAATCTTTTTGCAAAGAACATGATAGAGGTTGTTTCAGATTAATTACTAAGCCTGCTGTCCCACTGCGCAAATGCGTGGCAAGCCCTCACGAGCGTGTCAGACTAGGTGTTTAAAACAATCAAGCACAGTCATACAATTCATTTTGTACACCAGCCACCTCACTTCACCAGCGCTTTGCAATCTGTGGTCCGACCACAGGATGTGCCGGTGTTGCGCGCAGAGACTTACAGTCTCCTCACAAAAAACAAACAAAACAAATTATAGAGATTTACAGCCTTTATTTCCTCGTTCTGGAGAAGGATGGCAGGCTTTGGCCCATTCTAGTTTTGAGACGCTTGAATCACATGTGCGACGCACCCATTCAAAATGTTAACTTAGAAACAGATCTTATCGCACATCCGTCCTCAGGACTGGTTTGCGTCAATAGATCTGAAGGTACTTCATGTACCAATTGCACAGCGTCACAGATGTTTTTTGAGATTTGCATTCGAGAGAACTGCGTATCAATTTAAAGTCCTTCCTTTCAGTCTGTCTCTGGCTCCCCACACGTTGAAATGTAATGTATCGATGCGGCTCTCGCTCCATCAAAAATTAATGGTGTGCGTGTTTTGAATTACCTTGGCGATTGGTTATTACTAGCCATTCAGAGACACTACTGAGTGAACACAGAGACTTGCTGCTTTTCCATCGGAAAATCTGGTCTAATGTCATCTGGGCGAAAAGCACACTTTTCCCCAGCCAGTAAATCTCCTTTTTAGGAATTTGCCTTGACTCCATGAGTCGAGACTCTGCACCTCACGAATGAGCATGTACAGACCATTCTTCAGTGTTTGTCTCAGTTCAAACTGGGAAAACATTACCACTGAAGTCATTTCAGAGAATGCTGGGTTTTATGGCGGCAGCATCCGCCATCATTCCATTAGGTCCGTTACACATGAGACCTCTCCAGTACTGGCTCAAGCAATGTTCCACATTGTGCCTGGAGCCTCAGGTGCATGCGCATCGCAGTGACTCGCCGCTGTCTGGTTGCTCTAGCACCATGGACGGAGCCGGCCTTCTACCAACAGGGTGTTATGCTGGGTCAAATTTTCAGAAGAAAACTGCTGACCACAGATTCATACAACAAAGGTTGGGGCACGGTGTGTGATGGACACCCAACTTTCGGCACCTGGACAGTTGTGAAACGGGCGTGGCACTTAACCATCTAGAGCTACTGGCTGTCTTTCTAGATTTAACAGCTTTTCATTCTGACATCGTGAATCACCACATTCTGATTCGTTCAGACATCACCAGCCAAAGCTGTGAAGCCTACACGTGTGGCCTCTGAATAGAGCACAGCGGACGAGCAAAGACCCAGTGAACTACCCTATACCTGATATTCATATATTTCTTTAAGAGCGATTGGATGCAGGGCTCACTCCTTCAATGCTCAAAGTTTATGTGGTGATTTCTCTTAAGACCGCATTACTGCTGGCTTTGGCCTCAGTAAAACGGATCGGAGATTTGCAAGCACTGTCATTTGACAGTTCATGTCTGGAGTTTGGTCCGGGTCTTTCAAAAGCCACCGCCAACCACAGGAAAGGCTATGTGCCTAAGGTTTTAACCAGGTTTTAATTCATACTATATGACCATACTTCATATATATATATATATATATATATTCTGAGTGTTTTCCTCCTGGCTCACCATGAGGGTCATTCACTTGCGGCATACTCATGTTGGTGGCCGTCCCACGGGACTGCGGCGTCATGTTTCCTCTCTGGGACGATTATGTCGTGTAGTGCGACGTGATGGGTCTCTGTTCCCCATTAGCGTCAGCTTAGTGACGCAATGTGAAGTGCACTGATTTGTAAGGGAATGTCTCGGTTACGTATGTAATGTGAGATGAAGGGAATGAGACAGTGCGTAAGCTGGCCATACTATGGACTCAGGGGTTTTTGATGTGCGACCGATGCGCTCTTTGTCCCTCTGTCAGAAAATTCTAAGGAATGGTGTTTGCGACTTAGACCAGTAAAAAAAACGAAAAGGTCTTCATCCAGGTAATGCCTCTGCAGGAAAATCTAGCTAAAACCGTTTTAAACCCAATAGCTGGTTTTGGAAGGTTTCTAGCAGATCCAAACTGGTAATTTAAGGTCATTGGCTCATCCATCCTGGTCTAGATGGATGATCAGTTGGACCACTGGCTGGTAAGGCTGCGGTAACCCTAGTAGCATTGGAAGATGACCTAAAAACCTAAAAACTTGTTTTTTCCAGCAGGTTTTCAACCAGGTCATACCAGCGGGTGATCAAGCTAGTTTTGTAACATGATGGCAGGTTAGTGGATTTTCCAAGGTAGTGTACCAACTCTAACCAGTTTGACCAAGTTCCCATGTAGGAGAATCCAGCTTAAACTATTTTAAGGCCTATAGCTGGTTTTGGAAGGTTTCTAGCAGATCCAAACTGGTAATTTAAGGTCATTGGCTGGTTCATTGTGGTCAAGATGGATGATCATATGGACTACTGGACTGTGGTCACCCTGGTAGCATTGGTAGATGACCTTGGGCCAGCAACAAACCTAAAAACCTGTTGTTGTTTTTTCAGCAGGTCTTCAACCAGGTCATACCAGCAAGAGATGATCTCGCTAGTTTTTGGAACATGATGGCAGGTTAGTTGATTTTCCAAGGTAGTCAACCAAATCTAACCAGCTTGACCAAGTTCACATGCAGGAAAATCCAGGTAAAACCATTTTAAGGCCCATAGCTGATTTGTACATTGGTAATTAAAGGCCATTATCTGGTCCATCTTGGCCAATCTGGTGTGACCAGGTTTTTCCATCGCAGTAGCCATATACAGTATAAAGCAATACATACAGCAGATCCCAAATGTCTAAAAACTACAGGGTTGATTCAAAGTGAAATTATAATGCACAGGGTTGGGAGGGTTACTTTTGAAATGTATTCCACTACAGATTACAGAATACATGCTGTAAAATGTAATTTGTATTTATTACTTTAGATTACTCAAGATCAGTAATGTAATCTAAATACTTTGGATTACTTCTTCAGCACTGGTAGATTTTTTCACTTGTTTTGACTATAAAAATTCTGCCAGTACAGTAAGACAAAATATACATGTTAAAAATACATTCTCTGAAAAACCAAAATATCTTATGCAGTGTTGTTTCTAAAACAAGATAAATCAAACTGTTCTTGTTTTAAGGACTTTTAGATATTTTTACAGGAAAACAATAAAAAAATTATTATCAAGAATACGATTTTTGCCCTAATATCAAAGGTCTTACTAGAAAAAAGAAATTATGATCTAACATGAATTTAATTTATAAAAAAAATATGATCGTGCCTGATAACATGTGCATGTAAAATGGCTAGAAATAGCATTTAAGCTTAGCGTAAAGCTGACAGTTTACACAAGGTTTATTTCTATTTCTTCTGCTCTAAACTTACTTCAAATGTACTTCTCTGTCTGCTCGTATGAATGTAACACATCATAAGAAAGTGTTTCACTGTTGTTCAAATGCACTTTGGATCACATCATTTATATGTATAAATGTTTTCCATCTGAAAGGTCTAAATATTAAATGAAACAAATGACAATAAAATGCAAAGTAATCTCTTCAGTAATCAAAATACTTTTTGAATGTAACTGTATTCTAATTACCAATGATTTAAATTGTATCTGTAGTGGAATACAGTTACTTATATTTTGTATTTTAAATACGTAATCCCATTACATGTATTGTGTTACTCCCCAGCCCTGATAATGCATCATGCATGGGTCAGTTGTGTATCCTTTTTCTTATCTGCAGTTATTACCTATCAGTAGTTTCTGGTGTTTAAAATCTAATTAGCAAAACAAATCAGGCAAATAATGCAAAAAACTGCTCAATAGGTCTTATTTTATTGGCATTTGTTTGTTGGAAGTTGCTGCTTTCTCGCCACAAGGGTCCCCGTGGAAGAGACCAGATGTTCCAGGCACTGCACTTCCCCGCTCACTGCCCTAATGTAATATTCATAGCCAAGTAGGCAGACGTTAATTTATTTATTTATTTATTTATTTCATCATCCTGCACTACAGCAGGCCAGGCACAAAGCATCCTCTTTCTTCTCCTGTTCTACTCCCACTATTTCTCTCACCTTTCTATTTCTCTTTTCCTCAGTCACTGCAGGTCTGCAGACTCAAACAGTTATTTTCTGTGTATAAATCCACCTGCATTGTAACTTAAAGGGATAGTTCATCCAAAAATGAAAGTTTTGTCATCATTTACTCACCCTCATGTTCAAGAAAGAAAATCATAAGGGTTTGGAATAAAAGGGCGGAAGAAAATGATGAACATTTTTTGGGTGAACTATCCATTTAATACATCAGTTCTGTTTCTCTTAGCCAAGCTCTGAGCTCTCTATGGTAAACTGACCTGTTGTTTTATGAAGGGTTAGTGGAACCGGCCCTTGTTTTTCATCACGAATCCTGTAGAGACCGTCTGGAGTTTGGTATTGGCTGACTGGTTGATCTCTAACTCTCCCACTGGTGCTCATTCACATGGTCAGCCAGACTCCGCTCTCACCAAAGTCCAAACACAGGATCTCAGCTGGCCCAAGAGCGCTCAGGGACCTGGCCCCCTGTTTGAACTCAAAAGCCAAAGATATAACAAGCAGCATACGGTTGCAAGGCCATGTCTCCTGAGGTTCACATGCCCAAACCTGCTCAGTGGTGTTGGAAAGGTGAAGCTGAGGATGGACTCGAGGGGGACGGTGGAGAAAGATGAAGAACAAAGGGCTAGAAAGAGTCATGGTGTCCAGATAAATAAATCCAATGAAATTAAATAGCTATTTTTGACAGTGGTTCAACTTTTGGCTGAAGTTAATTTCTGCTTTTTAGCTAACTTCACTGTCTCATAGGCTTTGTTACAAAACCTAGTGTGCTACCTCCTGAAAAAAAAAGAAGCTTAATCCAGCCTAAGTTGGATCTGATTTGCTGGTTTTAGAGGGATTATTGGCACTTTTCAGCTGGTCAGGCTGGGAGACCATGGTTTCTCAGCAGGTCTGCCTTGCTGTCTACTGTCTACATAGACAATTGCCATCTAAGGCAGCATCTTAGCTTAAATGGAACCTCATAAGTCACCAATTTGGAAAGGCAACAACTCTATCAGCACTTCTCACATGAAGGGCATGACAAAGACTGTTTGGCCAGAGATGGACAAGTTGTATTAAAATGAATGGGAGAAATTGGAAAACCCAATATGGCGGTTGTAGAAAAGGAAGTCCTGCCTTACAGTTAAAAGAGCCATTCACCTTTTAGATGCAGATGTCGCCTGTCAGTTAACTTGAGAACGTGCATGTACATTAGCTAGACCAGCTCGAAAAATAGAATTTTTTAGCGTGATCTTAGCTAAAGAAGCACAATTTATGATACCATTGTTGTCAGATTTTACTGCTGATTTGAACAATGTTATTTGATTGTAAACTTGACCAATATTTCGGTCTTAGTAGACAGGAGCTGTACTATTGTTTACATAGAAAAATGCTGCTTGTTAACATAGAAAATTGGCCTTATTCACAACAGCACCATCTTTGATTTTTGACGGTAATGACAACTAGACTGTGAAGAACAGACATACAGTCTCTTCAATGGGTTTTACAGTTGTTTAAGTGTTTTTGTACCCTCCCACTGATGAAACATTGAAAAAATATATTTCTATTTTTCCAAGAAATTTCAGTAGACAAAAAAACTCTGGACACCATGAGTTGTGGAAAATTAGACGTGATCTAGGAGCATTTTGATAGCTTTATACAGTGCATGTCATTGAAAAGATGGTAAGTCTATACCTCACAGCCTCGTTTTCATTCCCGTCAGAAATCATCTGCTGTCAGTTTGCCGTTAGCATGTTGCAAAGCTAACAACGCAATACTTTAATTAGCATAAATACGTAGCATGAATAAAATGGAATACAATGGGATTGTCTTCTCCACAAAGAGCACATGCATTAGACCAACTTAGATTTTGGCCAAAAGAAGCTATTTTAGAAGATGTTTGGATGAACAGCAACAGCCTTCGTATTGGGAGCATGTCTTATTATACTGCCTACATAGGCAGCTCACTAGGGTTTGGAACAGAGCCATCGAGGGTGCTATTTGAATCACAGTACTTTTACCATGAAAGCAATCATGTAACCATTTCCTTTGTACCAGAAAGTGCCATTTCCCACTGGAGAATGACGTGTTGAGAGAAAGGAAAAGTGAGTAACTGAGGTACAGCAAGGAAACACGAGCAGAAACTAACAGTGCAGAAGTGATAGTCCACAGAGAGGCAGGCGATGAGGTTTCTTGACTGTAGTCCAAGCCGACAGCTGACAGCAGCATCGGTGACATCATGTACAAGCAGATGTGGCGGCAGCGTTCCAAGTGCCGCACCACGCTTTTCCCTCCCTCTGTTTCTTTCTCTCTCCTTCCGTTTGCATCACCTTTTTCCTTGCCCACCCCTCTCTCTGTCTCAAGCTCCACCTGTGCATTTCACCTGAGATGCACCTGACTGCTCTCTCGTCCACACACACATCCTCTCCTCCCCACTGCATTAGCTCCTAATTACCAGCTAATAAGTCATTACTCCTGGTATGCATGAGGGAATACTGGGGCCTGCTCGTCCCATTATTAATGCTGGCACCTACCATACAATACCGTAGATGTGGGAGGGACACATGTGCATGCATTGCTTCAGGAATATATGTGTAAATACATGAAAACTGATTGAATAATATTTATTTCTTGCATAGAAAACTTAAAGGGATAGTTCACCCAAAAATATCAAAGTACTCACTCTAATGTTGCTACAAACCTGTATGACTTTCTTTCTTTCTTGGAAAACAAAACGTGAATTAAAAAAAAAGAAAATCTCCACAGGATATATTCACCATAATGTAAATGAAGAGTAAATCTGGTCTGTCAAGCTCGAGAGAAAAAAAAAACTAAAAATGCCCCTGAAATTCAAACCCAGGGGCAACTACAGTATTTCCCCTTAATAAATAGTTAATTTCTGACACTGCTACCAACAACCAAAACTTTCCAGCAAACACTCAGCCAATGACCTGGCAACCACCCACAACACTCTTGTAGTGCCGACTTTTGCACACTTAAATTTTCTTCAGAAAATTTCAAAAATGTAGTTCCCACCACAGTAAAAATATATTATACCTAAAATGAATTTCAAATGGCCTTAAGTAACTGGCTTTATTAAAGTAAAAAAATATTTAAAAATATAATATGACTGAATAAACTGCTCTTCAGAAGGTTACACCAAGAAAACTAATATTTAAGGGTCGGATCAGGCAGAAATATTCTCTCATGATAACAACTGAATGAATACATACAGTCATCTCTTATTTGTGGAAATATTAGCATCATAATTCAAGTGTCCTCTGTACTCAGGGTGGACTGGGACTAAAAAGTGGCCCTGGACTTTCTGGTCCAGAGCGGCCCACCAAACCCGGCCCGCAACACACCACACCACACCATAACACCGGCTCATTGATTTCATTTTCCGGCTCAATTTCAAATTTTTGTGTTGAAAAAAAGACATTTCTATTGATTGCTAGACATGACAATGGGCTCCACTAGTGCAAAAATGGTCATAACTTTAAAACATATAAAACCACTGTAAATGTGATGAGTGGATTTTTAGAGAAGTTTGTAAGGGATAATGAGGATTATCAACAAGGAAAGGTGTATTTTTGGAAGGATGGCAAACCTGAGTCAAAAACATCTTATCATAGTCGTGTCCCAACTGATAGATCTCATAGACGGCGACGCCCTGGAGGTTATAGAACTTGCACCTCTTCCACGTCTTGTGATTCTAACTCCGATGCCATCAGCCAATCACGCAAACATACAACTTTTTAAAGGCCGCACCCAGATCGGCCTACGTGGAACCAATTGGAATCTAAGCAGATCAAGAAGAGATGCAGAAGGGGCAAGCAGAGGACACTCCACCCACCCTCCTCGTGTGATGAGGAACAACCAGGAGAGACGATAATGAATTTTTCAGATAAGTTACATTCTATTTCATGTATTACTGCGCTTAACAAAGGACTTACTTTTGTCCCCACTATTGAAACGAATGACTTTGATACTACCATTGATTTTCAAAAATTCTTCCGAAGTCTTCGACTTAGGGAGATTTTTGGTACAAATGAACGGCTAGTCCCATCTATTGAGATTTTGCCTAATGCTCTAAACGGAAGTACAATGACTACAAATTCTGACATTTGTTCTCCCTTTAAAAAGAAGTCAACTTTTATTCCACCTAATAACAGAAGTCCCTCACTGGATACTTTCTGTATACTTGTGGAACATGATGTAAAAAATCTGCTTAAGAACAAAAGACAATATAAAATCTATTTTATCCAAAACAGAGAGGGATGCTTTACTTGATTTGAGCAATGACAGCACTGTGGTGGTATGCCCTGCAGACAAAGGTGGCGCTATAGTGCTTCTACAGGCGTCAGACTATGAAATGGAAACTAGCAGACAGTTGGATGATCATGTTTTCTATGAACGTCTACCTTCTGATCCCACTCAAAAATAAGTTTGTGTCAACCTTACCATCTTATGTAAGAGATTCCATTGATTTGATTAAATCGTTACACAATGTAGAGTTTTCCACTGATGATGTCTTGCTTGCTACCTTTGATGTCCAGAGCTTGTATAATAACGTTCCCCATACAGATGGCTTAATGGCTTTAGAACTATTTTTGAAACAACGTTCAGATAGCTCTAAGCCTAGTACAGTACGTCTGTTGGATTTAGCGAACACTGTTCTGACTAATAAATATTTTCATTTTCAGAATGTTTTCTTCTTACAAGTGAAGGGAACTGCTCTGGGCAGTAAAATGGCACCGAATTATGCTTGTCTGTTTTTGAAAATGAGCTTGTTTTGAATAGGTCAAACCATTTTCTCTCTAATATATTACTCTACAAATGCTATATTGATGATATATTCTTTGTAGCTAAGTCTACACCTGTTGAAGTTTTGAGTTTTCTTTCTTAATTCAAGGACTGAGCATTTGAAATTTACAATGGAATATGACAAAGTGTGCATTAATTTCCTTGATGTTAAGGTACACATACAGGATGGGAAATTGCACACCAGTTTGTACAGAAAACCTATGGATAGGAATACCATATTAAGAGGAGACCTACCCTAGACCTCTTGTAAAAAGTCTTATTAGCCAATTCAAGAGAGTGCACAGAATTTGTAGCACAGAAGATTCTTACGCTAGGCAAGCTACTGATTTAACACACAGATTCTTGAGCAGGGGTTACCTCGGTGAATGGATTGTAACCAATAGAAACAAATTTGATGGTATATTTCAGGCACAGTGTTTAAAAACTCAGACCAGTAAAAAACAATTTAATGATGCCCCGCTGTGTAGCGTTAATACTCAGCATTAGGTGCTGAATTTCGTAAAGTTATAAATAGGCATTGGCATATAATTTCCAGTGACCAAATTAAATCGTGTTTTTAAAGAATGTCCAAACTTGTTTTTAGATATCAAACCAACCTCCGTGACATGCTTGTAAAATCGGAAATTCCTTCCCGCCATATATCGCAAGGTATTCCGACTCTTGCTGAGGGAAATTATCGATGTGTTCACTGTGCTCAACGTGCCTTTACGCAGAAATGTAAATCTTTTTGCCACCCACATATGGGTCGTAAGATTCCCATATGTGGCACCATTACTTGTTCTTCTACTCACATGGTTTATCTCATCCGGTGCCCATGCGATCTCGCATATGTAGGAAAAATATCTAGAGCCTTACGCACCCGCATTAGCGAGCACTGCAGTAATATCAGGACCGGACATGAGCGCAGCCTCATAGCGTTACATTTTAAACAAGCTGGACACAATGTTAGTGCTCTCCAATATATATATATATATATATATATATATAAATATAAATAAATAAGTATAATTGTATAAATTTTGTACGCATACCCCTGTTGTTGTATGAACGTAGGTGTGGGTTTTTTATATATGCGCCCTTAGAGTTTTGACTTTTTTTTATCACACATCTTAAAAGATACATGTATAGTTTGTAACGTTTACAGTTTATAAAATGTGTCTAAAATATAGATATGCCTTTACAAATGTTTTGTGTGGATTGAAGATGTTAAGATAATTGTTCAAATGCGTTGATTTTTTTTAAATGTTGTTTCCTCGTCACATGATCTCCTGTGGGCAGCTAATCAGTTGATATTGTCATCACCTGTGTCTATAAAAGCTGTGCTTTTTTCAACATGAGGATTGTGCCTGATGAAGACCTAACTGGTCGAAATGTTGCTTTGTTATAATAAAAGTTTGTGCGGACATCTGCCTTTTTTTTTGCACCTGAGCCCAACTTGGGTTTTGGATGTGTACGCCTGTTTGGCAATTTTGGGGATTTTTAGAGAAAGCACTAAAAATAAGCACTTTATAGCTCAGACAAATATCATGTCCAAAACCTTTTTTTATATATATATATATTAGGCAGCAAGTCAGTCAGTTCTTGAATTTCATGTGTTGGAGGCAGGAAAAATGGGCAAGCGTAAGGATCTGAGCGACTTTGGCAAGAGCCAAATTGTGATGGCTAGACGACTTGGTCAGAGCATCTCCAAAATGGCAGGTCTTGTGAGGTGTTCCCAGTATGCAGTGGTTAGTACCTACCAAAAGTGGTCTAAGGAAGGACAACTGGTGAACCGGCGATAGAGAAGGCTAGCCTGTCTGGTCCGAGCCCACAGAAGAGCTACTGTAGCACAAATTGCTGAAAAACTTAATGCTGGCCATGATAGAATGGTGTTAGAACACACAGTGCATCGCAGCTTGCTGCGTATGGGGCTGCATAGCCGCAGACCGGTCAAAGTGCCTATGCTGACCCCTGTCCACTGCCTACAATGGGCACGTCAGCGTCAGAATCCTTGGGTCCTGGCATTCACGTGGATGTTACTTTGACACGTACCAACCAAAAGATTGTTGCAGACCATGTACACCCCTTCATGGCAATGGTATTCTCTGATGGCAGTGGCCTCTTTCAGCAGGATAATGCTCCCTGCCACACTGCAAAAATGGTTCAGGAATGGTTAGAGGAACATGACAAAGAGTTCAAGGCGTTGACTTGGCCTCCAGATTCCCCAGATCTCAATCCGATTGAGCAACTATGGGATGTGCTGGACCAACAAGTCCGATCCATGGAGGCCCCACCTCGCAACTTACAGGACTTAAAGGATCTGCAGCTAATTTCTTGGTGCCAGATACCACAGGACACCTTCAGAGGTCTTGTGGAGTCCATGCCTTGATGGGTCAGAGCTGTTTTGGCGGCATGAGGGGGATATTAGGCAGGTGATTTTAATGTTGTGGCTGATTGGTGGATATAGATATACAGGGTCATAAAATGTTGTTTAAAATAGTTAGATGAAGAAAGTGTCGCACAGCAGGACAATGCTTAAAATCTCATGTCATATGTGTAAATGTTTATAAAAAACTAAAAAAAAACTATGAAAACAAATTTGGCCAAAATATGTACATATATAAATATATAAATAAATATAAATATATGTAAAAAATAAAATAAACGTATTTCTTTAAGTGTAGATCTTTGCAGATATTTTGCAGATTAATTGCTCATATTTTCACTCTATGTGAGTTTGTCTTTATATCTGCAGTGTTTTAATTCCTTCCCCAGATAATTCTTGAGAAAAAGTGAAAAGCCCAATGCTTTGACAAGCGCTGTTTCTGCTATCCTTTAAACAAAGTAAGCCTCAAAGACTCAAATAGCTACAAAGTAATTTTATTTTCAATTACAAAGTAGACTTATTTTCTGCATTTTTATCAGGCTTGAGCATTATTCAGCAAGCCATTTCTGCTCCCATTTATGCTTTGTGGTATGAATAAATTATGCAAATGACTATGAACTGCCCATAGCTTTACTGTTTGCCAATTTTATTGTGCTGCTGTTATTGTATTTGTTATAACTTGCAGTTATTTGTCATTTTGTGATTATTCAGAGCTCATCTTATACTTAAGTTGTTTCTGGTTGTCACCATTATTGATATTTATATGTCAAATAATGAGATCCACGTGAGGTAAGGAGTTAATGCACTCATATGGATGTGAGCTCTGATGTGTAAGTAATTTCAAAATAAAAGCCATTACATTTTATCAAAATAAAAGCCATTGTATTGTCATATCTTGCAGAGTTTATAGAATTTTCACCTTTTTAAGGGGTCCGCGTAGGCATGTTTGAGCCCAGGGTGGCCGCTTATATGGCCTGTGGGACGGGCCGGTACTTGTGCAGCAGCGGGCTGGCCCAAATTACCCAGCGGCCCACCGGAAAAATGCCCGGTGCTCCTGATAGCCAGTCCACCCCTGACTGTACTGTAGTTATACTGCAGCAGGATGATTCATGTACACACATTCAAGTATGTGTTGACTTTAACATACCTGTATTTGTGTGTATATGAGAAAATATGCATGCTTGAAATTACACAAAATACACATACAATCTCCATTTAAGAGAAACCCACTTGAAATATGAAATAAGCTCTAGAAGAGGGTTTGGAAAACATCACAATTGGATGTCTTCTCATTACCAGAGTATTTCAACTCCACTACTGTTCATGTTATACGTGTGTGTAGTTTTCAGAAGTCATGCTCCACAGAGCAAATGCTATAATTATTTACAGTGTATCTTTGAAGTTGTACATTAGATAGAAGTCTTTGGGGGAGTGCAGGAGGAAGAGAAATTATGGGAGGGAGAGAGAGAGAGAGAGAGAGAGTCAGCGACTGTGTTGGAATTAATGTCTGCATGCCAAATTAGAAACACTATGCATCTCTGTCAGAACAAAAAAAAAAAAAAAAAGGTGGAGGGGTTTTGGGGGGATGTAAAGACAGATTTCTGGCACATCCTGCCAGTGACGGGAACGCAAGCCACTTACCCACGTTGAGGTAAAAAAAATCTGCAGTGGGGTCATTGTGTGCACAAAAGGGCTTCTAGGGACATATTAGCAAGAAATCCTGAGTTAGCATTCTGGCTACATGTTTTAGGCTACATGTTTAGGCTTTATGTTAATCAGTGGTGTTTGCTAAGGCAAAAAATTAGCAAAGTCTAATAATGAGAAAAGTATATTGCTCATACTTAGGGTTAGGGATTTGATCAAACACCGAACCTTAAGTATTCAGCATATAATTTGTCCCGCAACATTTGTGTTACGGACATGACTGATACCTCAAATCATGCGGCTTATTGAGGGGTACTATTTGTTTTCTAAGCTCCTGAGAAATACCCAAGAAACTGAATAGTGGCACACTAAGAAACACACCTTAGCAACCACATAACGCCCTAGCAACCACCCAAAATACAGTAGCAAAAACCTAGCAATGACCTAGCAACAACCCAGAACATCCTACTGTAGCAACTGTATTGCAAACAATCAGAATGCCCTAGCAACCACCCAGAATACTCTAGCAACCATATTGCAACCACTCAGAGCACCTAAAGCCCAAAGTATACTTCAGTCAGATGCGAACGCTGGCAAATTTCGTCCTCAGTAGAGTGCTTGAGCACTTAACGCGCACGCCTCGATTTTTCAAACCACGCGTCTTTGAACGCGCAGAATGCAAATGCACCTGGAATAATTTCCATGAATTAGTGGGTCCACAGGGTGGCAATACTCACAAATAAGCCATTGTTTTCATGAAGAGTATCTAGAAGAAAATATAACAGCTTCTAAACAACAAGAGTGCACATCAAGAACACGTGTGAGTAGATCTGGAGATACCTGGATTTATATAACTCGAGTCTGAAGGAATATAAAGACATCTTTATCTGTCTAAACTCCTGAGGAGAAATAGTTAGGTATCTCATAGCAGTCGTAGCGTGCATGCACCAACCGCCAGTGTATGCTTGCACAGTAAAATGAAATATATTTTGACAGGCTCTTGTTCGCATGTACGTAGACGCAAAGTGTTCACGTCAAAACCAAAGTAAACTTTGGGCTTAAGCAACCGCATAAACTCCTGAGGAGAATTAGTCCAGTATCTCATAGCAGTCGTAGCTTGCATGCGACAACCGCCTGTGTATGCATGCACAGTAAAATTAAGTATACTTTGACAGACTCACGTTCGAATGTACATAGATGCAAAGCGTTCGCCTGAAACAACCCCTCACCCCAGCAATGAGCCAGAACACCCATGCAACTGCAATGCACTAGAAACCACCCAGAACATTCAAGAAACTGCAAAGCAACATGTTAAAACACACTCAAAACACCTTGACAACCATATAGCAATGTCCTACCAACTACCCAGAACACCCTAGCAATTGTATTGCCACCACTCAGAACACCAGCAACTGCTAAACAGTGAGTTTAGCATGGGCAAGCACCATTCATATTTTCTTCAGAAAATGTACAAATGTATTTATGTGTGGTCTTGGGTGTTTACTGTATGTGTGCATGCATTCATGTGTGTGTGCTGGCTTTAGCTGTTTATTTGTGTTTATCACATGACCTTCATGTGTGCCTGGTGAGACCTAGTAACACTGTGATGGAGGACTGGGAGTGAAGAGGTGTAGGGCCACCAGTCTAAGCGTGGCCTCTGGGGACACGGCCCTGAATAACATTAGCAGCCACTGGATCAATAATGACTTTACAGGCTCTTTCTAATGATACCTGCAGGGCACAGGGTTACACGCCTCGGGGCACAGACTGCACCACACTGCAGCCATGAATACACAATGTGTGTGTGTGTGTGTTTGTCTGTGTGTTAAGGTTTCAGCTACATTTTAAGGACCTACCAGAAATTACCTACATTGTGAGGACCTCAAAACTGTCCTCACAATTCAAATGGCTTAATAAACATGCTAAATTATGATTTTTATAAAATATAAAAAGCCAAAAAGTTTCTGTGAGGGTTTAGGTGTAGGGATAGAAAATATACTTATGTCAATAAAAAATGTTTTAAAAAAAAGGACATCAATGTACAATCCTCGTGTGGGTGTGTATGTACTTGCCATATATTCTGAGAATTGCTCAGTATGTTAACTCATTCTGGGTTAATAATGTTTTTTTTTTTGCTTTACAAATAAATAAGAAATGTTTCAAAATTTTATTTGCACATGTGAGTGATCCTGAAACTTTTTTCATCATAATTTCCAAAATTAAAATGTTATTTTTGGACTCTTAGTTGAAGGAAAGAATGCATTACGATTATAAATATATTTAATTCATTATTGAAAAGTATCAATAAAATTAAAGTTAAATCAAATAAAAAAATTTACTATTTTACCCAATATTTGTGTGATATTTTTTTTATTTTTTATTTATTTTATTTTATTTTTTTAATATAATTGCGGCATTAGCTTAGCAACATCTTAACGTCAAACTCGAATGAAATCAATTGTTAATCGTGTATTCCATCCACAGCACTCTTGTGTGGAGCATGGAGTTGCTGCCTATTTCAACCTATAGGCTGCATAACTATAGGCTGCAGTCTATTTAGGTAGTAGTCAACAAGGCAACTAGCTTTTGCACAGAGCCTAGTTACACTATGCATTTGCCTTACAGATGATGCATTGTGTGCAAACTGGTGCACAAATCTTACCTAGCCTGAGGGATAAATAGTATTCTAAGTTGTGTGTGTGTGTGTGTGTGTGTGTGTGTGTGTGTGTGTGTGTTAATGTGCACGTGTGTATAAAGGTGTAAAAGGGAAGGTGATTGAGATGTCAGCTGAAGGACGCATGAGCATATGGTGAGTCGGTTCGGAGTGTGTGCATGTTCAAGCTGTCGTTAAGCATGGCACCGTCACTTTTTTTTTTCAGCTAAAGCGAGAAACCGAGGCGGATCATATTTGTAGCATGCACAGCGCAATGCAATAACAGAACAATAGAAACGAAACAATGTGAGAATCATGTGCACGCTAATCAAAATTAATGAGGAAGTTAGACTATAAAAACAAACCCTTTCTGCTGTAGATCTCCTGCAGGTTTGTGCAGTTTCACATGTTTGCATATTGAGAAAGAATGCATCCTTCCATTAAAGGAATATTCCAGGTTCATTACAAGTTATGCTCAATCGACAGTGTTTATAGCATAATGTTGATTACCACAAAAATACATTTTGACTTCTCACCCTTCATTTCTTTAAAAAAGCAAAAATCTGGGTTACAGTGACGCACTTACAATGGAAGTGAATGGGCCCATCCATAAATGTTAAAATACTCACTGTTTTAAAAGTATAGCCACATGGCGTAAACAATATGTGTTAACATGATTTTGGTGTAATAAAATCGCTTACTCACCTTATTTATGTAAAGTTATATGCAATTTTACAACTTTGTTGCCATGATAATGCAACACCGGAAATCCTAATACTTTACGGCTCAAACAAAACATTGGCTCTATTTACTTCCATTGTAAGTGCCTCACTGTAACTGTAACTTTGATTTTTTTTTCTTTTCTTTTTTTTTTAAGAAAATGACTGATAAGATTATTATTATTATTATTATTATTATTATATATATATATATATTTTTTTTTTGTGGTAATCAAAATTATGCCACAAATGGTGTTGATTAAACCTGTATTGAACCCAGAATATTCCTTTAAGGGAAGAGGCAAGAAACAATACAGTTTTGTTTCTGATATGTTTTGTGTAAAATCCAAAGTTAAGCTGAAGCCTTAGGCGAATTGATCATGAAATATTGCTATTTATGATGTTGATGACACATTCATGAAGGTCCATTCTCATATAATAACGATACTAAGAGTTTTTTTTTTTTCAATGAAATTAATGTGCATCATAAGCATGATCACAAGTCCCAAAAAGATTTACAGACCCTTAACTATAAACAAGAAGTTAAGTAAATGATATTTTAGACACAATATGCTATTTTGTTTATTTTTGCTTCGCCAATAAAAGTAGTTCCAAATGAAGCTTACGCCACATCCACACTAAACCAAATTTTTTTTTTTTTTAGTTTCTTAATGTCATTGTTTTCCAAAGTATGCAGTAATGGAGAGTGTTTTCGAAACGGTCCATTTTCGGCGGAGGAAAACGCCATTCTAGTGTGGATGAGAGGCATAATTGTAGCGAAACAAAACAAATTCGTCTGGATGCGGCCTAAAGCCAGAATGAGTCACGTGTTAAGCAAACATGGACTTTAATACAACATATCAGCAGTCTTGGAACATCACTTGTCCTATTGTAAAATGGACAATTGTAAAATATAAATGTAACTACCCTCTCAAATCTCTTTTTTTATTTATTTATCAGCCAAGTAGCACAATATTATCCATGGTAGTACAAAAAATAAAATAAAATTAAGTGCAATCGCCCATCCTTACCATTTTGTTCAAATACATCACACTTCATATTTGCTCAGATAGGTTTATGTGAGGAACCAACATTACAAGGAAAGCTGCTAATGAGGTTTGGGCGCTAACGTTCAAACATTTTGCATTCAAATGTAACTGATTTGAACCCTAACCCTAACCCTTAATGAAACTGAAAGAACGCATTCTTTCATTTAAGGGAAGAGGCAAGCGACAATACAAGTTTGCTTCTGAGAAGTTTTGTGTCTAATGCAAAGTTAAACGGAAGCCTAAGGTGAATTGATCAAGAAATAACACTATCTATGATGTTGAAACTGAGGCCACGTCCACACTTATATGTTTTTGTCTGAAAATGTATTGATTTCGCTACGTTTTCACCTCTCATCCACACTGGAACGGTGTTTTTCTCCACCGAAATAACGCTCTCATTACCGCCTACTTTGTAAAACAAGGACGGTAGGAAACTGAAAACTGAGTTTTCAAATGAAACAGATTAGTGTGGATGTGATCTGAATTCATAGAGTTCTTAACGGTAACAGAGACGTGTTGTGTATGGCTAAGTGCTATAGCGAAATTGCTAGCAGCCACTCAAATCAGAAAACGCATACACAATCACGCAAACGACAAAGCGACGGAGCTTTCAGCTACATAATTACTGGTGGGGAGCACTACCTTTCAAACATTTGAAGCACCATCCGTTAAAAACACTTGGGGTTGATGCTACACCCGTACGCTATTGATTACACAACGCGAGCCAATCGCACAGCAGGAAGGGTGGACATTTTGGCTATCTGCATTAAGAGAGCGAAATGTGCCATTCTTTTTTGTCCTCTGCTGAAACAAAGCCCTCTTATTTCTACTCACAATCCCCCCCATCCCCCCGGTGTCTGACCAAGCCCCCCCCACCCCATCACACATACACGCACACCCTCTCTCGACACCCCCCAGGAGGTGACATCTGCCGGGCCATGCTCGGCTGCTTCCAGATGCAGTGAGCGCTCATTTCAATTCCATCATCCTCTCCCAATCAGCTCCTCTCTCCCCAGTGCAACATTAACGAGCCTCTTTCATTTGAATACGTAATTAGCCGCCCGAGCACTCTGCTTCACTAATTTCGAGACAAAAGGATCGGGGGTGGGGGGAATAGACAGAGAACGGGGGAAGTATGGCAGTGAAAAAGGGGAAAAAAGAAACCATTTGCATGCCAATTTAGGAAAGGGGGATGTTTTCCACCATGCAATGGGTTTGCGAGTATTTTTAGGTCATCTCTTTTCTGTTCTCTTTGCTTTCTTTTGCCTTTTCCTTTGAACACTCTCTTGCTCTGTTTCAAAATCTAGTGAGCTGCCTACGGAGGCAGCATTTTAAGGCATCTTAGGCATGTTCTAGAAGCTGTTCCACAAGGAAAGCATCTTAATTATGCCAGAAACATATTTCACAAAGGTATGCATTCACATATGCAAGTTCTTGGCCAAATGTGCAGCATGGTTAAACAACCGTAACATGCATTCTTGCATTACTGTGGCGGTAACAATGGCGGAGGTAGAGTTACCTTCAAAAGTCTGTGCCATTAAACTGGATGTGTTGTCCCTTACAAAAATCCGGAGTTCTGGCAAACTTGCTGCAAACTTGCCGCAAATTCGCCATTCATTATTTTCACATGCAAATGAGCTTCAAACTCTTCATTGTCGCCAAAGGCTTGCTGTAGGTTCACCACTAACAGCGATGACCTGAAAACTTCTGGCAAACATTTGCGGCAAATCACAAGCTCGTTTGAATGTGAAAATAACGAGTGGGAAATTTGCTGCAAATTTGCAGAAGGCTGCGGTAAGTTTGTCAGAACTCTAGATTTTTTCATGTGATTATTTGGGTAAGTAGATATAAATATATTGGCTTTATCTTACTTGCTCAGCAATATTCTCCTCAAACTGTTGCTCTGCCATGATGGTAGTTGACTTGAAAGAGAAATCTCCCTATAGAAGTGGACATTTCACACTAATGTCCATTATAGCACCCCTTGTGGCAACATTAAGAATGCAATGCATACTTGCGTTGTGTTATTTATTGAAGTCTGCTACATTTTTGAAAGTACGCATGAAATCGAGCATGTGTAGCTAGAAGCATCTGCATTAATGTCCTTGCATAGAGTATGTTTCAGCCTTTAGGCATTTTGATTATAAACAGAAAATTTTTTGGTTTATATATATATATATATATATATATATATATATATATATATATATATATATATATATATGTGTGTGTGTGTGTGTGTGTGTGTGTGTGTGTGTGTGTGTGTGTGTGTGTGTGTGCACTTTTTTGTTTTGTTTGCTTATTAGAGTATCATAGCGTTAGCTCCTGTACAGAGCCCTATCTGTGTGGTACACGAAGTTGTTGCCCATGTAGAGCATTTTTCTGCATGTCATTAAGTCGAGATGTCACTGTCTGGTGCTCAGCATTTTAAAGAATACTCTTTTAACCACTTTTAACTATTTAACCACTGGAGTCATATGGATTACTTTTATGTAGCCTTTATGTGAGTTCTGGAGCTTCAAAGTTCTGGTCACGATTCACTTACATTGTATGGACCTACAGAGCTGAGATATTCTTCTAAAAATCTTTGTTTGTGTTCAGCAGAATAAAGAAAGTCATACACATCTGGGATGGCATGAGGGTGAGTAAATGATGAGAGAATTTTCATTTTTGGGTGAACTGTCCCTTTAACAATTTTTATGCTTATTGCAGAATATCACAGCACTAGCTTAGCAACATGCTAACGTCAAAACCTATTTAAATACATTTCTAGTCGTGTCTGCTGTTCAGAGTTGTGTGGTACTATTTGTGTGGTGTACAGAATTGCTTCCTATGTAGAGCATTCCAAATTGGTCACTTATGAGGTTCCATTATTAGAGCTTCTAATAGTGCATATCTGTTGTGGCACTCAGGCTATCTATAAATGCTGACAATATAGTCATGCTTACAAATAAGATGCATACACCAAACATGCATCTGCAAACATGTATAAATTGCCCTGAACATCCCGCTGGTTGCAACAAAGGTCAGAAGAAAGAAATATGCAAATGTATACACAAAATTCACACCTGTGTGATGCCTCGCACAAGAAACAGGCATTTTGAGATGTGGGTTTTGCGAGACGCCCAGAGGTAGTCCTCGCACACCTGGAAGGCACTGAACTGCTGCCTTATTACAGGAAGTTTTCACTTTTGTGCCTAATAGAAAATTACTGAAGCATGTATGTGTGAAAGCATCTATGCTACACACATACACACCTGTCTCTAGACAAAACACCTTGCTGAGGGTGTGTGTTTATATGTGGATGGTGGTAACATCACAGTGCATAGGTGTTGGTGTCACGGGCATGCATTTGTGCTGATGTGCATGTGAGTGACAGTGTTGTTATCATAGAAGGTAACTAAAACAATAACTAAATAAAATATATATATATATATATTAAATGAATTAAAACCAATAACACTGAAACTAAACTAAAATACATTTTCCTGAGTCTATACTCAGTACTATAAAATACACTAAAATAAAACTAAATGAAATTATTAAAAATATTTATTAAAAAATATTGTATTACTATTATTAATATTTTACTAACCTAAAAAAAAATCTGACTCCAGAACAAACTGTCATATAAACTAAAATAATACTTAACAAAATTATTAAACTATTAATATAAATATTTTTATTTTATATTTCATTAGTTATATTTACTAAACTAAAATAACATTTTCCCTGAATTCAAAACTATCAAATGAAAAAAAAAACTAAATAAAATCATTAATTATTTAATAATAAATATATTTTTATTTTTTTATTAATTTTACTAAACTAAAAAACATTTCCCTTTAAAATAACTTAAATAAAACAAAATATTTAAAAAATAACAATGTTTTATTATTTAATATTTTACTATTCATATTTTACTAAACGAAGTAATATTTTCCTGAACCCATAACTAACTATAAAAAATAAACTAAACATTTTATTATTTTATCTTTTATTGTTCATATTTTATTACATTAAAATACATGTTCCTAATTCCAAAACTAACAAATAAAATAAAATAAAAAATAATAAAATACTTTTTATTAATATTTTATTAAATATGTATAAACATAACAATATTTATTTTAGTAACCCAAAGTTAAAATAAAAAAGAAATGAGGATAAATTAATCTTAATTTATAGTATATAATGGAATTTAAACCTTTATAACCTGCCAAGACTAGACTGCCCTGAGAAATTTAACACCGTCAAACATATTAACAAATATAAACTAACTGAAACTAGAAAACACTAAAAAAGCTACAAAATAAATGACAATTGACAATTTTTGGGTGAAAACGAATGAAAACTAAATTGAAAGGACAAAATGTGAATAAAATAGAAATACAAACTAAATTAAGAATTTAAAGCTATAATAACCCTGGTGACTGGTAGGATCATGGCACCATATGTGCATACACTGTCACCATTCTCGGGGTGTGCACACATGGGTGTTTGTGTACTTTACAGTATCTCTCAACCATCTCTCTCTCTCTCTCTGGTCTTCTGCCAGCCCAATGCTGTTGCGTGTCAGCTGGAAGCCAAATGGGCTTTTTGATCCTATTAAGGCTCATGCCAAATCAACACTCCCCTCATTAAACCAAGCACGCCAGCTAACCACGCATACAGGCTGGCAGTGCCTATCTCCCCTCCATTCCACAGAGACCAGGCGGGCATCACCCTCTTTTTTATTGATCACCTCAATGAAACCCTCTGTATTGATTATGTCTGATCAATCTCAGGGTGGACTGTCCATGGGGAGAAATTACTGATGACAGTGGTGAAGGGGCTGTCACTAGTCTCAGTTTTAACCCATTAGTCACTGTCAGGCTGCAGAGATGCAAGTTAATTACTGGGCTGCTGTCAGTCACTATGCCTGAAAATCCTTTACAATGCTAAATTTAAATTATGTCATCATTTACTTACCCTCATGTTGTTCCAAAACCATATGACTTGCTTTCTTCTGTAAAACACAAAAGAAGTTAGGCATAATGCACAATGTCCTTTTCCATAAAACAAAATTGAATGATGATTTATTCTGCCAAACTCCAAAAAAGACAAAAAGCAGAATTAAAGTAGTCCATACCACTCGTGTGCTATATTCCAAGTCTTTTGAAGCAATGCGATAGATAGAAACCAAAGCACAAGACAAAAAATAGGTGAAAAGTTGTTATTCACTGATAATCTTACCCTCTGCTGAAGCTCTGAAATCTAATTCGTGATCAAGTTAAGATTAAAAAATGGTGCACTGATGCATCGTGCCAGGTTTGACATAACTGAAGCCAAAACGGTTTTGGTTCTCGCGCATTGTAACCAAACGTAACACACTTATGCGAGATAGAGAATGAGATTTCAAAGCTTCAGCAGAGGAGAAGATTTTCAGTTAATAAGGACTTAAATTGGTCTGTTTTGTCACACAAATCTATCGCATGGCTTCAGAAAATATTGAATATATTGCCCAAGTCATATGGACTACTTTTATGTTGCTTTTATTATTATTATTTATTTTATTTTTTTTAGCTTGACAGCTGTGGTCAGTTTGAATTGTATGAAAAACATTTGTGCACAAATTCTTAAAAATGGAAAAAATAACAGCGCACATGGTTTGGAACGGCAAAAGGATGAGCACATAAAGACAGAAGTTTCACTTTGGAGTGAACTATCCCTTTAAATTCTATTCTTTTTTTTAAAAAAATTTTATAATGCAAAATAATCAAATGGCTTAAGGAAACTTTTGAAGTATGTGAATACAGTGCGTAAGTCATATGGACTACTTTTATGGTGCTTTTGGTCCATTTTGGAGCTTTACAGACATGATCACTATGAACAGTTGTTGTATGGAAAAGAGCTATATTTCTTGAACATCTCTTCTTGAAGAATCTTACCAGCTTAAAGGAGGATGGAAAACACTCTCTCTCGGCACTGGGCTCCAGGTGACTTGGATGTTATAGACCTGTCCAAATCAGAGGTGGTGACCCACATCCCATGCTTGATGACCTCCCTGCAGAGAAGACTGACATCATTCATGGGTTATTTACAGCAGTGACCTGACCTCACTCTGACCCCAGAACACAACGAGTACCTGCAGAGAGAATAAATGGGGTCTGTCTGTCCTCAGGGATGAGCCGTCACATCTCCCAAGATCATTCCTTCAAGAATCTTTCCTGCCTTTACCTAGTGAACACACACTAGTAAATGCGCACTTAGATGTGATGGATAAGGACTCCAATACACCGAATAAATTAATAATAGCTGCATAGCGCATTTCTTAAATTGCATCATTGGCAGAAAATTATTGTGTTTGCAACACTTTTGGGATTACAACCAACCCCTAACCTCAAGTATTACACTTTGGCACATAACTCGTCCCGCACGGCTTGCGCTATACATGAATGATCTCTTAAAGGGACAGTTCAAATTGTCTCATCATTTACTCACCCTCATGCCATCCCAGATGTGTATGATGTACTTTCTTCTGCTGAACACATACAAAGATTTTTAGAAGAATATCTCAGCTCTGTAGGTCCATACAGTGCAACTTTGAAGGTCCAAAAAGCATATAAATGAAGCATAAAAGTAATCCATAAGAGTTCAGTGGTTAAATCTATGTCTTCAGAAGCGATATGATAGGTGTGGGTGAGAAGCAGATCAATATTTAAGTCCTTTTTTATTATAAATCTCCACTTTCACTATTCTTCTTTTTTTGTTTTTGGCGATTTACATTGAATGGCACTGAAACAAGCCATTATGTGATAAAAAATCTGATAATGCACGACGCAACATGATCACATGGCCTGATGTTTACGAGAGTTCACTGATAAGCGCCATCTCCTGTCAGACAGTTTTGCATCGGCTCCAGTTCGTTTACCTTTCCCTGTGGCGAGACTGGAAGCATGTTGCGTCAGCAGCTTGGGAGACTCTGGTTTGAAAAATCATTGACAAGCGCGATTCAGAATTTGCATTTTTCACGCTAACATTACATTTTCACTCCACTGATGGTTAGGTTTAGATTTGGGGTTTGGGTTGAGGGAGTACAGTTTATAAAATATGCATTCCTCTTTACTGTATTACAGCCTGTACAGCTGAAGAAAAACTCCACAACTCTCTTTTGGTGCCCCTCTGTGGACATTTCGATAAAGAATGCTTATGCGCATCCTGAAAGCAGAATAAAGCACTGGAAATGTAAACTAGAGGTAGACCAATATACTGGTTTTACCGATTAATCGGTGCCAATGGTTGCTTTTTGGAACTATCGTTTATCGGCAAAACTCTATGCTGATGGTTGCCGATAGTTTTATTTTTTATCATTACTCTGTGGCCGGTTGTGGAAGATTCTACAGGTAGAACAGCTTTGTTCTCCAGTATAACAGCGGCCTCTAAAAGTGAAATAAAAACAATCACGTTGGGATTTGCTGTATCTAAATCTTTCATAATTGACAATATTCATCCATATTTTTATCCTCACTTCAGTGCATATTTTGTTATTCTGATTAGATAGTCAAGTGTTTTAAATTGAAGCGAGGGCATGAAAAGACATTGCGACTACATGAAAACGTGCTCCATCAGCACATTCATTGTGTCTCCAACTTAATAGCTTAGTGAATATTGTGGCGTCCCAGCATATCTGTGTGCTTAGTTCTGATTGGCTGTTCTGTAGCAAAGGATTATGGGTATTTGCTATTTTGTGTCTCACCGTCTTGTAAACGTGTAGTGCTTTCAATTAGATGTGAATGATAAATATTTGTGTTATATTCAAGAATATACCGCTTCTAAGTGATAAATTCGTGTCTCTTGTCTTAACTAGAACACTACAACATAAAAATGTACATTCAAAAGCCTTAATTTGGTGAATATATAGGCTATAAATGCTTATATAATTGGTAAATATTTAAAAATAGATCATTATAATGAAGCCCAGATGCTGTCGTTTCAAAATAAGCATCCCTGGTGTGTTTTGGGCTTCTTTATAGATAAAAGTCTCATGTTAAACACCATATTGGAATTATTTTCTGATTATTATTGTGATTTTGGTTGAAGAATAAACTGCATATGGTATTGTATTAGTTTTGGACTCTTGTAGCCTTTATATCTGTGCCCTTCAGTGTAAGGAAAGACTAAGAAAACTTTGCAACGTTCTTTAAACCGATTTAAATAAAATATCAGCCAATTAATTGGTTATCGGCCTTTTCCGTATCCTGAGTTACCGGTATCAGAAAAATCCACTATTGGTGGACCTCTAATGTCAACAGAGAGCTTGGGAGTCTCAGGGTGATCCTCGCTGCACATTCAAAAGTGCAGAACTGCAAAATAATGATGCATGTACTTATCTAATGTAGTTCACAACATCAAGCAGTTCAACCTTTAAAACTGCAGCTATTTATTTAAGCAGTGTCAGACAGAATCAGCAAAAGACTTTAATCTCTACAAAGCATCTCAAAAATAAGGGAACATTACTCATAGCTGAAGATTTAGTGTCTGACAGTGATCATCTTGTAATGTGTTGTTGATGCAGCGCTTTGATGGCTGTAACAGCAGCGGGGCATACATGGACTGAACTTAAAGCATTAAAGAGACGAAACTTCTTGCAGAGGGTTTTATCGTGCTGACTATTACTCACTTCTAAGCACAGCAAGCTATAATCACACAAAAAACGCTCTCCAAGAAGTTGCGTCTTTCAATTAATTTAGTGCAATACATTTCCCATTAAAACCACCACCACTGAAAATATGCTAGTAGTCGACCCCACTAATCGACTAGTCAGTTGTTGGATGACCAGTCGATTAGTCGACCACCATAGCACATCACTAGTTCGGGGTGATTGCTTGGTGGGCTGTTCATGTTTTTGCATCTGTCTGCACTGTTTTTTGATGGCTTTTTTTCTAAATAAATGTGCGCTAGATGAACGTATTTAATTCTTGCGCCACGTTTTGCTGTTTTTATAGCGTCTGACGGAGGAGCACCACATTTTTTAGATGCCGTGTGATGTCAGTACAACTATTTGCTATACTGAAACCCCGTTCAGAGATTTTGTTCAGTTCATCTATAAATACATTTCATATAAAAGCATACATAAATGAATTTAATCTGGTTATTGCATCTGGTGATAGTCATATACACAAAAATGTAAACCGATTTTTTTGGTTCTCTTAATGCTAGGACAGAAAGGGTTAACACAGCTCTTGCCTGTTGTCTCTGCATCAGTGTACATTATATACTCTTCATTTGCATACTGCAGCGTGGGCTCAATTAAAATGAACTTTTAATTTCTTAAAAGTAAATTAGTTTTGCATGTGATGCGTGCAAATGTCAGGATAATGGCTGCATTTTAATGAGTACCAAAGCTGAGCGCATCCGATAAACTATACTAGAAGGGGGGTGGTGGTGAAGTATGGAGACAGGGGATGCCACACATCCCTCCCAGCATCCTTCTCTTCTCAGTGTGACCTGAGGGCCAGAGGTGCCCTTTGTGTAGACAGTGTAGCTGATTTCGCGGGCTGAACAGGTGCATGCGGAGAATGGGTTCCGTTGTTGTGCTGCCACAGCTGCGTAAACAAGCCCGCACTCCTGTCCGTCCACTTGATGCCCTGGGTTCGCATTATCATTTGCCTGAAAAAATGGCTCAGAGACAATGCACGTGTGCACAAATAAACACACTCATGCTATAGTACGCCAACTGACGGAGATGAACCTGTAATACACACCAACACATACAGCAGTGCAACAGAGGACTGAGTGTGTGAGATGCTTGCTCAGCTGCAGGTGTGCTCGCCGTAGGTCTCAATGGTCCGCAGACCCACAAAAAGAGCGTCTGAAAAGGGCCGTCTGAAAATATCGCCTCAGGGCAATTACACACTACAGGCTCAAAATTAATGAGGGCTTGATGGTCCGTGTGAGAGTTTTGAGCCTGTTGATAGAACTGTCACTTTGACCATATACAGTAGGTGTGTTCGTTTTACTTAGGGCAGATTTAAACTTTATAAGGTTACATTAAAACTGACTTTTCAATGAAACTGCTCAATGTGGACTTTAATACATTAAGAGATTAGCGACCCTACAGTATGATTTCTGAAAAGCTGCTTTGAAATTATGTGTATTGTGAAAAGCGCTATACAATTAAAAATCACTTGAATGGACTTGAAACTATGCTAAAATCATTGGTTTTGGTACTTTTCAAATGCCTTTTATTTATAGATTTGACTGTTTCAGCCTTGTCTCAGACCCAGACTTTCAATATTAAACTATGAAAATAAAAATATAAATTATTACGTGTTTAAAACTATGATAAAAAAGAGTGAAATTAAGATAAACCATTTAAATAATTATTGTGGCAAAATGAGCTATCCATTTTTCAAAAACTGTCCCACAGTTGTGGCATCATTTCAATCACACCAAACAGTTTTACCCCTACTAAAGTTTTTTGTCTACAAAAGTGTCAGTGAAGATCATGCTTGAGAAAAGTGATGTTTGAAGAAAATTCAAGGTAAATATCACATGTGAGCAGATGTAATTTTGGCAATTATCCAAAAAGTGTGAAAATATTATATAATTGTTTGTATTTAGGGTACATACACACAAATGTTAGTTATGAAAGCAGCATTAACCGTTTTATTTCAAAAATGTTAAAAATGTAATTTCCATTACTGTCATCGACAGTCATAGAAATTACACTGTGGTGAAAATTTTAATGATTTTAAGAAAGAAAGAAAGAAAAAAAAAAGACAAAATGGCATAATCTCTTGTGATGCATGTACATACACTGTTGGACAATGGACACGTTTACAACATGCACCCTCATAATAAGGCAATACTGCAATTAAACTGTAGCTCATGTAAACAGAATACTGCACTTTGTATTTTATTGCGATTATGCTAATAATCAGAGTAATGATAACACTATGTAACACAATTTTTGTTCCTGGGTAGTAAGTGTTATTTCCTAAATGCTTAAGTATAAAAAATGGCTATTATTCCCCACAAACGTTACTTTTGTGACCAGGACAGTGATATTTTGAAATGTACCTATTTCCAATGAGAAAACGGGCGAATTTGTAACTTTTCGTTCACATAAAGTCAGAAAAAAACAACATATGAATCCAAATTAACATGTATTTATACTAAAGTAATACAAAAATAACTACAAAAGATTTAGAAGCGAGTAGTTTTTCGAGATTTACTATAATACTGTAAATCACTTTCATGAATCAGCCCCCAAATGGACTCATCATACTTCAAGGCGTCCAGCAAGGTCTTGATGCTGTTGTAATCCTCTTTGAGGTGCACCGAGTGAGCCAGGGGAAGAGACGGGCACTTGTTACCATTTTGGAGCAGCACGGCTTTGAGGCTCCTGGATGAGTTGTCAATGAAGAGGCGCCACTCATTCTGGTTACAGGCGATTCCGGTTGCCTCGAACAGACTGGTCACATTGTGGCAGAAGCAGAGCCCAACTTGACGAGTGAAGAAGCTGGAAAAATGTTGGTGACGCTTCCTCTGATCTGCGACTTGCACACTTTCATCCAACAATTTCCACTGCTTGAGCCTAGACGTCAAAAGCTTGGCATTGGACTTAGAAGATTTCCAATCAAGTCGTTGAAGTCTTTTTGGTTGGGGTAGTATGGGTTTCTCTCCTCAGCTCCACCTCTGAAATTTTTATCTGGTTCTACAACGTCTTCCTCGCTCTCTGACTTGCTGCTCTCTTCTAAAGACAGACTGCTCTCTGTCCGGAGGAGTGGGTACGGGGAGCTCATGACAGTGTGGCACCGGGGCGATGGATGAAGGAAGGTCCGGATATGTGATAGCAGGTCCATTCTTGCCAGTCTGACGTTTGGAAGGGTCAACCATGCAGAAGTAGCAGTTGCTTGAGTGGTCAGTGGGTTCCTGCAAAATTCTTGGGATAGCGAACTTCATGGCTCAAATAAATTTATTTCACCCATGACTAATGTGTAAGAGATTCTCGCAAAATGTTTCATATATGATGAATATATGAAATATATATCTTCATATATGTTATTTGACACTTTCACTCATTGATTAAAGTAATCATGGCTGACTGTGAATACTACATTTCTACAATGGCATCTGAAACTGAAAACTACTGATTTTAAATGATGCTGCATCCAAGCCGCTAGGTGTCACTGTAAGTCAAAGATGACACAAAGACAAAAGTTACTGAGTGCATCTTTAATGAAACTTCTGTCATCCTTTCCTCACTCTCGTGTCGTTTCAAACCCATACGTCTTTTTTTCTTCTGTAGAACACAAAAGATGTTAGGCAGTGTGTTAAGCCCCGTTCACACCGTCAGCGACATCGCGCGAGACAGCGACACCATCCCATTCATTTTCAATGAGAGCACAGCGACTTACGGCGACATGAGCTGTCACGACCGTTGGCGACAGAGATCACTATGGGGAGCGACAAAACAAGTTGAGAAAATTTCAACTGACGAACGACATTCGCGAGCGACTACCAATGAGAGTGAAGACAGAGGAGATTACGTCATCCATCTCCAGGCAGGGTGAGTGTGAGATACTGGAGTCGACTCGAGCGCAGGCAAGACGGAGGAGAAGTTAAAAGTTTCTGTGAGCGATTTCACTGTTCTATATCATTTGTTTTTAACCACATACATAGTTATGGCCTAATAAAATGATGCGTGGACAACCGTTTCGGCATTCTGAGTGAGTTTGATTCATATATTGATATAACGTTCATCTTGTTTAATGATATGATGCATTAAGCACTGCTGCAGGTTATATAAAACACTCTCCCCTGCAGAATGTGCATTTTTAGAGGCAAAAGATCTGATTCCTTGTCCAATTAGTATGATATCTTAGTTTTATCGGCAGTATCATCTGTAAACAGCATTTCAAATGCTACTATGGCCAATTGTGCAGTCCACCAATAATGTTAAGAGCGGTGGCAGCAGTAGGAACGCCCACCAGCGACACAGATCGCAAAGTCTAGTGACATGCCGCCCGCGGTGTGAATGGGGCTTTAGTCTCAGTCACCATTCACTTTCATCTTCTTTACATACAATGAAAGTGAATGGTGACTAAGGCTGTCACTCTTCCTAACATCTCCATTAGTGTTCCATGGAAGAAGGTAAGTCATGCGTGTTTGGAACAACATGAGGGTGAGTAAATGATGAAAGTGTTTTCATTTTTGGGAAAACGATCTTTTTAAAGCTTGTTGTGAGCGTGTTTGTGTAACAGGAGACATGCTGTTTGCCCTGTACGTTCACAACATGGTGCGGTGAGGAGTCTGTCTATTGTTTCTGCTTTGAGACAGCCGTTTGCTCGCTCATTCGCTCACCCACACAACACAGCTGCACAGGCCCAGATGAGGGCGGCTGTACCTGAGAGGCAGTGGTGGCGCATGCTGCATGCTAAAACCTAATCAGGTAATGTTGATAAAGGAGGCGGGGTAGGGACATCTGTTCACACAACACAAAGCTCATTTGAATCACAAGATGAAATGACTCACATCTGGTGAATTGGAAAATATTCTCCAGCTTATCTGGCTCCTCTTCTTGTTCTCGACTTTTCTGCTCATCACTCGCTTTCAGCCGTGTCTGCTTTAATTTGGGTACGAAGGAGGGAACATTTGATAAAAGGCCATACTGAGATTCCTGCAGTCTCACACAGACAGTCTTTTGACTATCAGCATAAAGTCTGGTCCACATTGCAGCTTATTCTGGAGAAGTACCGCCCACTTAGAGAGTAATCTGACTGACATGTCAAGTGACCAAACACAGCTTGTTTTATTTAAATGCCATTTAGGGGTTGGTAAGGCTAGAAACATACTTCATACAGTACACGTTCGTGGATACGAGTGGGAGTTTTTCCTCAAAAACACTCTTTGTAGCAGCCTGAGACTTGCAAACACAACGGTTTTGATATAAACATGTGCATCCTGATTTCAAGATTTTTTTGGGGGGAGGGGAAATATTCCTTTAAAATTATGAGCAAAATAATCATGATTATCATTATCGTGCAGCCCTAGTTGAAGGGAACATTCATAGATTTTAGAGCTTTATAAAAAATAAAAAAAACACACCTGTGCTAACAGGACAATATTCATCTGTGGTGAATGCTAACTTATGCTGCTAATAAACAAATAAATGTCGATCACTGAAAGGGAACAGATTGGATCCACCCTTGGCATATGTTTATGGGGAAAGTTTCATTTGAATCGTTCCCAGATTCTTCGCGAATACAAGACTATCATTGGGATACTTACCGCCCCAACAGCCCTCGAACAGCTAGCATGTACATGGCGCTAATTAAACTTTGCAGGAGAGACTATTTAGCAGAAACAGACCACTTCTATTAAAATGAATGGGAGAAATTGTAATAGCCAACGGTTGTAGAAAAGGAAGTTCAACCTTAAAGGTAAGAGAGACAGTCAGCTTTTAGATACAGAGATCGCCTGTCAGTCAACTTGAGAACGTGCATGTGCATTAGCTGAATTATTAGCTGGAAAATAGCCTTTTTTTTAAGCATGACTTGAGCTAAAGAAACACAATTTATGATTCCATTGCTGTCAGATTTTACTGCTGATTTGAAATATGTTCTTTGATCATAATCTTGACCAAGATTCCGGTCTTTCCCCATTAAAGTTGGTAGGAGCTGCACATTTCGGCCATTTGTTTACATAGAAAATAGCTGCCCAGCCTGCGCAGCAACGTTCCAAGGATGGCCGCCGAGTGGACTGACTTGCCTTAAAAGGGATTTGTTTGCACCCAACGTAATAACACATGCACCACAGTTCGATTGTGATGTTTAAATTTTTCTATGCACTTGAAAAGTTCAAGATTGCATTATTCCTTGTCGTTATCCTGCTAAGCTTCAGTCTGATGCTATCCCTAGGTACTAGCAGTGCTATATAAATAGACTTACCATTTCACTACTGTGAAGTTCCTGTTCAACCCAATTGTGTTTTCTCTGAATAAAACACAAAATACCCACAAACACAGTACCCACACTGTAGACACTGTTATGTATAAAAAGGAATGATGGTTTGACATGTTAACTACATTAAATTTATATATACGGATATTTGCTATACATAATGTGGCCATACACTGAAAACCCTAATAAGTTGACTACTAAATTGTTTGAGTAAACTCGTTCCCTCAATTGAATTGAGTAATAGCGTCTCCAAGGCATATGTAATTAAGTTCATTTAACTTGGTGTTCATATAAAATGAACTTAACTATACTAGTTAAGGTTACTAGATGCAAGTAGGTTACTAGAAGCATCACACGAAGCAACTATTTGCAACAAAACAACATAAATAATACTACAAAAGAGTTAAAACCTCTATGGATTATCAATAAAAAAGCTTTTTAAAGGCCCTCATAATTTCCCTTTGACCAAGGAAATATAATTAAATAATTGTGGGTATTCCCCATAGCCTATATTATACTCAATCGTTTGAGTTATTAACACTTAAAATCTTAAGTCTATGGATTTTTAACATAAATAAGTTCAATGAACTCAGATATTTGTGTTATGAGCCCAAAACTTGACATTTCAAGTAATACTCAATTAAGACAACTTGATATTTCTATCAGGAAGATTTGCAGACTTGAGTGAAATTCAAGATGACATTTATTTGATGAATATAAAACAGAAATGTAATGTCTCTCTTTGGCGTAAGCCTCGTCTAGCGGTCCGAAGAAGTTGTATTCGGAACCGTCATATCCTACCGGAGATGGGAGGCAGGGGCGAGGAGCCTACCCCTGTGCAGGACGGGACTCGACTGGTGGTGGTGGGGTGGTGGAGGTTGCCGTGTTGGCACACTGAAACAGCAATGTGATAGATTGTGAGCAGACATATAAAGCAATAGCTTACATGTGATTGGCTAGGAGTTACCTAGCTAATGGTGCGATGATGTACAGCTGATAGTCTTCCCGCTAGATCTACGCTGTGCTTACATTTCCAGTAATGACAATATAAAAGTACTTTCATGTTTTTAATGGATATTTTACAACGGTATGTTATACTGTTATATTTTAATAGAATTAAACCAATCACTGCAAACAAATGATTTTCAAGACAAGTATATTTGTCTTGTTTTCCAGTTTAAAATATCTAAACATTCTTAAAACGTGATTTATTTACTTGACAAGCAAACTGGCATAAGATTTTAAGTGCTGTTTTGAGAGAAATCTAAACAAATTTATTGAGATTTAATTTTTTTCTTGTTTTAAGTCTAAAGCTCACTACATTTTGTCAGATTTGTCTTAAAACAAGACTTAATATCTTATCCCATTTTGCTTGACCAGTAAAAAAATCACATTTTAAGAATGTTTAGAAAATTTTACAGGAAAACAAGACAAAAATACTTGTCTTGAAAATAATTTTTTGCAGTGTAATAATAGGTTTCTAAACCAGAAGTTATTGAAAATGAATGTTGGCATTACACAATGCACGAAAACATCGTTTTACTGTCAGTTTTAAAGACTAATAGCTTAAAAAAACAAGTAAATAAATCCCCTACCACTTTTGGAGGTGTTGGAAAAAGTAGTAAGCACGCCACCACCATAAAAACACTCACCTTTACACAAGTCTTTTACAAATACCTTACAAAAATCAAGAGTTCATGGAAAATTTGCCGCAAACTTGACGCATATTCGCCACTGATAATTTTCACATGCAAATTAGCTTTGCGGCAAACTTGCGGCATATTGTCCATTGTTGCCAAAGGTTTGACAGAGGTTCACCACTACTGGTGAAGAGCTGCAAGCTTATGGCAAATATTTGTAGCAAATCACATGCTCATTTGCATGTGAAAATAATGAGCGGCAAGTTTGCAGCAAGTTTTGGTTTTTTGTAAGGGAAGCTCAGTGTTCAATGTATGTTATAAGCCAAAATCACACACTTCAGCACTATTATACGCCATTTTGTAGTGTAAGAAGTACGAGTAGTGTGTTCACACTGAAAAATAGCTAATGCTAATGGCTAATGCGCTAAAGCTTGTCGCAAAAAAAAGATAAAACGTGTTCCATTTAAGATACTAAACTTGCCAAGTGCACAGTATATAGTGCGTCTTTTAAGACACAGCTTATATTATTTTCAAATAATGTAAAAATCTAATCATTATTTTGAGCTCACACATTCAATGAAAGGAGGTGATTGCATAGAGACTATGCTATCCAAACAATGTTTGTATGAAGCCAATGTAAATACTGTATGTGTTATATATGCATTTCTAAAATATGCCTCCAACTCGTCACAGTATACAAAGGCCTGTACTAACACATGTAAAGCATTACCAACATGAAGCAATGACCATCATAAATTAGCCAGTATGAGAGACAGGTATGTGCATTAAAGGTCTCTCTCTCTCTCTCTGTCTCTCTCTCTCTCTCTCTCTCTCTCTTTCTGTATCTCTGCCTTTCTTTTCCTCATACGAGTGGTGAATTATGAATGGCTTGGTTGCTCTCCCCGGGCCGTAAGCCCATCGTAATTGCATCCTGGACAGGTGGTGCGTGGTAGTTCTGTTTGTTTCCATCTGTGAAGGGACCATGGACATGTGTGAGGATGCACCACTGGTAAGAACACAAGAATATGAGAGGATACAAAGACACATTTAACATGAACACACAACAAAAACCACAGTGAGGTATTGTGGTAATGTGTGCTCACATCAGAATCAGATCTATGGAGAATTGCCTTAATGTGTCCACGTTAATGCATCTTCTAGTGTTTTACCTGGTGGTCAAGATTTTGTATTACATCTCCATGTGTGTGCATGTTTGTGTATGTGTGTGTGGCGCTGGGTGTGCATATTTTCTTTGTACATGAGTGATTAGCGCAGCTCTGCCAATCACTGAAATTTACATTAAACCTGAAATTAATTTCGTACTTTTTTTCTCGCTTTAATTATGCCGACATCTGTTGTGAAGCTGAGCTGCGCACATGAATTTTAATAACTCTGGGCTTTTTTTTTTTACTCCAATTCCCTCTGAACTTTGGGGGAAAATTGATTTGTTGATGATGTTTTTGCCCCTCCTAAAACACAAAGAACTGACGGAGGAGAATAGACTTGATCGGTTCGTGTGTCTTCAATTCACACTGCACTTTCATCATCTGAGGCTTCTTACATTAATACATTACTCATAAATACCCACTCTCTTTTGTATTTAAAGACAAAAAAGACAGTCTAGGCATTTGTACAGAGTCTAATGCTCAGAATTAATGTATAAATACTGTATAAAATGAAAGTTAAACATCATGAATGCCATTTGTAAAGCATTTGTGGATATACCTTTTCCCATTTTGAAAAGGTAATTTTTAAAGTACATTTCTGTAAGACAATGGATGTTTTTAAGTGTTAATAAATTGCGTCAAGCCAACTATCTATCTATTTATAAATGTGTGTTTTTTAGTTTTTTTGTTTGTTTTGTTTTGTTTTTTATTTTGGGCCATTTCATGTCCCAGGGGTTGATTTTTATTAAAAAGAACACATTTTTTCTTTTTGTTATAAAAAAAGGTCTCATTAAAACAGAATTTTAAACTTTTTACCAGCCCATCATCATTTATTTTTGGTATTTTTCAAATGCTTTTATGTACATATTTAACTATTTTAGTCTTGTTAGCCTTGAGTTTCAAAATAAAACTATAAAAAAAACATTTTACCAAATTTAACACTGATAATCTAAGCAAAGAGTGACATAAACCATTGAAATATTTATTGTGTGTAATGATTTTTGTGGCATCATTTTCACCACATCAAGCAATTTAGCCCCCATCACTTTTTTATTTTTACATTACATTTCTGCAATTTTTATTGGGCATCATTTCCAAATTACAGTGTTGGGTGAAACTGGATTACAAAGTAATTAATTACTTAATTACTTTTAGACAAAAAGTAGTGTAATACATTACATATAATTTTTTGTAATCGGATTACAGTTACTGATTTTCAATGGAAATAATTACTTTTAAGTACAAATATTACAAATATTTCTAAAATAAAATTATTTATGTGTAATACAATTAAAATGTGAATTCATATCTACGTCTGTTTGCATTTCTGTTACAGCTGAGAGGTTCACGGCAATGAACAAGAAGAAAATAGACATTATTTTTTTGAATTTGTTGAGTGGATGTTTTAGAAAGTAACTTAAAAGTAAAGTAATTAGTAATGTGATTACTTATTACTTAATTGAAAAAGTAATGTAATTATAATTTTATAGAAGTAGTTTTGTTATCCAACACTGCCAAATTATGCAAAAAGTGTGAAAATATTATTTAATTGTGTGTATTTAGGATACTCCTTAGCAAGACAAAGCGGTCTTCCATTTTCTTTCAGAAACGTTAAAAGTTTCATTTCCATCACAAATTAAACACAATACAGAATTTAAGATGTGGTGGGAATGACACTGTTGTGGGAATTTCCATGACTTTCAGAAAAAAAAAAATGACATAAATCTCCTGTGATGCTTGTACATACACTGTCGGACATTGTTAGAAGACAAATGTAAAAAAAATTATTGAGTGTGAAAAATTTTTTTGTCACTGTTACAAAATAAAAAATGTAAGCAAGTTAGTAGCACTGCTACTTTCCGTTAGATACTCCTACCATATATTTAACTTAAGACAGACCAGTTTTGATTGTTCCCTATGCGGTGCACATATATAACAGAGTCTGTGCTATAGGGTCACAGGATGTTATTCACTGGCGCTCTGTGTTCAGCAGGGCTTCATCTGTCTTAATATCCATGTCATCTCCTAACAAGTGTTTAAACAGGGCACCTGCACGCTGCCTCAACAAAGACACCCGGCACACAGCCACATCTCCCTGTGAGCTGAACATCCCCTGCTGTGGACGGGGCATTCATCACACACAACACACACACACACACACACACAAACACACACACACACACAATAACAGACAATACATACAGGACAACAGGTCAGTCACGGGGTCACCACGCACCATAGGCCATAATAAAGCTTTCTTATTGTACAAATGCCCCTTAGTCACATACTCAAAACTCATACTGAGCAGAACATACAGAGATGGCACACAGAATTCCAACATAAACACGCTGTGTGATGTAAACCAGTGCTTCTCAACTGGTTTTGCTTCAGGACCCTGATTTTACATCGGAAATCAAGTGTTGATCCAACACAGTACCAACATTGTACAACAGAAGGAAATAAAGTCCTTAAAAATCAAACAGTGATTTGAAATATTATTTGCATTTAGCATTATATAGGGCAGTCACAATCCTAATATTTAAAAAAAAGTCACAAATAATTGCGATAGCTTTTTTGTCCTACGGTGTATCCTTCAAGTAGTTGTTCACAACGCATGTTATATGGCAAGCCAAACTGACTTATAATCATTCGCAGGATATGTATTGTTGATATCGACAATTACATTTTCACTAGTTAAAATGGAAAAATTCTTGATATCTGGAATGTAATTACTACTAGTGAATACGTGAATTTTTGATATCAGTAATTACATTTGAACTAGTAAAAAAGTTCATTCTTGACATCAAAAATGACTTCACTTGCAGAAATACAAGTATTGATATCTGTAACTGCAATTTCACTAGTAGAATTTCACAATGATCTGTCATACTTTCGCAAGCTACATTTACTTTTATTCACGCGCAGGATATGAATTATTGATAGCAATAATTACATTTTCACTAGTTAAAATGCTAATCCTTGATATCAGGAATGGAATTACTATTTATGAATTCGGTTATTCTTGATATCAGTAATTACATCTGGACTAGTAAAAATTCTTAATATCAAAAATTTAGTAAAAACAGTAATTCTTGACATCTGTAACTGCATTTTCACTACTAGAATTTCACATGATCTGTCATGCACTTCTGTTCAAAACGCAATTACGGATATCTAAATTTAATGTATTAATAGTTTATATCAGCAATTGCAATATTTTTTATATTTGTCCATTCCTGATATCAAGAACTGAATTGCAACTAGTAAAAATGCTCATTTTTGATATAAGTAATTTGGTGTTTACTAGTGGCAATGTTAATTTCTGATATCTGTAATGTGATTGTAACTAGTAAAAAAGCCTTTTTAGATATCTTTAATACCTCTCTAGTTTATCGATATCTGAAATCCATTTCCAGATATCTAAAATACCAAATATAACATGTTTAAATACATTTACAGAGATCAAAAGTTAGCATTTTCACTAGCTGTAATTACATTTTTGAAAACAAGAATGGACATTTGAACCAGTAACCATGTAATTATTAATATAAAAAATGGTCAGTTTTGCTAGTAAGAATTACGTGTATTTAAGATATCTGTAATTGACTTTTAATCATTTGCAGAATATGAACTGTTGATATCCTGTGAATGATTAAAAGTAAATTTGGCTTGCCATACATGTTATTACCGAACTATACTGTGAACTGCTTTGATGTGCTCAAATAACGAAAGAGTGAAAAATAAATGTGTGATTCATGGCATTTCTAATGTTTGTTTAAAATGTCCTTATTTGGATGGCAATATGGGATTGGAATTTAAATTGCAGTTGTCCCAAAAACTGCGACAGGCCTAGTATTGTATTTTCCCTTACAGTTGTATACAATATCACAACTTCCTTGTCATGACAACGAAACAGTGTAGTCCCAATATTGGATATAACTTTACACAGAAAAGTTAGTTAGCAATTTTCATACTAAAACCAAGTTAACATGTATAATGTTTACATCTTGTGGCTATACTTTTAAACAGTGTGTATTTTAATGTTTATGGACAACATTATGCCACAAATGCTGTTAATTGGGCTTAACTTGTAATGAACCTGGAACATTCCTTTAACATAACCCACCTCAGATTGTGTTTCTTGGAACTTGGTAGTTGATATGTTGCTGATCCGCAGTGGTCTAACAGCCCAAACCAGCTTGACCAAGATGGTCTACCAGGTCGACCTAGGTCTTACCAATTGGTTGTCCGGCTGATCAACCTTCTAGACCACCTAATGACTCTAAAATGATCAGCTTGAACCAACTAGAAACCTTGAGAAGCTGGTTTCAGTTGGATTTTCCAGCAGGCCATCATTCCCTACCGCTTAAACCTCAGCTAACAACAGAGTAAATAATCCATCTGAAAACTAAGCAAATAACTGGTTGCACAAAAAGAATAGACATTCAGCCAGCAATCTTACCTTGCTTCAGACCACCTTAAGTTCAAAGAGTGGACCAACCACCTCGTCTGAAGGGCCAAAGCTGTGCCGTCACAATAATGTGCTTTTTAAAGTCTTAGCTGCCCAATGGGAACTTGGGACACATGTGTAGCTCCTTTGTAGGATCAGGTGACAGTGATGCTCCAAAGATGGGTGTGAAATGTGGTTACACAGCTCTGACAACTCAATCACGTTACAGTCACACAAAAGATCTATTGATTAGCACACTGAGAGATGGGCCATCCTCTATCTTTAACTCTCTCGCCCTTCACCCAGGTATTAATGAGTAGACTTGAGGCTGTAGAGTTACTGAGCTACTGGCTCTCTGTACACTATATCAATCTCTCTGATTCACTCACACTGGACAATGAAACCAAGCAGACTGACAAGTTTACTTAACAAGACTCGTTTTTAAGCTTGTTTAATTTAATATAACTTTATGTTATATTGATTTAAGTCAATTTTATGTTCTGTTTAAACAACTTTTCCTATTAAGTTGACACAATTTAAATTTTAAGACAGCATGAACACTTACTTTTTAAGTTGAAACAACAAGGGTTATTGCATGGGGGGGGGGCCTGGGTAGCTCAGTGGTAAAATACGCTGGCTACCACCCCTGGAGTTCGCTAGTTCGCTAGTTCGAATCCCAGGGCATGCTGAGTGACTCCAGCTGGGTCTCCTAAGCAACCAAATTGGCCCGGTTGCTAGGGAGGGTAGAGTCACATGGGGTAACCTTCTCGTGGTCACTCTAATGTGGTTTGTTCTCGGTGGGACACATGGTGAATTGAGCATGGTTGCCACGGTGGATGGCATGAAGCTTCCACATGCGCTATGTCTCCGTGGCAACACGCTCAACAAGCCACGTGATAAGATGTGCGGGCTGACTGTCTCATATGCGGAGGCAACTGGGATTCGTCCTCTGCCACCCAGACTGAGGCGAATCACTATGCAACCACGAGGACTTAGAGCACATTGGGAATTGGGCAATCCAAAATTGGGGGAAAAATTGTTGCATAGAAAGGATAGTAAACTTTGACACGGAAACTTGCAGCTTAACATTCTATGTTAAATGTGACCAAAGTCTTTAGTCTTTGCACTCAATTCCCTTCCATTCAAATGCATCCGAACACGGAAGACCGGAAATTCAAGTTTGGTGAGCTCTGACCTGCGAATTCAGATGACGAGAAGATGTGACCAACAGAACAACAAAATGTCACACACTGACATCTTGGATCAACAGAAAGAATACATATTTCAAAGCTGCCTGTTTTTATTGTTCCAGGAAAATTAGTAGATATTTTAGCATTTTGAATATAATACATTTTTGATTTATTAAATCCAGAAGCCCTCGAGCGTGATCATGTCTTCAGCTAAAATGTAAACTCACTGAACCCTTTATTAGGTACACCTGTGCACCAACTTATTCATGCGATTATCTAATCAGCCAATCACGTGGCAGCAGTGTAATGCATAAAATCCTGCAGATATGGGTCAGGAGTTTCAGTTAATCTTCACATCAACCATCAGAATGAGGAAAAATTTAATCTCAGTGATCTGAAGTTGGCATGATTGTTGGTGCCAGACGGGCTGGTTTGAGTATTTCTGTAACTGCTGATCTCCTGGGATTTTCACACACAACAGTCTCTAGAATTTACTCAGAATGGTGCCAAAAACAAACAAAAAAACATCCAGTGAGTGGCAGTTCTGTGGACAGAAACATCTCGTTGATGAGAGAGGTCAACAGAGAATTGCCAGACTGGTTCGAGCTGACAGAAAGGCTACGGTAACTCAGATAACCACTCTGTACAATTGTTGTGAGAAGAATAACATCTCAGAATGCACAACATGTCGAAACCTTGAGGTGGATGGGCTACAACAGCAGAAGACCATGTCGGGCACTTTATTAGGACCATAGTGTTCCTAATAAAGTGCTCAGTGGGTGTATTTTGCACAGTCTTACATCAAATATTGTTGATGTCATACAGTCTGCCTTGGGTTTTGCACATGATCTCACTGAGGTCAAATCGTACAATCCGACAAGCAACAATCGTAGAGGACAGAAAATAATAAGAATAATAATTGCACAGAATGCACTTTGGACTGCATTACATGTTCGGTATCGGTATATGTATGTGACAAGGAGATGTGCCGTGATGGTGCACAGCCGGCGCTGAATCAGCTGATCAGCGGGAGAGCGAGATTAAGGGGAGCTGGAGGCAGCAGTTTGAGAGAGAGAGAGAGAGAGAGAGAGAGAGAGAGAGAGAGATGCACACGGTCACGTTGCATGTGTGTCTGTGTTTGTTTTATGTTGTTTTAAGTTTGAGTTTTGACATTAAACTTACGTTTACTGTTCAGTCGGTTCCCGCCTCCTCCTTTCCCGTCCTTATACTGTTACAGTGCTCCTCCTGTTCTTCCTTAACAACCTTTTTTGTGTGTACGTGGCCGCGTTGCATGTGTGTCTGTTTTTGTTTTATGTTGATTTAAGTTTGAGTTTTGACATTAAACTTACGTTTACTGTTCAGTCGGTTCCCGCCTCCTCCTTGCCCGTCCTTATACTATTACAATGTATAAATGTTTTCGCTTTTCCAAAAAACAAATAAATATTATTTCGGATGGTTGTTTCTGTTAAAAGATGGTCACAGCTGGGACAGTTGACAACCTTTGTTTTTCAGCAGTGATTAGCCTACATGCTAGGCAAGTAGACGGCCCTACTTTGGTCCTATGTTGGCAATTAGCATTTAAACTACGAATCATGTCTCTGACGACCTCCGAATGTGGTTTGAGTGATTTAATCTGTATTTATCTCTGCCCACAGATGTTAATATTAGGTGAAATGATTGACCATAGATACTGTATGTTTGTAGACTCCCACCTCAAATTATTAGTATCTTTTAAAACAATGTCAGTAGTCCTACACACAGTTAAATCCACTGCAGCTCTCCACGTTACAGACACACACAGTCAATACAGCAGGTATTTGCAGGAGCAGCTGTATTGAAGCCTGTTTAGAGAGCAGTGTGACCTTTTCCATGCACCCCATCGGTCCACTCATCTCTCCTCTCCTCCATCTGTCCATCAGACACACACACACACACACACACACACACACACACACACACTCAAGGGGGTAGTCACTGGCCAATCAGCTTTGATTGGGTCTCACCCATCATTTCTCATCTATCAGGAAAACAGTCTATCCCTGTCTCTCTCTCTCGCCATCAATTCAGCTAAATTATGTTCAGTCCAAAAATGCTAATTTGGCATGGTCTTAGCTTAATCTAATTTGAAATATTGTAATTTTTAGGAAACAATTTTAATATTAAATGCCATACATATAGTTGTATTTCCATGTTATTATTAACAGTTGTTTTGTCTCTTTGAGAGGTAATGATGTGTGGGTTGTCATGTGTATAATGTAGTGTTAAAATAGTTTGGACGAGGGCGAAATTGGACATACAGTATGGCCAAAAGTAGACAGACAGACAGACAGACAGATAGATAGATAGATAGATAGATAGATAGATAGATAGATAGATAGATAGAAAGCAGACATGCAGCAGACAGACAGACAGACAGACAGACAGATAGATAGATAGATAGATAGATAGATAGATAGATAGATAGATAGATAGATAGATAAAGCAGACATGCAGCAGACAGACAGACAGACAGATAGACAGATAGATAGATAGATAGATAGATAGATAGATAGATAGATAGATAGATAGATAGATAGATAGATAGATAGATAGATAGATAGAAAGCAGACATGCAGCAGACAGACAGACAGACAGACAGATAGATAGATAGATAGATAGATAGATAGATAGATAGATAGATAGACAGATAGACAGATAGATAGATAGATAGATAGATAGATAGATAGATAGATAGATAAAGCAGACATGCAGCAGACAGACAGACAGACAGACAGATAGACAGATAGATAGATAGATAGATAGATAGATAGATAGATAGATAGATAGATAGATAGATAGAGAAAGCAGACATGCAGCAGACAGACAGACAGACAGATAGACAGATAGATAGATAGATAGATAGATAGATAGATAGATAGATAGATAGATAGATAGATAGATAGATAGTTGTGGGATGCTTTACTAGCACTGTATTGCCAACTTGATCAATCTAGGAAATAAACCCCTACAATTTAATAATAATAAACTCAGTGTAGTCTTTATGCCTTCTGTTCCTGACAGAAGCACTGTCTGCACCCAGTGTGTGTGTGTGTGTGTGTGTGTGTGTGTGTGTGTGTGTGTGTGTGAGTGATGAATAATGGATGAGTGTTCATTAAGCTGAGTGTATGTGTGTGTGTGTGTGTGTGTGTGTGTGTGTGTGTGTGTGCCCCTCCCCTTGCTATGCCGCACCGCCTGCCTTGTGGCTGCCATCTGGATTCATGCCATGACTGCCAGCCTTTAGATAGAGATAATGTGAGGTATCTGAAAGCATCTTAGATGTAGAATAGATTTAAATACATAAATTTGAAAGATATAACTGGCTATTGACCTGAAATAATTAATACAAATAACATAATATGTAACATTTTATGTTTACTTTTTTGACAGATACTTTTATCTAAAGCAACTTACAATGCATTTGAGGTATACATTTTATCAGTGTTTGTTTCCTGGGAATCAAACTCAAGACTTTGGCATTACCAGCGCTATGCTATACCAGTTAAGCTACTATATAGAAACAAGAGGTCAAATGACTCTCCTTTGCATTCATATACTGTACAATTAAAGGGATGTTTATTTGCACTTATGCATAGTCAAATTTGCCACAACGTGGTCTGTCACGTAAAACATAAGACCCATCGGCGTTTGTCATCAATGATGTCAAACCTGTATATTTGAGAGAAACAATTTCAATAGTGAAAACTATTTAAATCTGTTTCTCACACAAAGCTATCTGGTCACAAAGTGTATCAAGATGGAAAAAAATACATTTATTTTTATTGAATATTAATGGGGCAACATAATTTGTCTGAAAAAAATAAAATAAAAATAATAATAATAATAATAATAATATAAGGTTGTTTTGATTAAAAGCATTTTTTTAAGTAGTATATTGTTTTATTTTAATGCATGTATTTCTTAAATGCATATAAATTTAGTAGAAAAATGTTTCATAATTTAAATACATTTTCTGTCTCCATTTATGTCACCCCTTCTCTGAAAGGTTTGAAGGGCCCCCAGTGGGGTTATAGTAATATTGTGTAAATATAGGGACAATAGGTATAGGGCAAAATGTATCAGCTGAGGCAAATACTTATGAGAGAGCAAGATGCTTTTTTGAGTAACACATTATGATAATGCTTATTCAAAATAACCACTTCAGAAAAGGGTTAACCATCAATTTAATTTCAATCACATTTGGCATTTCTTAACATCTTAAGTATTGTTTAAATAAATTAATTTTCATTGTGATTGGATAAGTCAATGTGAGCCCACTTTGATTTTTTTTTTAATAACAAATCTATTCACCCCACTTAAGAAAAACAGTATGTTTTATGAAGAACTTTAGCCCCTGCAACAGGGGAGCTTTTTTTTTTTTATTTTTTATTTTTTTACCCTAAACACTATCCTTTCACTTATTGGACAGTTATTAAAAATCTTTCGATTTAATCACTTTGAACAAAACTGAAATTAACAAATAAGTATTCTGGCTCAAAATAGATGTGATAATTTCAGGGATTTTCATTAGCTACATACATATTAACATTTTAACAATGATTAAGTATTAGATCAAATTAACTCTAAATCAAACTTCAGACATTGCACACAATGATCTCATGGATCAGGAATATTTTGCAGTGTATAATAACAAACAGGTGTTAACAAAAATGCTGTGTTTAGTGTTTTGGGAGAAAATACAATGAAAAGTGCCTTTTACCCCGTGGGGCCCTTAGCCCTGTTGTACCCATCTTTTTTTCCTTTTTTTTTCTCCCCAATATGGCATGCCCAATTCCCAATGCGCTCCAAGTCCTCGTGGTGGCGGAGTGACTCGCCTCAATCCGGGTGGTGGAGGATGAATCTCAGTTGCCTCCGCGTCTGAGACCATCAACCCGTGCATCTTATCACGTGGCTTGTTGAGCACGTTACCACGGAGACATAGCGCATGTGGAGGCTTCACACTATTCTCCACGGCATCCACGCGCAACTCACCATGCACCCCACCGAGAGCGAGAACCACACGTTATAGGAAAATCATAATTTTTATGATTTTTACAACATTTTATTGTAAAAACTACCATTGTCTTTTAAAATATAGAATTTTTTTTTTACTGTATATCTTACAGTTAATATTGTGACGAGACAGGAGAGGAATGAGGATCTAAATGCAGCCTTTTTAATAAAATAAGGTAAACCAGGTAACACAGGGAACAAAGCACAGCATAATACAGATGAAGACAACAGGGGAAAACAAGGGCTTAAATACACAAGGGAAAACAAAGGATCGAGGAACACCTGGGGAAACAATCAGGGTAAAACCAATCATGAAAAGAAACTACAAAGGACAACAAGACTAACAGGAAACAGGAACAGGGAACTAAACCAGAATTTCTGATTCTAGAAATGCTATTTTTGTAGCATTTTTACAGTTTTTTACCGTTAAAATTACAGACATTTTTTAGTGTATGAAAACTCTTAAATCCCCTTTCTGCGCATGGGAAAACTTTCCATTTCACGTACGGTCTGAAACGCAATTGTCCTCATGTTCCGTCGTCAGACAGCAATTCAGAGTAAAATTCCCGTCGCCTTTGAAGGAATGCAATGTGAAAGTTGTACAAAGTAACATTTATCTTTAACAATGCTATCAAAGTGGATATCAGACACAACAACGCCGCTGCAACATGGGCCGCCATATTGAGTGTTTTGGGCTGAATGGATCACACTTCCGCGTCACATGAGAACAAATACGTAATCGTTTTCAGATATCTCCATCTTCCCTGTCCACAATACAACATGAAGACGCCATTTTCAAATGTATCCACTTGGGAGGGCATTTTCAAAAAGCTCAGTTTTCGCTGACAAAAACGCCATCTCAGTGTGGATGGAAGGCCAAAAGATGTGTATTAGTGTGGACATAGCCTAAGACGACAAAGAAACCTAATTGTGAACTGTGGACTCTTGTTGCCATTTGCAGATAATATGTAGCTTGCTTTCAAGGGATCGAAGAGTAGTTCGCTAAAACTCTTAGCACAGTAACGTTTGCGTCTTGTAGTAACAACTAAAATACAGTTCTAATCAGCTTTTACTAAGTCATGTAATTACACAATGATGATTTCAATATTAAGTTGGAACGCAATCATACGTTGCCATACAGTGTGAGTGAACTTGCGGTTATTAAATTTATAGCTAGCGCGTAGCTATATAGTATTAGCAAATGGCTTGCTATTCGGAAAAAAACATGCATTTATTTTTTTAATGTTTAAGGGTTCTTTTCAAAGTTCTTTGTTTTCTGTTAATTTAAAAGGCCAGTTTGGTATTGAAAAAAGTCATTAAATGAAATTATTTTTGTAATAATGAACATAATGCCACAAATGCTGTCGATTGATCTTAACTTGTACTAAACCTGAAGCTCAGCCGCCCCTGTACTCGTTCACTTTAATTTGAATGGTAAAGAGCATCATGAACATTCTTTAAATTTCCTTACATTTCTGTAACGATATGGGTGAACTATACCTTTAATAAACAAGAAGATTTTATTCTTATTGCATACTTATTTTTAGTCTCTTGTTCCATCCTAAAACAGCCACAGAAAAGTGTCATAAGTGATTTGCCTTCTGTCCCATTCTAGTGTCATTGCCGTCTCTGTTTGTGTGTCTGTGTTTGACTGTATATGAGCCCGAAAGTGCCAAATCCACAATATGTTTTAAAGTAGAGGGTGGGCACTACCATAAACCACATCCATGACCCATCACACTGAAGCTGCCTGCCAACACACCCAATGCATTTCCACGGTCACCAGACGTTACATCATGGGCCCCAGAGTGTGTATTAAAAGTGGATTTTGTACAAGTATTTGCTGTTTTTTCCTGGCACACAGCTTTTATAAGGGACGTCCATCCTAAAAATTATTTCAGTTTTCTCAGCAGTTTTCCTCTGGGATTGCTGCATTTACAGTGCAAAACATCTTAGTCTGATAAGATTTCTCATTCCAATGTTTCATTTGCAGTTTCAATAAATGCAGTATAACTTGTTTTAAGGATGTTTAGATGTTTTTACTGGAAGATACTGAGTAAGAAAATCATTTTGTGCAGTACATGGTTTCCAACATACGGCCTGTGCATCCCATCAAATATTCTGCACTATATACGTAAGGATTGATGAGATATGACAACAAAGGATCGTGTCAGTTTGTACTTGGTTAAACTGATACAGCAGTGAATGATATCTTATTTGGTATACATTGAACATATCACATGCTGCCTGACAGAAGATCAGCTCACATAAACACACAACCATACATACACACTAATAAACACTGTCAGTGAGTGCCAAGTACACCATACTAATGGGAGACGACAATCTTGCCAAGAAAGAGGGCAACAGTCTGGGACGGGATGAGACTGTTTATTTGCAAGTGCTTGAGTGACAAAGCAAAAAAAAAAAAAAAACTCCATCACCTTGATGATAGGGTGTTTTGGGTGGAGGTCCAGGCGTTAATAGGAAGTTTAGGGTGGTTGCAAATGGAGTTATGTGTTAGCATTTCAATCGTTTAGGCCATGTGTTTGTTCAAATCCCTGACTGTAAGTATGAGCAACAACTTGCCACTAACAACAATCATTGTCCAGTGCACACATGCATTCACCCCCACGCAGAAATAAACATCCTCAATGAGGTATGCAGAGGCAGGTATACCATGTTTACCATCTAATTGCATATCTTAAGTTACAGCTTTATTTCCCATGATTCCTGTAGTGGCAGCCCTATTCAATATTGCTGAACATACAGTACATTTATCTCTAATTGTTCTGAAGGGACTGTGTGTAAGAGTGTGCGTGTGTAGCGGAAAAAAGCAGGGATGTATTCGGGTACAGTTAGTTTGGATACATTTGGGATGGCATACTACTCTTACTATTTTTGCAGAATGAATATACTGTGTACAGTAAATTACTAAATACATGGAATTCCCCAATGGCATACTACTTGTGCTGCGCTAGGCGCTGTACCCCACAATGCAATATTCTTAACACGATCTTCCATTACCAATGTGACGACTAAACTGGACAAAATATCAATTACAATTTTTTGTACATCTTTTTTTATTCTTTATTTGATCAAAGTACTGCCCAGACATTTTTACACAAAATTGGGTTAAAAAAGCAAAATAATCGTATTTTTTTCCGAGAGGACAACTAGATGCCACTTGTTGCAGCGTAATGTGACAACAACGTAGCATACTGCAGTTTGAAACGGTTACTGTTGCATAATGTGTTCGGTTTCACATACTAATTAAAAAAAATAGCAGGCAGTAAACAGTGTTTACTGTGCAGTATTTATTAAAGGGACAGTTCACCCAAAAATGAAAATTCTCTCATCATTTACTCACTTTCATGCCATCCCAGATGTGTATGAATATCTTTCTTCTGCTGAACACAAATGAAGATTTTTAGAAGAATATTTCAGCTCTGTAGGTCCATACAATGCAAGAGAATGGTGGCCAGAACTTTGAAGCTCCAAAAATCGCATAAAGGCAGCTTCAAATAATCCATACGACTCCAGTGGTATGATATATGTCTTCTGAAGCATTGCAATCACTTTAGGTGAGAAACAGATTAATATTTCAATCCTCCTTTTACAACAAATCTCCTCTTTCACTTTCACTTTCAGAATGTGAAAGAATGTGAAAGTTAAAATGGAGATTTATAGTAAATAAGGACTTAAATATTTAACTGTTTCTTCCCATGCCTGTTATATAGCTTCTGAAGACATAGATTTAACTACTGGAGACATATGGATTACTTTTATGCTGCCTTTATGTGATTTTTGGAGCTTGAAAGGGGTCACCATTCAATTGCACTGTATGGGCCTACAGAGCTAGAACTCTGCTCGGCCAGATTTACAGGGCAACCTCCAGCTGGACTAAGCAGGTCATAGTGTGCTGCCAAAATTTACATTAAAGTGTTGGTGTTGGCGTGTAACAAGTAACGTGCAACCAGCAAATATGCAATCAGATTACATTTTTGAAAGTAACGTCTAAAGGCTAGGGTATACTTTGTTTTTTCGCATACAGTTTAAGCTGTGTATAATCAAGCGCTCAGCTTTTCAAAGTATAACCTACACTTTTGATCGCGAGCCCATACCAACACATTTGAAAGATGGCGACGATTTGCAAAGATTGGGCGTTTGGGCATTGTCGCTGTCATTCAAGCACGTCCATGTGTTCTGTGCTGATGGCGAAATTTACTACACACACACTGTGCATGAAATGTCCCGGCACGTGGAAAACAAATGTATACTTTGTAACACATTACTCTTTGACTTGACGCCGTAATACATGTGCAACTTTTTCAAAAAAGTAAAACACGTTAATTTTCTACCTATTTAATTTATTTACTGACAAAGACAATTGAACACCTCTCACTTTCCCACAACAATCACGTAGGCAAAAGGATGTAACCAAAATAAATACTCAATATTACACCTTGTCCTAACCAGATGTGACGCGATTCCAGCGACAACCATTCTGTCTGTCCACACTAGATGCGACACCAGTCAAAAGTAATCACAGACGGAACAGTCTGTTTATTGAACGCAACTCATTTCCTCACTGAAGCTGCGATTGGGCATACGCTTTCTAGGGCAAAACCCCAGGTGATAAATACACAAAAACACACATACACAGGGCAAAGTTACTTGAATTAGTAACACTAACACTAACATTAGTCAGTTACCATTGGTTATGTTCACCGATCTCCACGTGACAAGGAAGCGGAGAGAAAGTCAGAGCAAGCCGCTATTTCTGTCATCCCTGACCCCTCCACCATTCTGAATTGGTGTGTGTGTGTGTGTGTGTGTGTGTGTGTGTGGGCGGGTTTGGGTGGTTTACGAGGACATTTTTAAGGTTACAAACTGGTAATTACAAGGGTATTATGCTATAAACATGGGTTATGAGAACATTTCTAGTGTCCCCGTAATTCAAATCACTTACTATACTAAACAATGTTTTAAATGTAAAAATGCAGAAAGTTTTTTGTGAGGGTTAGGTTTAGGGGTAGGGTTAGGGTTAGGGGATAGAATCTATAGTTTGTACAGTATAAAAATCATTATATCTACGGAGAGTCCTTATAATGATAGCTGCACCAACATATGTGGTGTGGGTGTGTGACAGACCTGCCCGTTGTACAAAGGCATGACATGAGGGTGAGTAAATGATGAGAGGATTTTCATTTTTGGGTGAACTATACCTTTAAGTAGTAGGCTAGGATAGTATTATATTCCAAACATGGCCCACACCAATGTGCAACAATGTTGCATACTGTTTTACATACTATTTTTAAAAAGCAGGCAGTATAAAGTATACAGGAGCAATCAAAGGGGGCATCAAAGATGAAAGTTTATGGATCTGTCATTAAAAAATGCAAACCAAAATTCTGAATATAGAGGGGAACATGTCCCACCAGTGAGCGTGTTTACGTGCATAACAACACGCTGATAACTATCAAAAATCTGCTTGTTAAAGGAAACTGACAACGTAAGAAACCTGAGTCCACATTAGATAAGAAATAATCAGATTGTTCAGTTTTTGGATGTCAAAATGTAAACAGGCATGTGTACAACACTTGCACACATTAGATAATTCATTTAGAACGGTATTAAAGGTGTTTACATGCAGACCGAAAATGGGGTAATAGGCAAAAAATCTACCTGTGCCGATCGGTTTTTGCTTAAACCGTTTATGACCTTACCCCGATAAAGGAAAACCATTTCTTAAGTCATTTACATCACCTCACACATTGTCAGTTTATTAAGCATCAATTGAAGTCCATATAAACACGCTCACTGTCTATGGTGGGAAATGCAAACTTTGTCAGAGGTGACAAACAATTGTCCAGAGCAACAAATACCACTTTTTTATCCCCTTTTCTCCCCAATTTGGAATGCCCAATTCCCACTACTTAGTAGGTCCTCATGGCGGCGCGGTTACTCACCTCAGTCCGGGTGGTGGAGGACAAGTCTCAGTTGCCTCAGTTGCTTCTGAGACCGTCAATCCGCGCATCTTATCACGTGGCTCGCTGTGCATGACACTGCGGAGACTCCCAGCATGTGGAGGCTCATGCTACTCTCCGCGATCCACGCACAAATTATCACGCGCCCCATTAAGAGCGAGAACCACTAATCATGACCACAAGGAGGTTACCCCATGTGACTCTACCCTCCCTAGCAACCAGGCCAATTTGGTTGCTTAGGAAACCTGGCTGGAGTCACTCAGCACACCCTGGATTTGAACTCGCGACTCCAGGGGTGGTAGTCATCATCAATACTCGCTGAGCTACCCAGGCCCCCCAAAAATACCACTTCTATGGAATATAAGGGAATAACGTTACATAACTAGCCTAGTTACTTTGAGTGAAATGCATAAGTTACCTCGATAATAGCCATAAGGTCAGACTGCAGAACTCCTGTGAAAGTAAGCTTGTTCTAATGTCTTTTGTATCAGAATCAAACAGCCTGTCAAACTCAAATACTATAAAAGATAGGACACATAAACATTTCATCGATGCATTTAACATCAAAACCTGATAGTTGTTTCCCCACAGATAACAGAACAAGAGGACATTACAATTAACCTGACATATGACACATACACACACCACATGAACAAGTTCACTGGCTCTCGAGATGCCATGCTGCATTGCACCATGCCACTGGGCACAGCTGTGAAGCCTACAGATCATTAAGCATTTACAGCCTTTTATTAGAACATAACCATTATTGAACATGTGTGATTTTGTTGTATCCACAAATGTATTGATCCCACAATTGTCATTTCCCACCAGACTGTGCCATATATTCTTTGCCAGGATGTACACATAAAACATTTTGAGTGTGTACACAGAAAGAAAGCTTCAGGACACCAGCTGTGGCCTGCCTGAGGTCATGTGCATTCTCAAATCTGCAAACATACATCAACACACACTCACATATGTAAACACAATGTTGTCTTTGGCAGCCTTATCTGTGTGTTTGTTTATGCATCTGCACTTGCATGTAGATGTGAGAGGTATGTTTATGTAGTCAAATCTGTGTGTATGTTCAGAATGGAATCCTTGCACACTACTTATAGAATACTGCCTTCTATTCTTTAAAATAGTGAGGTCACATGACCTCATCACGATGCATGCAAGGGGTGACCAGTATTCATTTTTGAAAATAAAATGGTAATTTCTCCTTTATTATTCAGTTTAGTGTCACAATATCTTAACATATCTGATAAAAAAAAAGAGAGAGATGTTAATCGCAGAATACATTTAATGGAAATACAGAGAGCATTTTACTTCCAAATTCGGCAAAGGACGCAACATAACAGTGCAATGCAAACTATTTTTGCCAGCAACCAAGATAGCATTTTATTTATTCGCTTCAAAAGATTCAACTTCTTACCTGAGGCCTTGAGCAACCTCAGGTAAGTCTTTCTCAATATGGAATAGTTTGCCAAAAAATTAAATACGCTGTCATTCTTTACTCACCCTTCATGTTGTCACAAATCCGTATGACTTTCTTTCTTCCTTGGAACACAAGAGAACATTTGTACTGTTAATTTCCTCTAATTATTATAAATAAAGGGTATTGGCGCTTGCATCATTAATGTAGGCTAGTCATACCACTTGTGTGTTATACAGTACATTCATAAATATTCTGGTACTGGCTTTCCTCAGCGCATTCATGAGACCTGTCTATGGCTGGGAGTTGATTCCAAAACAATCGATTTATTGATTCCGAGGCGTTGACTCCGCTAAATGTAATCGATTCCTCTCAGGAACATTTTATGCATTTGGCAGACACTTTTATCCATAGTGACTTACAGTGCCCTGATTACAGGGACAATCCCCTGGAGCAACCTGGAGTTAAGTGCCTTGCTCAAAGACACAATGGTGGTGGCTGTGGGGATTGAACCAACAACCTTCTGCTTACCAGTTCAATGCTTTAGTCCACTACACCACCACCACTCCAGGAGTGTGACATGATATTTTGTCATTCATAAACAGTGTTGGGTAAGTTACTAAAAAATAGTATTCCACTACAAATGACTAATTATTTGTCTAAAAATTGTAATCAGATTACTTTACTTATTACTTCATTGGAAAGGTAATCAAATTACTAATTTACTTTTAAGTTACTTCCTTAAACACTTTTCCGCTCAACAAATTCAAAATAATGTTTATATTTCTTTCTTGTTCATTGTAACAAACAAATCATACACTCAGCACCTCACGTTCCTCACAATGACTCGTTACAGGGCCATAATTCATGTATTCTACATAAATATTATATTCGAAATAAGCATAACACTATAACGTACTTAAAAGTAATTAAATAAATTGAAAGTCAGTAACTGTAATCTGATTATAAGATTTTAAATTGTAATTACAGTAACTAATTAATTTATAATTGGATTAAACTCAACACTGATCGTAAATAGTGTGAATTTTGCTTTATATTGCATTGTTTGAAATGATTTAGAAAAACATGAATCAGAACTCAAAAATGAATCAGAATCCAAAATATCGGGAATCGAACAGCCCTAGTAATGTCCGATTTGTGAACGAATCTTTCTACTGAATCTGATCTTTTCAATAATGCGGTTGATCCAGTTCACAAAGTTGAATCCTAGTTGAATCATATGATTTAAACACGTATCGGACCGACTCGGTGATTCAAAGATCCTGTATCTGTAGTGGAATATATTTTAATATACATACTGCTCGTTTATTTTTATTTGCTCATTTATTCAATGAGAGAAGTAATGTCCGATTTGTGAACGAATAATTCTTTTGAGTCATTTCAACGATCGATTGAACTGGGTTCACAAAACCCAGAATCTGAATCATTTGCTTCTGTCTGAATTATATGATTCAGTCTGTATCATATAAGTCTGAATCGTTTGATTCATAATGCATTTTAAATATGATTCCGATGCAGTCTTAATGCATTATAAAAGTGTCTTCCCAACCCTGAGTATGCATACTATATACTGAAGGAATAGTAATAATAACTTTTCTGAATCCTATGATTCTTTCACGAATCAGACTGATCCAATTCTCGAATTCTGCTCAGTGATCCTGTAATCTGTAGCGGCATATATTTTAAAAGTACCCTTCCAGCCCTGACTATACAAACTACAGTACATACTAGTGTAATAGTAAGAAAAAAATATTCTAAATCATTTGATTCGTTCACAAATCAAACTGATCTGGTTCTCGAGTTTAACTCACTGATTCAAATATCCCGTGGAATGCATTTAAAAACCGGAAAAACTCTGAGTATGCATGCTATATTACAGAAATAGTAAGTGAATGGTAGTATGCTTTTCCAAACATAGTGCGAGCATGTGTTTGTTTGTGCATGCCTGCATGCATTTATGTGTGTGTGACTGAGGTGTTTACTGCATGTTAAAAGCAGCAGTGGGCGCAGGCAGATTAATAAACAGAAGGTAATGGCAGAAGGAGTCTATATTTATTTTTTATCTTAAATGGTGGTTGTTTGTCAGGCTGGATGAATATTGAGTGTGAAATTGGGATCAGGGGCGACACATGCCAGTGCTCAGCCTTATCTCAGCGCTGCAGGCAGACGCAGCTGCCTTATCGCCCCTCTGCAGGAGCGCCACCTCTCTCCTGCGCTCTCCAAACCGCCGCATTCCCTTTGTATGGGCCTGGAGAAGCCTGTTTACCTTTCAGTGGCTTGATATTCCTATTAGAGCTGCTCCTATTTACTTGTTTCCTTTATGCTGTATGCAGTCTCTCATCTCTCTTTCTCCTTCGATCTCTCTCTTTCTTTCTTTCACTTCTTGTTCTCTCTTTTTGACCTCCTAACACACCACTGGGTGGCTTGTTTGGTTTGGTTCCTTCCTGGCTGTTTGTCAGTCTGTCTGTCTGTTTCTCTCCCTCTCTGTTTGTCTCTCGATCAGCTTGACGGCTGAATACAAAGTCAATACGGTATGACTTTGGGAACATTGTTTCATGTCAGCTTTTAATAATATACAAGCGAATCAGTTCTACAATGACACATATTTTGTCTCTTGTATGTTCTGCTGTTGCGGACGCAGTATTGTTCCTTGTCAAACTGTCAAATTTACGGAATCCCTGGCCACGTACACACTGCAGAGTTTTTGGAGTGACAACCGCATTTAAATTCTGGAATGAATCCAATAAATTATCGTTCTGTATGTGTGTACTCAATGTATGAGTCACTCCAAAACTTGCAATGGTTCACATACAGATAAAGATAGCAAAGCTATTTTGTCTGCGTGGTTTTGTAACAGACAGTAACATACTGTATGCACAGAGAGTAACCATTGCAGTGACTAGTCAATTAGTTTTACCACCTTCTGATGTTTTGGGCCTGTGTCAACTAGTTGCATATCATATGACTTAATGTGCATATATATATACATACACTCACTGAGCACTGTATTAGGAACACCTGTACACCTACTTATTCATGAGATGATCTAATCAGCCAATCGTGTGGCAGCAGTGTAATGCATAAAGTCAATCAGATATGGGTCAGATCAACCAGAATGGGGAAAAAACTTGATCTCAGTGATTTCGACCATGGCATGATTGTTGGTGCCAGACGGGCTGCTTTGAGTATTTCTGTAACTGCTGATCTCCTGGGATTTTTTCTAGAGTTTTCTCAGAATGGTACCAAAAGTCTCTAGAGTTTTCTCAGAATGGTGCCAAAAACAAAAAACATCCAGTGAGTGACAGTTCTGCAGATAGAAACGGGACAGAAAGAAGTCAACGGAGAATGGCCAGACTGGTTTGAGCTGAACAGAAAAACTCAGATAATCACTCTGTACAATTGTAGTGAGCAGAATAGCATCTCAAAATGCACAACACGTCGAATCTTGTGGCTGATGGGCTACAACAGCTGAGGACCACGTCGGGCACTTTATCAGGACCACTTTATTAGGACCATACAGTTCCTAATAAAGGGCTTAGTGAGTGTGTATATACTGTATATATATATATAATGTATTTAATTTCTTTGTATAATTTCTTATTCTTTTCTTTTGATTATGTGGTGAAATATGACCCGGACATGTCCTTGACAAGTTTTGTGATATTCACACGGCTGTGCTATGAGGCAGAGCTATGACAAGCAATAGAAGCAATACAATATCTAAAGGCAGGGATGTGTTATTCTTTTTTTCTTTTTTTTTTTTTTTGTGAACATTGGCTCTGGTTGTCTGAGGTGCTTGGAAGGGCATGCTCTTTTCATGTGTGTTTCTAAGCTCTCAGGAGACTGAATAGGACATATACCGCCCCAGGACCAGCAACACAACCCTCACTTGTACTGTCTCTCTGTGGCCCAGGATCACAGCACTCTGCAGGCCTTTGTACACACAGAGAGAGACAGTAAAGTACCAGTAAAGACAGTAAAGAACCTACGGGGTGAAGACTCATGTAGCAATGAAAAGGAAAAGAGTCCTCTGCATACATTCTATATGGAGACTTGGTTTGCATCCCTTTTTGTGAAACGGATAGTTCGGGATTTAAAATCTGATTGGATAAGCCATGTCTGAAGCTGCTGTAAAATATACACATGCCTGTGACCGCACATCAATTGAATTCTAAATTAAATTAATATTCTGGGTTTAATACTACATAAGTACTTTTGAAAGCATTCGTGGCATGCTATCAGTTACCACAGAAAATAATTTCGAAAACAGTGTGTTCATCAATGCTCTTACAATAGAAGTCAATGGGGCAAGTGTAAAGCACCGGAATTAAAATCTACAACTGCCACACTAATTTGATAACCATATACCAGTTATACTAGGAAGGGACATGCATAATTATAGGTAAAGTACTGTTGACATAGAGCAAACTCCACCCACAGGAGTGACCTGTGTAACACATAGCTAGAATTTCATCCACCTATAGAAAAGTAGTCGCAACTCAAAAGGACAATTTCGCCCACTTTACAGCTCAAACAATCCGTCCTTTTACTTAAGTATATGGCTAAAGATTTAAAAATAATAACATGAGCTTCACATTTCTCCTTCTATATCCTCCAGAACACTTGCCCCATAGATTACCATTGTAAGTGCATTACTGCAAACATAAATTACACTATTTTACTCTCAGTCAAATGGATCTAAAATCATTGAATCTTGTTTGAAAGTGTGTGACATTCATGCTGCAAGTGCGTTGAGACAGACACTGATGGCATTTCAGTAGTGTGTATATGTGTGTTATCTTTTAGTGTAAATGGTACTCAGATTCCTCTGGCAGTGGGCCTGGTTGGCTGCAGTCTGAGTAGTTGTTGTTTTTATCAGGCTTCTTCACACCAGGCTTGACTCGGGGCACACAGCCCATGGATAAGTGAAACAAACACAGCCTGTGCCTAGCAACACTGAGCCACATGACTGGAAGGGGCCTGATAACCAAACAGGCAGATGATGGGCGGCCCTGGAGGGTCAGGGGCCCATACTGCCTCACAGATGGGGCCACAGGGCTGGAGGTGCCAAGCTCTAAACATGGACACTTAAGGCGACACGTCTGTGCCTTTCATGTAAAATTCTGCGCTCTGAGCTCTCTCAAAACATGCTGCAGCATGAAATGCATGTTTTGTAGGTTACACTGAAAAGAAAGCAGGATAAAGAACAGTCTATTTCGTTTCATTCTAATCAATAAAAAAGCTTCTTATTCTATTATTATACATTTACATTAACATTTTTTTCATTTAGTAGACGCTTTTATATAAAGTGACTGACAAATGATGAATACAACAGAAGCGATGTGCCATGCTCTACCAGTTGAACTAAGGAATCCCTATATACGTATATATAGGAAGAAGACGACGTTCATTTTATATTGCGCCTTTCCCAAGCTCAAAGTCGCTTTACAATTAGCATATTTCATTGATACAAACACACACACATATAAAAGTATCAAGACATCAACATCAAGTATCTGTTACATCTGAGATGATAAGTCAAAATGAGTAGAAATATTCGATGCTACTTGATGCACAAGAGATATCCAACAGAGAGGGCGAAATATGAGAATTATAAGCAAAACAAAACAAACAAACAGGCACCAGCATGAAGCAGCAGCACAAGCGCGCACGGCGTTCTCATACCGTGTGTGTAAGTCTAATATATAACAAGACATATGGGACCTCTTGGCTGAAAATCAAACATGTTTGTTTGCCAATACAATTAAAACAAATACAAACTTAATTTATGAAGAGAAGCTGCATAGTTTACGCATGGTGTTGCTTGAAACTTGAGTAAATGGTATATATTTTAACATTTTGGATGTATAATCATGTATAATTTTTATTTATTCAAATCAGAAATGTGACATCATATTATGTTGCCTATATTCGCTGTGGGGTCCGAAATAATTTTGCATGCTTAAAATATAGTGTGACCACCTCTTAATGTAGTGTGGTCCAGAAAATGGCATGCTGTTGTAGATAACGTGACATTTAGAAAACCTTTGCAGACTTTTCCCTTTCCAGCCTTCAGCATGATAAAAATCAGTCATAAATGAATGGCTATATTAATATAAAAGTTCCTATACTGCTTCTATACGTTTTCCTCTGAGGGATTTCTGTTAGAAGATGCCTTTATTGCCAAGTTGATAGTTTGTGTGAAACTCATCTATACACAGTAAGTTTAGGGAGATTCATTATGAAAACACCTACACATGTTCATTCAATGCAATATTGAGAGCCCACTCAAAAATCAATTACATAAATGACTTTTGGCTTCATTTTCCATTTCACTATTGATTGTTGTTATGAGAGCGTAAGCAAAGTCAAGCTAATTAAGGAAATATCATTGATTATATTTCACCCACGTGCTGGAAGGAACCAGTTTAGTTAAACTAGATTGAAACAAAAGAGACACCCTGATCTTTTAATGAGGCATCAGTAAAGAAAATAAATGCACCTATGTCATTACACGTTATGCTGCTGGACCCAAATGAATTGACTATTAATTAATCATAAGAATAAAGAATTGCATTAGTGCATAAGAGAATATTTAAACATCTACTGTAGCAATTATTACAATACATTTTTCTGTTGTATATATTAAATACAAAGTCTTGTTTTTTAAAAATGTTTTTCTTTAGTTACAATTTCAAAATCACTACAAAGACCTCCTTTACAGCAATAAGCAACAAAAGATCATGTGTTACAGTGATTTTTTCCCATGTCCTTCATAACCTCCGTAATCATGGTAAAGTCACTGTTACTGAATGTGATAAACATTCATAAGCAGAGCTTTAAAATGAATATGGATAGCATAGCTCAGATAATTAGTCTTGAATGAATTTGATGAAAAAATAGCATATTTAAATCTTTGACTTTTTATTACAGACCTTGGTATCTTGGCAAATCTGAGTGCAGATTATTGAGGTCTTTTTGTAAGGAGAAAAGGAGAAACAGAAGACTTGGGCAGAAGTGTCCATTTGATCTCCATTTAATCCCATTGCTCTCTAGGAGAAACAACGGAAGTACACCGAAAAAATTTGTTTTTTCTTAATTAGTATTTTTGTCTTGTTTTCCAGTAAAAATATCTAAATATTCTTAAAACAAGATACATTTACTTGACAAGCAAAATGGCATAGCATATAACGTGTTGTTTTCAGAGAAATCTGACTAAATTTAGTAAATTTTATGTTTAAAACAAGACAAAAAAAATCTGTCAATGGGGTAAGAAAAATAAACTTGTTTTCCTTTTAAATTACATTTATTTTTTTACCCCATTGGCAAATAGTTTTTTCTTGTTTTAAGCATAAACCTCACTAAATTTAGTTAGATTTATCTGAAAAGACGACAATATATCTTATGCCATTTTGCCATTTCAATTAAATTCATCTTGTTTTAAGAATGTTTCGATATTTTTACAAGAAAACAAAACAAAAATACAAATTAAGAAAATTAAACACATACCCTTATCCCAATGCTAACCATAAGCTACCTGTACCAACATAGGGAAATTATAAATTGTGAAGGTTTTTCATGTAACGATGCTGGCAACAGGCAGACGAAGAGACGATGACGATGACGTGATGAACCAAGTGCAGTTTTATTTTTCAAATGTGGAATCCAGCAACCCTAACTATAAATGTGAACTAAACATAAACATGACTTGACATAGACATAAACATGACTTGACAGACATAAACATGACTTGACATAGACATAGACATGACTTGACATAGACATAGACTTGACATAGACATAGACTTGACATAGACATAGACTTGACATAGACATAGACTTGACATAGACATAGACATAGACATAGACATAGACATAGACATAGACATAGACTTGACTTGACTTGACATAGACTTGACTTGACATAGACTTGACTTGACATAGACATAGACTTGACTTGACATAGACTTGACATAGACATAGACATAGACATAGACTTGACTTGACTTGACTTGACATTGACTTGACTTGACATAGACATAGACATAGACTTGACATAGACTTGACATAGACTTGACATAGACTTGACATAGACTTGACTTGACTTGACTTGAAATGATATAACAAAGTTACATTTACAATACCTGACACTAGACAATGGCAAACATGAGGGCTAAATACAAGGACATGGGTAACGGGTAAACAAGACAACTAATCATTTGACTAAACTATAAACAAGATAACAAGACTAAATGAACTTAAACCAATGAAAAGACAAGACTAATAACAAAGTAATCAAACAATAAACCAATGAAAACAAGACACATGAACAGGGGAAACACATGACAAGATCACATGAGGGAACAGGAAATCACATGACATGACATGAACAGGAACTAAACTTGAAAATAATAGACATGAAAACAAGAACAAAACACATAAACATGACAAGGTGTTGGAGTGATGGCTGCTGGAAATGTGGCCTGTCTAGATTCAATCAAAAATTACTTTTTTCAAATAGTGATGGTGCTATTTACATCAGTAATGTCCTGACTATACTTTTTGATCAGTTGAATGCCACATTGGTGAATTAAAGTACCAATTTCCTTCTGAAACAGCTAAATCTGTACATTTTTACAAACTTTTGGCCGCCAGTGTATATACCCCTCAGTTTCAGTTGTTCCTTGTCAGTTCTTGTCCTTATTACCCTTCAAGGCTGTAGTGTTTTGTTACTTTGTCTTCTGTGTTATAACCTTCCTTGTTGTATCATCTTTATTTGTTTATTATTAAAAGAATCTGCATCTAGATCCACCCTCTCTTGTCTCATCCCTCCAACAAGCGTTAAAGAAGAACTGACCAGCTATGGATCTAGCGGATTTTTCATCAGTCTGTCCCACGTGGACTTACCCATCAGGGAGTACTCGTTTCACTTTTGCGCCATTGCTAACCTCACAGATTTCACAGACAACCATCTCAAATCTATTTATTGTATTGGACTGAATTTTCGGGGAATATGGGGCTGCCTGAGATGGGAAATCTCACATGGAGGGAATATGTGAGGGCAACACTGGAGATACATGCTCCTTAAGGCAAAATTAGGCTTCTCCACTCTCTGCTCCGTTCACAGCTCCAGTGGTTCCGGAGACCCCCTTGACAGAAACCATTCCCTTGCCGCTGCCTGGCATGGTCAACGACCCAGCGCCCATGCCTGCCATGGTATTCGAGCCAGCACCCATCAAAGAGCCAGTCCCTGAAGCCTTGCCCGTCCCAGAGCTAGCGTTGCAAGCCTAAGTCCATCCCAGAGCCAGCATTTGAAGCCGTGTCCATCCCAGAACCAGCTTTCACGCCTACTCCAGCCCTAGAGGAATTTTCGGGGGGCTCCCTTCAACGGAGACTACTCTGGTTCCAGTGGTCTCCGAGCTCCCTTCAATGGAGACCACTTTCTCCCCAGCCTTGGTGGTCCTGAAGATCCCCTTCACTGAGACTCCCAGGGCTCCGCCCATTGAGCCTTCCACGGCTCCGCCTTCCGAGCCTCCCACAGCAGTGCTCACGGCCATCTGGAAGAGGAGGAGGAGAAGAAGGTCTCCTACTCCCCTGTCACTGCCTATGCTCATGACCATGGAGGTCGTTCTACTGTCACTGCCAGTGTTCACAGCCACGGAGGCCGTTCCGCTGTCACTTCCTGTGCTCACGACCATGGAGGTCATTCCCCTGTCACTGCCTGTGCTCACGACCATGGAGGTCGTTCCCCTATCACTGCCCGTTTTCATGACTATGGAGGTCATTTCCCCATCACTGCCAGTGCCCATGGCCATGGAAGCAATTCCCCTGTCACTGCTCGTGTTCATGACCACGGAGGTCATTTCCCCATCACTGCCAGTGCCCACGGCCATGGAGACCCTTTCCCTGTCACTGCCAGTGCCCAAGGCCATGGAGGCTGTTCCCCTGTCACTGCCTGTGTTTACGATCACAGAGGTAATTTCCCTGTCACTGCCAGTGGCTACGGCCACGGAGGCCATTTCCCAGTCGCTGCCAGCGCTCCTGACCATGGCGACTCCATCCTCTGAGTCTTCCACAACTCCACCCTCTGAGTTTTCCATGACTCCGCCCACTCCTTCAGAGACTCTTCCTCCAGTGGCTCTGTCCGCCTCTTCTGAAACTTTTCCTCCAGCGGTTCTACCCGCTCCTCCTGAGACTCCGTCCACCTCTTCTGATTCTCCTCCCCCAACATCTCCTGAGCCGCCTACTGCTCCAACCCCTGTGGCTCTGCCTCCAGAGACTCAATTCCCTCAAAACCCCTGCAGCTCTGCCCACTCCGCCGCCTGCAGCGCTTTCTCCTGAGCCGCCTACTGCTCCATTCAAACCTCTGCTCCTCCTGCATCTCCGCCTGCTCCACCTCCGGCTCCGCCTTCTTAGTCTCAAATCCCTGCTCCTCCTGCGGTTCCGCCCGCTCCACCTTTGGCTCTGCCTCCTGAGACTCAGCTCCCTGAACCAACTGTCATTTGTTTATCATTAAAAGAATCTGAATCTAGATCCACCCTCTCTCATCTCGTCCCTCCAACAAGCGTTACAAAATATTAATGAATAGAACTATCTACTTACTGTTTTGAATCAGGTCCAAGTGTTTTTAACTGCCCCATCCTTCAGTAACAGTTCCTTTGCAAAACTTGAATCGTTTTATGACTGGTTCACAAGCAATCCACGTTGTAATGCGCTGAAGACACATTTGTGGTGTAAATTAGACACACATACATGTTTCCAGTATCATCGTGCACTGAAATGCACATCGCTGGAAACACCTCTAAACGGTAAAAAACGTCCATCCAGTGCATGTTTTCATACACCAACAATTAAAAATAGCGCAGATGGTCGAAATAACATGTCCATGACGCGTTTGTGCTCAAAATAGCAAGAGGCAGAGCAGCTGAATGACAGAGAATAGCTTCTCCTCTTCAGACTCGTAACTTGATACCACATCTTTTTAAAAGTGGTATGATATATATAAAGCTGTCAAAGACATGTCTGTGCATGTTTAAATAAAAAAATAATTGAAAATAGTCCAGTTGGGTCCCCTTTGGTGTTCAGGACTAGTTAGTTGTAGGAATTGGCCACAGTAGGCCTTGTTAGTCCTTCTCTCTCAGTTTACGAACTGAAGCACCAGTGGGCGGGGCCAAGGGTGCGACGATGTGAAGTAGGCATAAATGTTTTTTCACTGTAGAGGCGGTCATGAATTAATGTACCCCAAATCACGTAGGGAAGTTGCGAAAGTAGAGAACGAGGCATTTTTGCAACTTGGTTTAAATAAATACTTTTATTGCATTGGGGATTAAATTTTGAGTTCTGAAATTTACAGTATGTTTGTATAGTAGAAAGATCTCTTATATGTCAAAATATCATGGAAAATGTGATTCCTCATGACATGACCCCTTTAAATGTTTAATAGAAAAGATAAATAACAGTTTAGGACTTTTGAAAACGAGGTTTATAGAAAAAGAAAAAAAAATACAGACATAGATTAGATCTGTTTCAGGGACTAATAATTGTTTTCCTCTGTTCCAGAGATAATTGTTTTAATGTTATGGCCAATGACCAATATTAACAGGTGAAATTAAATGAAATGATTTTCGTTAAGTATAGAAATATTTGTCTAGGTATAGAAATTTTGGCTGATAATTATTTTTAAATTATGGCTGATAACCGGTATGATAGTGGTATTAAATGGTATGAATATAGTAGCGACATTAAAAAGTATCCTATTTTGTCTGTTTTTAAACATTTTTGGTACAATTTTATGCATGGCTGTTTATTCAACATCGGTCAACTTCATCTCCCAGGGGTTGATTTTTATTCAAATTAACAGATTTCAACTTTTTTCTTTTCGCAATACGAAGGTCACATCAAAACTGACTTTTTACCAAGCCTTCATTGTTTATTTTTGGTACTTTTCAAAATGCCTTTCTGCATAGATTTTACTGTTTTAGTCTTGTCCCAGACCGAGACTTTCAACTATAAAAATCCAATATAAAAACGTAAAATATTTAAAACCATGATATACTACACAAATGGTGAAATAATCATAAACAACTTCAATATTCATTCTAAAAATGATTTGTATAATTTTTTTGACGATCCCACCAAACAATTTTTGCTCATTTTTTTATTTGTATTTTTTTTCTTCAAAAGATACAGTAGTTTACTTGTTAACCAAAAACATGAAAAAGTGTCAGTGAAGAAAATTCACTGGTGTCACTTGTGAGCAGAATTTGTTTATCGGGCATCATTTCAAATCAAGCTATAATTTTTCAAATTATGCAAAAAGTGTGAAAATATTATTTAATTGTGTGTATTTAGGATACATACAATTTAGCTTTTAAATTAGCCATAGCAAGACAAAAGAGTCAGCCACTTTATTTCAAAAACTTAAAAAAGGTCATTTTAATTTTCACTGTCATTTCCAGCACGGGATTCTATTTAACACAATACAGAATTTTAGATGAGCTGGAAATGAAACTGTGGTGGGAATTGTCATGACTTTCAGAAAAATAAAATAAAAATACAAATCTCCTGTGATGCATGTACATACACTTTTGTAATTAAATAAAATAATGAGAGTGTGAAAAATGGTTTAACGAGACTTTACTTTCTAAAAATCCACAGTGCTAAAAGTGCCCGAAGTTGAAGAAACACCTCTATTTCGAGTAGGGTTCAAATAGGTACAGTAATTTTGACATTATAATGGTTAATCTGTCTAAAATTGGCTCCTACGGTAGGCATCTCTCTCTTTCTCTCTCGGTGGGCTGTCTTCATTCCCTGGCACTATGGATGGCACACATCTGCAAGGAACCTCTCAGCAGGGAAACATCGCTGCCATCTGTCCTCTACCCAGGGTGGCGCCTATCTAGAGCAGCACAACGGCTGTGAGTGTCCTGAGAAAGCAGGGGGGTTGAGTGTACAGAAGAATGTAGAGGAACCAAATTATGCACCTGTTCGAGATTTTCCAACTCTTACCATTTGTCATGGTCATTTTGTGCCGCTAAAGGAGTTTTACTCACCTGAACCTGGTTGAAATGGAATGTCTCTTAAGAGGGGACACCAGTGGCATTTGTAGCAAAATTCTCCCAGTGCTACATGGAAATATGAAAGCATTTTGGCTGGCAGCATCTAGTGCACCTTGCAAGGGAATGCACACATCTCGACATCTGCTTGACCACCGACAGATGAGATGATAGATGTTTTGCTATCTGCACTCGCAGAATTGCGTATGGATGGAGTCCAAGAGTATTAACAACACTGAGTGAAAGTGTGTGTTGTGTGAATGGCTTTTCAGAGTTCGTGTATGTTAGACAATGCACTCAATTTAGCAGGTGTGCTTCGACAGACTTGAATTTGCGCCAAGCCTGTGGTGAAAAAAATGAGAGGGAGAGAGAGAGAGAGAGAGAGAGACAGAGATAGAGAGGCTATGCATCTGTGTGAGTTGCCAACAGATGGGGGATGGTTTAACTTCTAGTTCGGTTCGGTTAAGATCTTGAGCTTCTCTGGGCTTGTCTGTGTCAAGCAGGTGTGCTTCAAAATACCAGAGAGAGAAAGAGAAACCTCAGCTGTCTTTTTTTCGGGAGCCTGTTAGGAGTCATTCATAAAAGCTACTTTCCAGTTGACAGCCTCCCAGGGCCAAAGATACTGGTATTCTTTAATGGACACTTCATTTCGTATACTGTAAGAATGGCTGTAAACCTCACCATACTGGACAACATGGCCATTACATTACCTGCGACCCATCTTAGTAGCCGTTCACACCAAACTCGTTTTTTGGCCGTCTGTTTGTTCAGTTGTTTTCTATGTAAAAATGCACTACATAGATGTCTTTGACCGTTGTGCCGCATCTCGCATTTTTTCAGCATCTTATGCAGGAGTCAGAGTGCCACGTTTTTAAAATGCATTGTCAAGTTAAAAGAACTTAAACTATTAAAAACATGTCTCGAGACACCTGTGCTCTGTTCCATTTGTTGTGCTGCATGTAGGGTTTGCATGATATGCCAATGATTAGAGTCCAAAATCTTTTGGGGGGAAAAACACTTCTTCTTTGCCTAAAGTTGAAGTGCTTTCCTTTTTGTATCTTCATTTTAAAGGCTCTACAGTATATGGTTAGATCCCAGAGATATGGGGCTTTCGATGTGGCCCCATCTGAAAATTGCTCAATTTAACACATTTTTAATGGCCAAAAGCCAAATGTTGGTCATATGGTGTAAAGCTAGTTTTTCTCGTCCAGCAAAACAAAGGTCTACTTTGAGAATAAAGTTGAATATACAGGTGTGCTCAAGGATTTCTCGTTTTCTTGCATCTAGGCGTGGGAATCACAAGGCAACTGGCGATATGATATTATATCTATATCTATGTCACAATACAATATAATTGTGATTTATTTATTTATTTTAGTGTATAGCGCTTCCAAATTTCTATATATTGCGATATTTTACTCATCGTTTCTCATTCTTCTTCATAGGACTTCAGAGAACTGTTACCAAATCAACATTGTTAAATTAATATAAAAAAGTCTAAAAAACTTGTTTATGAACTATTTATTTGTGAACCTAAACAATACTGTCCTTCAAATAAGACTTTTCACATTTGACTTTGACCTTTTAAACCAAAAACAGCCTTGAGAAGTGAACATATTAGTCCTTGCAACTTAAAGCGATAGTTTAAAAAAAAGCATGCAGCCTTCTGAAAGATAAACCATTTTTAATCAATAAAGAATACTTTAACAATAAATAAAACTGAAATAAAGAGTAAATTGTGCTGGCTACTGGATTTTTGAGGCCTATTTGGACATTAAAATTTGGCAATGAAAAAATGTTGGCAAATTCTGGATCTGAAAGGGGAAGGCAGATTTTGAATAGTCTCCGACGCATCCATGCTGTCAACAACGTTTCCGTGTTGTGGGTGACGTCAAAGGAGTTCCGTTCTGTCTCAGTGATAAAGCATAATAACTGCACTATCTAAGACATAGATAGATTTCAAAACGCTCTCCGTCCACACTGATGTTTTCAAGCGTTTTCCAAAAGTTGCTCGTCCACACTGAAAAACTCTTAAATCCCCTTACTGCGCATGCGAAAAATCACCGTTCCATGTACGGTCTGAAACGCAATTGTTCCGTTACCAGACAGCAAATCCGAGTAAACTTCCCGCTCGCCTTTGAAGAAATGCATTGTGAAAGTTGTATAAAGTACGTTCTGGTGTACATTTCATGTGACCTCCGGTACGATTCGCTGCTGGTATGAATGCAATCATCCTAAATAGCGTAAGTGAACCACTGATGATACCGTATAATTTGTGCCTTTGCAAGCTCCTGATTGCAATTATTATGATATAATGCATCTCTCACACCTGCTTGTCTGTCAAATAAATCGCCTACAAAGAACAGCTCACATTCTTCACATCTTTGCATATTCAATGCATCCGTGGGCAGACAAACGCAAGTGTTATTCTGTGCATGTAAAGTTTTGGTGGTAAATTCAATGAGACAAACTTCAATACTTCACTTTAGACAGTTAAGCTGTCATCTTCTCGAGTTTTTACCTTAGGGACTGTTGTTGAAGAACTAGATCGATTTGATTAAAAGATCGTTTTTTTTCCATATCCATAAAATTAATGTGAAAACATTTATTTAACAATGGTGATTTTTTGCGGCCAAATATCAATACAGTATTGTGTATTGTATTGATATCTATTGAATGATACCACTTGCATCAAACATATTTCAAAGATTAGGTGTCATTTACTTCACAAACTTTGGCAAATCCAGCAACTTGTTTTCCTTTGAAAGTGCTTATTGTAGCAGTCCTGGAACTGGTAAATGCTACTGTTTTTTAATTCTGTAGCAGTGTTCCCAAGAAAACTACCCATCATCCCTCTAAATACTAGGGAATACTTAATATTTCCGTGTGCTGTTATGACTCGCATATGGTCAATCGCTCTAGCCTTTCAAACTATACTCTTTTGACCGTAATATTTGACGCCTGGGCGCTATGGCTGTTTTCTTGCTCATCCAAGGTGATTGTCCAGTCCTAACCAATTTTTACCTTAAGGATCTATTTTTACTTTATCTAATGCCGAAACATTACTTTGGTGTAACCTAATGTATTCAGGTTGATTCAGTCATATTAAATAATATTTATTTCTTTATTTCTTTATTTTTGTGCCTTGAATTTAACCAGTTAATTGCGATTTTACCACATGGGGCATATTTTTAGGTGACCTTTTAACAGTGCAGCTTCACCAGGATGGTCTACCAGGGAGACCTTGGCCCCACCAACAGGTAATCCAGCCTATTAACCATTCAGACCAGCTTGGAACAACTAAAACCCATATAAAACCATCTACCTTCATGTTTTTGCTGGATGATTGCTTCATGTAGCTTTCTCCTTTTAAAATATGCTCACTTCCCGCTAGCTCAACATGTGTGCTAATGAAAAGCTGTGTTATTTTGTCACTGAGCTGAGCTGCTTGGTTAAAATCCTAATTAAGCTCTCCCATGTGCTCCTGCTGTATCTATTTGCCAAGGAGTGCCTGTATGCAGCTGATAGGCTGATCTCTCTGACACGGCTAGTCTGGTCTGGTGCTGCTGAGGGCTGGTGGTAGCAGCCGCTGGAGGAGATAAGGCCACACTAGCCACTTGCATAACGCTCCCCTCCATCCTGACCTTATCACTGAGAGCAAAGCAGGTCTGGGTCATGCCACAGCCACCATCACACCAGTGTGTAATTGACAGGGCCATGGAAATTACTGAGAAATCATTATCTCCCTTTCTCCAAAAACGTTTAATACATGGCAACATCTGCGGACGAAGAGTTATTATAAACAGGCATACAAACACATGGACAAACTGTACTGTATGTGTATACAATGTACATACACACACTAATTTATTGTACTTACGCTGTGTTCCATTCCAAGTTGGATGTGGGATATTCCTACTCAGAAGTCTTCCTGACTGTGTGGTGCTTTGTTGTGCGATGCTTGTAAGATGATGTATAAAGCAACACAATCACAATCACAAATGAAATCTCTTTAATATCTCAATTTCAATTAAAGATTCACAAACTCTCAGTTCGATTATAAAACTATTTAATTCAATTCTGATTCATTTGGGTTATATTTCAGTTATAATGTCCATTTAGCTCACATATGAAAAAAGATTTGGGATTTACACTCCGTTAAATTATAGAGAATGTAAGTATTATTAATCATTTTCATCTACTGACACACAAATCATGGCTAGTATTAACAGTGTTTGTTTCGGCATCTACCAGTCGATTTTGAAAAATTTACATTCATTAAAAAATTAAACCAAAATTATTCTAAATTCAAATTACACTTCAAACGAAACTAAAATATAATCAAAATAACAAAGTAGTCAAAAAAATCATACCAAATCCAAACATTTGACCCTCTCCAACTTTTGCAGTGACTTAAAAATTAATTGGTGGAAAAATACCAATATAAATTAGAACGTAATTACAATTGTAAATATAAACTTAATAACAATAATAATAATGACCTAAAGATTGCTTAACATAAATCTCGTAAATATGTGTTTCATAAAACGGCTACAACAGTGATCATCATGGACATATTTTGATGTTCCACAGTATTTTCAGTGTTTGGACATGAACTTTATTACCACCTGCTGGTGAAATTTCCAAACTGCAAATGCATGAACTGAGTTTAGACTTTGCGCTAAGATAAGATGTGCTTTTGAAACGTCCAAGGGCAATGACCTCTTTCTCAGGAAAATAGCAAATTGCACTTTGCGCCAATTCATTAACATACAATACACCCATAGTTTGTGTGCATACACCCACAGATAGAGCAAACACTCCCACCCACGCCCACTTGCGCTTTACACTGGCACAAAAATTGTACTTAGAATTAGAGCTCTCACGACAATTGTATAAGATGTTAAGCACAGTCGTAGCATTGCGAGCTCACGAAAATAGAGCACATAATCATCAACGCAACCAAAGCTGAAGTAAACTTTAAGCAAAAGTGAAAGATCGATATTAGGATTTTAAAAATCGATATCGGGATCATTCAAATGAAGACTGCAATTTATTAGAAGATCAGTATTTTTACCCAGCCCTAAATGCTTCTCATAGGCAATGAGATGAAATGGAGAGCAAATGTTTCTGCTTCAATGTCTACTGCTTCTCAAATTTCTCTCCTGAGAAAAAGACCCAAGTTATCTCACAAAGTTTAAAAAGAGATCTCATCAGTGTCTAAAACTGTGCTCAGATTTGCCAAAATACCAAGGTTTGCAATCAAAAGACCAAATTATCTGCATCAGCAATTGTCTCATTTATTCCCATTTTTCTATCTCCTAATAGTTTCAAACAGGTTTCCTGAACACTCCCCTGTCTTTCATTGGCCGGCAAAACAAATCGTCCCCGCCCAAACTCATGCCATTAGTGGAGTTAATGTTGCTGTGTCAGTCTGGCAATGATTTGAGCAGTGTTTTGATAGAATCACAGAGTCACAGTGTGTACACTTTTAAAGGAAATCAAACTACGATAGTCTTTCTCAAAGTTGTCTCTACATATTAAGCAGCTATAGGTGAAAAATAACACACTTCACCTTTAAGTTCAAAATATACTCTACGCAAGTATGAAAACACAGACTGGCCACCGTATTACCAAAGCACGGTCCGGCTGAACATGCGTAACGTGCGTTCTTGCATTACCGTGTTAAAACAAACCTCAGTACTCAAAAGGGGGGATATAGTTACCTTCAAACATCTGTGTCATTATACTGGATGTGTTATTATTCTGGTAAGTTGCTATAAATATTTACCTTACTTGCTCAGCAATATTCTCTTCAAACTGTTGCTCCGCCATGACAGTAGTTGGCTTGAAAGAGAAAACTCACTGTAGACGTGGACAGCCCTTACAACAAATCTAGAGTTCTGGGCAAACTAGCTGCAAACTTGCCAAAAATTTGCTGCAGATTTTCCACACATTATTTTCACATGCAAATGAGTGTGTGATTCACTGCAAATGTTTGCCAGAAGTCTGCAGCTCTTCGCAGGTAATGGTGAACCTGCAGCAAACCTTTGGCAACAATGGACAATTTGCCACAACGACGCATGAAAACTTGTGTTGCAAGATGCGTCTGCGTTCACGTACTCATGTAGAGTATGTTTCAGCCCTTAAACTGAGAACTCTCCTGAGCTATGAAAGAGCAACATGTGAGCAATACATTTTCCTCTGCATACAGTTTGAGGAAAGTCCCTAAAATATTTTGTGGTTATGGGGACAAAAAAGATGATGCAGTCAGGACTCCTCCACCTGTAACACATGGCCAAACTCCCACACACACACACACACATATCCACTCTGCTGGCCACCATCTGCGTGAGTTTGGCAGTGACAGCCGGTGCATCTGTGTGCACATCCCCTTTCACTTCTGTCCTCAGAGCAAGTGTGTGTGTGTTTGGGAGGCTAGTGGGTCACAGCTGTACACAAGCTAATTTCTCTGCACCAGTATTATGCACGGCGGGCCAGAGGGCTGCTACGCTTTGCCCTTTGGAAAAACATATGTTAATTTTCCAACTCTCTCACTTTCTTTGTTTGCTCATTGTTTTTATCTCTCCATCATTTTTTTACTTTATTTTTTCTAAATAAAACTGTGAATGCCAACTACATAGCATATGTAGAGCGTATGGATCTTCAGAGTTATTTAAAAAACAAAAAAAACAGACTACTAGATTTAGCATTTTCTTAAGAATATGTGAGTGGTGCTAGCATGTGCAAAACTCGCCACCATGATGCAAAGGTGTTCTAGGAAGTTGCCAAGACATTGTTATGTGGTTGCTAGCATGTTCTGAGTGGTTGCTACAATAAATTTACGATAAAATATTGGCAGCTGTGGTTACCATAAATTCACCATAAAACATACTCGCAATATTTCAGGCATTGCCTGTGTATTTTACAGTTCACTATCATATATTTCATTAAATTAAATAATGTTAAATTAAGAACCTACTGGAACTACACAAATCTGCTTTTCACTTTAAACTGTATTGTTTAGTACTGTAGTAGCAACAGAAGGCCACATGATGAATTAAAGTTAATCAAGAAATGCCCTTCCAGGAGCAATGACCAATACACATGAAGAGACTATGCACAATGTCTCTCACACAAACACAAAATCCCATCAACACTTGTGACACTAAAATAATGCAATAAGCATAAACTAAACAACACAAAATGTAACATAAAGCACCCCAATGTACATAACTGATATAAAAATTAACTATTTTTAACAAATCAAATGTGATGGGTCACGCAGGGATTTCTGTGAACACCTGGTAATTGTTTATCACCATAATTTTACTGTACATGTATTCACTTATTTAATAACTTTCAAGTAATATCATACATTTTAAATTTTTTACTGTAAAATTACATGTATTGTATTGTTAATAAATATCTTATAATTTTTTCACTGTACACTCACTGAGCACTGTATTAGGAACACCTGTACACCTACTTATTCATGCAATTATCTCATCAGCCAATCGTGTGGCAGCAGGTCAGGAGCTTCAGTTAATGTTCACATCAACCGTCAGAATGGGGGAATAATGTGATCTCAGTGATTTAAAGCGTGGCATGATTGTTGGTGCCAGACGTGCTGGTTTGAGTATTTCTGTACCTGCTGATCTCCTGGGATTTTCACACAAAACAGTCTCTAGAATTTACTCAGAATGGTGCCAAAAACAAAAAAATATCCAGCAGTTCTGTGGACGGAAACGCCTTGTTGATGAGAGATGTCAACGGGGAATGGCCAGACTGGTTTGAGCTGACAGAAAGGGTACAGTAACTCGGATAACCACTCTGTACAATTGTAGTGAGCAGAATAGCATCTCAGAATGCACAACATGTCGATCCTTGAGGCGGATGGGCTACAACAGCAGAAGACCACGACGGGCACTTCATTAGGACTATAGTCTTCCTAATAAAGTGCTCAGTGAGTGTATATGGTAAGGTAAATTATTATTATTTACCTTAGTAACCATTAGTATATGGTAATAATGGTTACTATAACATTTGTTACTGTAACATTTGAGCAGAATAGCATCTCAGAATGCACAGCACGTCAAACCTTGAGGCGAATGGGCTACAACAGCAGAAGACCACGACGGGAACTTTATTATGGCCACAGTGTTCCTAATAAAGTGCTAAGTGAGTGTATATGGTAAGGTAAATTATTATTATTTACCTTAGTAACCATTAGTATATGGTAATAATGGTTACTGTAACATTTGTACATTTATCCATGGACATTTATTACAGTACGGTGCTCTGAGTGGTTGCTAGGGCATTGCTATTTGGTTGCTAGCATGTTTATAGGCAGTTGCTAGTGTGGTTTGAGTGGTTGCTAGGGTATTGCAAAGTTTCTAGGGTGTTCTGGGTGGTTGCTTACTGGCCTATTTGGTTGCTTACTGGCCGAAAAGTCCACCTCAAAGTATCTATGATATTCTGGTCTCAGGTCCCTCCTGCAATGTATGTCTATTGGAATCTTTTACCCGTTTAATTGTCCGCCATGCAAAATCATAAGACAGATAATTTAGAAACATAATAGCACACCTTTCTTTAAAAAGACACACAATTTGAAGTATTATTCATGTAAATAGCCCAAACATTTATGCACTGAAGTTTAATGTCCCTTAGCTTAAAGGTGCACTCAGTAATTTTCCTAAAGACATAAATTTTAATTTTGCAATATATGTAGGAAATCATAACCACTCACATTAAAATGAAAACTCCAGTCATATCAGTAACCTTCTAAAAGCTGTTTTATTCTACATGGAGAGGGTCCGCACATGGGGGCGGCCATGTTAGAATCACATGACCAGCTGAATACTACTCGCTTAATCTCAGTAACCATCCTGTTATTTGACACTTTCACATATTGATTAAAGTAATCATGGCTGACTATGAATACTACATTTCTACAATGGCATCTGAAACTGAAAATATTTATTTTAAATGATGCTGCATCCAAGCCACTAGGTGTCAGTGTAAGTCCAAGATGACACAGAGACAAAAGTCACTGAGTGCACCTTTAATTATAAGCAATAGCATTTGCCTTGCAATAAAACAAGAGTAATTTCACTACAATGTTGCCTTGCAAGTACTTAATCTAATACATTGTGATGAAATAATGAAACAACCCTGTCTATGTTGTAATATACAGTACCTTCAAACTTCAAATAGGAACATTAATAATGTATTTTATTTATAGTAATGCCATTGGTAAGAAACAAGACTTGGGGAGCGATACTGAGATTCGAGTCCCTAACTGCTTGCCCCTGAACCTGTCTGAGCATATGTGCAGGCTTGGAGGTGTCAGAGAGGAATTATGGGCACCGAGAGGAGCCCTCTGTCCAGTAGGAAGAGGAAGATTGATCTGCCCACAGACACAGCTGGTTCCTGCCAGAGGAAGCCTGGACACAAGCTATCATAGTCTGTCAGTACTGTTTACTCTCCCCTGGGGAACCACCTGCTCACAAAGGGACTAAATGAGGACATACAGTGGCCCCAAATGTATTTGGAGACTTAAGCCACATTTACATGTCTGAATGTCATTGCATTAGATAACAAAATCTCAAAAGCAAGTGGCATCTGCAAAACAAATGATGCTTAAGATTTTCTCAGAATTAACTTAACATTTCTGAGCCACTTTTGCAATGACTATCAAGCAAATGGTGTCAAAATGATTTTTGGTGGATGTATGAAGTCAGTTTCCCTAAAGTACAATTTTATTTATGCATATATACTAAGTAAACCAACACATACACACACATGCATACACAGGCATACTGTATATACAAACATTGTCCACTTTTGAGGACAGTCTGAACCTGACAGGCAGGCTGACCTCTCTGCCACACTTATCACACCCTTTTTTTTTTTTTTTTACAGCTATTACAAAGAGAGAGAGAAAGAGTGAGAGAGTCTGGTGGGAGGAACATGTGCTCACTACATGCTCACTGTCTTGACAGAGCATATCACTGTTTGCCCAGAAGCCCATACATTTTTAAGAATGACACCAGCATAAAAAAAGGCTACCTAATCTAAAGAGTAGAAAGGAAAAGGTTTATGGTAAGCATTTGTTTTATCGATGTTCTAAGGTTTTTAGCAGATATTCTCACTGATTCTGCTCTTGCGTAGACTTCTCATTGAAGTGTGCGGCAGTCCATAATTGTAGACATCTGTCTTCTGAACTGGACAACACAGCTTGAGTATTCAGAGTGGGACCGTGTGTTTCCTACGAAGCGAACAACAGCTGATAGTGAGTATCTTGCGGGCCTCGGTTACCTTGAGCGGTGGATTTGTAGCACTTTGCGAGCAGATGCATTTGGATGAGATGACTAGGGAGATCCATGCAAAGAGATTTAGCAGGACTGGGATCAGGAGATCTTCCTCAACCACCTCGTTCTTCTCCATGGCTCTTGCTGCACCAACTGTTCCAACAGTCACACTGACCAGCCGTGGAGTGGCCCCGGATAAACGGACCCTTCATCGATTGGCCCTTCCACAAAAGAGTGCAAGTGAGTACAAGAAACACACATACAAGAGTATGAATAATGCAAAATGTATGAATGTTGTTGCTTTAGATCATGATATACATAAGTAGCATCTCCAAAAACATGATGCTATTGGATTAAGGTTAGGGTTAACCTTTGATCTGTTTGTGAAAATGTGTGCTTGAAAAGTGTGCTTGAGATTTTGGGGTCAATATACACCCATATCTGTACACAGAGAAGATTGCAGTATCTCCATTACATGGTTTTTACTTTTTACTAGGCCCATTACCACCCATCCCGCTGATATTCAGATTAGTGGTCGATCAATATGGGTAATTTTCAAAGTTTACATTTGGTTTCCATGAATATTGCACATTTGGTTACATCTATTTGCTGTTTACCTTGGTTTTGCGTTCTCTGTGCAGTCTGTCATTTTAAATCGGCAAGAACATGTAATTGCTCTGAAAATTATTGAACTGACTCCAAACAGGGTTGACAGTATCTGAGAACTGGAAAAACCACTTGAGACCACCATAAGAATTATTCGCTGAAGTGACACTTTTAAGCTGCACTTTATGGCCTTAAGTCAAAAATGGTTTTAGCTCCTGTTGGATGCTAATATACAGCATTGTGCATTACCTGCGGCGATGCTATGCTTTCGGCAATAATGAGCTCTGTGCACGTTTCTCTGATAAGCGCAGTATAATTAGGCTTAGTTATAAACATCCCCTGTAATTCAGTGATAAAACGGCTGAGGCAGCACGCTAAACGTCCCTATGGCAAGCCCACTGCTTAGCTACAAAGGAAGCACCCCGGGGCTTGTAAACAGTGACGCTTTGTCCTCTGTACTGCTACCTATCTAGGTGTGTGTGCAGGTATGAGAGGGGGCTGATGGGAGGTGTAGTCAACAGCTGGGTGATGGAGGGGCTTTTCGTGTTGGGCGATAACGGCAAAGCTTCTTGTGAGGCAACAGATGTGGGGCAACTTGGGCGCAGCTGCGGCGAACGATAACTATGGTGGTGAAAAGATGTCATAGTGCTGGCTTCTCTCCCCATGCCTTATCATCACACGCACGCTGCATACAGTACCGACCAGTCTGTTATGAGAAACAGCCACCCACCACACACATGAATTTAAACCCTGAAATTCTTGGAGTTAAAAATGGAGGGGAAATTATCAAAACAAAGTGCTGGTTCCTTGCTATCACAGACAGCAAAGAGCTTAGCCACACTAATCCACAGCTATTTGAATATGTTTGCTTGGATGATATGCTGGCCACTACCTTAGCATCTTAGTATAGCTAACAGTGCTGAATGTGTGTTAAGGCCAGTCTATGCTTGTAGGGGAAATGAGGACAGATAAATTAACACTTGAACTCTTTGCCAGACATAACAAACACTAAATCAATATTGCGTATGACCACTGATATCCTGGAATGCTGTTTGTACACTCATGGAAGTGTTTTATTAGGTGTGTGAATTGTGTGTAGTAAAACATGATGCAAATTTATACTTACTGGTGAACAGGCTTCTTTTAGTTCGCCCAAATATTATGATGAAATGCATGTTTTTTTTCTTCTGCTAAGGTGTTTTGTCACATCCCTGAAATGTTTGACCTAGGAGAAATCGGCAATTGGAAGAGCGCTGACGATTGGTTAAAACTAATTGTGGGTGTGGCTTGGACAGGAGGTTCTTTATTAATTTATTTTCCTCAAACTAATTGTAAAACGATAACGCTCATAGTATAAATGCGTTTTGTACCCCTAGGTTGCTTTAAGGTGTAGTCACAAATACCTTCGCACTGCAAAATTCTGTGGGTTAAATACAGTCATCTCAATGGGAATCCACACAATCGGGAATTTCATGCGATGGACTTCCAGTAACAAACAATTTCCCCTCATGGATTTTGCATGGAGTTGCTTGGTTTGGCAGTGACCTCTGTGAGGGCAGTGCTTCATACACTGCTACACTGAATATTTACAATGGACAAGGATATTATTTTAGCGGTGAGTTTCTTTTTAACTTAAGTCTCATAGAGTATAAAGTGCAGCATTAAAAAGAGGCTGCTGAACAATTATATTTTTGCTGGTTTCACAAGTGCTCAACGTCCACCTATTGCATCTTCGGGCGTGAAATTTCGCCGTGCAAAGGTATTTGTGACCGCGCCTTTAGTTTGTTCAGGAGAAAAAAGCTTGGCTTTTTCCATTGTTTGGGTTAGGCTTTAAAGTAACGATGCACGATTATGAAAAAATCTTAATTGTCGATTATTTCCTTTGATATTGCAATTACGATTATTTCGACTTAGTTTGTGTGGGGCAACTGCATGCCATATTCTTAATGTAGGCTACACATCCAAAGCAAGCCAAGAACTGTGTTCCTGAATAACTTTATTTGCATAAAATCAAAAGTGTTATTCAAATTTTAAATAAAATGATACACAGAATGTGAGCAACACAATAATACTAGAATTCTAGTTTGACGTTACTGATATGCCGATAGACTAATTGAAACGCCTCTGATTTGTAAGTGCATTTCTTCACACAACGGACAAAAATATACATTGTAAATATAACATTTTAAGGCAACGGGAGTAGACTTACTGTAAATGGAGTGCTGTAATTTACACTTATTATGATAAATTGGAGGTGGGAAGGGTGCTGGCTGACTTTTTTAGATGGTCCCTTACCAAACCCTCCACAATTTTACCATGTTTTAGCACAATGTGTGGACTTCTCAGATGGTCTCTTACCCACTGAAGCCAAAATTCATAAAGAATATCAATATCACATCGAATGAACAATCTTGAATGATTCGGACCAGCTTAAATACGGGACAAATCGCATCCCGTAGTGATTAGATACGGTATGCATCATTTCATCTTTAAATACGGGACGATCCTGTATTTTACAGGATGGGTGGCAACCCAACTGCAATTCAAATCAGTCACTTATTATGTTCCTTTTAAGTTATTTTGACAGTAGATTACAATGCGGCTCACTAAGTTTTGGAACAAAACTAGAAAGACCAGACTTCACTGTTGGGATTGTCTACATAATGTAGGTTCACCTCAATCACCTATGATCACATATCATGGTATTACCATGTTTTTTAATACTATCATGGTCCTAATATCATGGTATTCTTTGAAATACCATTGGTATACCACGTGAATACTATCGTACATGAATATGGCAATTATACAGTGCCATATATTACAGTATTATGGATTACCACCTGATGCCATCACTGTACCATAGTACCACCACAGTACTTTTTTGTAAGGGGTCTCAAAGCATGTGTACTGTACGTGTGAGTAACATTTTTGGGGGCAGAACTGGGGAAGGGAGTGAGGAATAGAGACAAAATAAGTGAAAGAGTGAGGCAGAGAGCAGTTATCCTTTCTATTTCCTCTGCACCAGCTTTGTGGTCTCTAGGAGGAACAGATGTTCACAACGTGATACTGTGCATCAACCCTCTCTGCTGCTATCTGCAGTCCCAGCACTGCCAACTGCCTGAACACACAAACACAAACCCAAAGACAGGGTTTAACTATCAACACGTACACCTGCAAGCGCACAACAATATACAGATGTGCAAATGAAAACTCAACGATTTCTGCACTTCACAACATCAGCAGTGAAGAGGTTTTTCGTAGGAAATAAAATTCACAAATTATATCTCTTTACAGTTTCAGATGTTTTTCCAAGGCAGCAATGAGATCGAATGAAGATCAAATGAGAATTTTGTTTATGTTTTGTGCTTTTTAGATTTTTCTACTGAGAAAAAAAACACAGATAATCTGTTCGATTTTCCAAGAAGTCTGCAGATTTTAATATGAACTCAAAAATTAGACATTTTACATTTACATTAATGAAACTGAGATATTGAGTCTCCTGTGTTTTGAAAGAGCAACCTTTGAGCTGGGTACATAAGACCCATAGCACAACTGTTTCACTTAGACAGCAGTGAGATTTAAATGGAGAGCAAATGGAGACTGTTGATTAAGGATTTTTCTCCTGAGAAAAAGACTGTAGTTTTCTCATATGTGACTTCTCTAGAGATCTCAACAATTTCTCAAACTGTGCACAGATTTGCCAAGATAAAGTCTGCAATCAAAAGACAGAAATTGAAATATGAACTCAAACATTTCTCAGCAAATACTCCCAAAACCAAAATTCTCTGAACCATGTTTTTCACATTTAATTATAGCTCTGTCTGTAAACTAACTGTATTTCAACAATGGGCACATTTTTATTTTTTATTTCTCCTACAGAATTTAAGGTATTAGTATTAGTATTAGTTTTTGCTGTGATATTGAAATTAGTATTTAGAATTGCGAAATTTCACTGGTAACATTATAAGGCACCACTCTTTGTAAAAACTGCTTTAGAATAACATGAGTGTTAGTAAATGATGACAGAATTTCTGTTTTTGGGTGTACTATCCCGTTAATTAGGAAATCGAAATTGCTATGGAAAATCGCAAAATTTCACTATTATTGACTACTGAAAATTTGGTGTCTTGACAGTATTATTAAGGCACTACTCTTTGTAAAACTGCTTTGGAACAACATGTGGATGAGTAAATGTTGGGAGAATTTCCATTATTGGGTGAACTATCCACGCTTGGATGGTTTGAGTCATACCTCATTGGCAGATCTTTTAAGGTGTCCTGGAGAGGTGTTCAAGTCACACCATCTGACCACTGGTGTTCCTCAGATAGGTGCTTGGACCCCTCCTCTTCGCGATGTACACAACATCACTTGGACGATCATTGAGGCACATGGCTTTTCCTACCATTGCTATGCAGATGATATGCAGCTCTACCTGTCGTTCCAGCCTGATGACCATACTGTCTCAGCTCGTACGGTATCTCTGCCTTCCTCTAAAACATTTCGGCCTGAATGAAGGAACGACACTTTCAGCTCAACCTTTCCAAACCAGAACTCCTAGTGATCCCAGCCAACCATTCTGTTGACCACAACTTCACTATTCATCTTGGTTTAACTACACCAACACCACACAGAACAGCTCGGAACCTGGGAGTGGTGGTAGATGACCAGCTTAATTTTACTGCCTGCATCTCATCAGTTTTACAACATCAGAAACAACTGTCTGAATATGCAGCATAGCTCCTGGTCCAAGCTCTGGTCATTTCAAGACTGGAATATCGCAATGCCCTGTTGGCTGGCCTTCCAGCTAACACAATCAAGCCACTGCATATAGTCCAGAATGTAGCAGTTTGTCTGGTGTTCAATCAGCCAAAAAGGGCTCATGTCACCCCACTCTTGATTTCTCTCCACTGGCTTCCTGTACCTGCCCCGTCAAATTCAAGGCTTTGCCTCTGGCCTTCAGGGCAGCCAATGGAACCGCACCCTCTTCCTTCAATTCACTTCTACAGGTCTATGCTCCAACTCGCTCTTTGTGGTCTATGAACAAGCGGCACCTGATGGTACCATCACAAAGAGGCTCAAAGTCTATTTCACGATCTTTCACTTTCTCTGTGCCTCTGTGGTGGAATGAGCTTCTAACCTCATTTGTAAGTCACTTTGGATAAAAGCGTCTACTATATTAATGTAAAATGTAAATGTAAAATGAAATGAATACTAGTTTTGCTGTGGTATCAAACTTGGTATCGATAATCTTGAAATTTTACTGGTATTGGTATCAACTACTGAAATGTTGGGCTCTTGACAACATTATAAGGCACTACTTGGGGGTGGTTTAGCATAGTGGACTAAAACACAGAACAGGTAAGCAAAAGGTTGCCTGTTCAAACTCCACTCTAGGAGTATGGTGTCTGGGTCCTGACTTCCTGTCTGGTTCTGTTTCGGTCTGTGTCGGGATCTGGACACTTGTGCTCCATGTCTGTCTGTTTTTGATGTGGGTGTATTGCGCTTATGCAGTGGCGGGCCGTGCATTTAAAGTCTAGGCTTCAGTGTGATTAATTTCCATTAAGAAAACAAAATTTCACAATGAATAAGACACCTTATGCCTTTGGGCATCATACATTATGTTGCAGCTAACTAGTAATACCAATTGACATTTTAAAAACACGTCCACGCATGAAAGCCAGAACTTGAAACAACACTTAATGCTCAAGCAAGCCTAACACTGCAGTATGACTGTTTGTGAAATGAAAGTCTCCCGAACAGACATTCAAAAATCATAATTTTTCATATGAATCTACCTTTCTATAATACCTGGAAAAATCGTATCTAATAATATTTGCGATTTAAATGTTGCTTGCAATAAATTCTGTTTTGTCAGGGTACACGTTATGCTGCGTTCCATGCAAGTTGGATGTGAGATATTCCTACTTGATATCTCTGACCATAAATGCATTCCATTCCCCGATATTCGGAACTGCAACGCTCCCGTTAGCTTAGCAGGGGTATCACTCTATTAGAGATGTCTCCTAGCAACCCAACTGATAAACAATGCTGCAGCGCTAGCATTTGTGCTTCAGGTGTACGATTATCAAAAGTGATTATAATGTTTTATACACCTGTTTCTGCAGGCGTTTGTTAAACAAGCTTTAATATCATGTAATGTGGAAACGAACTCATTTATCGATATTACTTAATAAAGTGAATGTTTATCACTTACTTTGTATATCTCCCTGAGTGTGGACATGTTTGTGTGACATCATGCCCCTGCATCTCGGTGAAATCGGAGTTGAGAATTTCTGCACGAGCCTGCAAGTTGTAATTCTGACTTCAAGATGCATTCCATTGCACTTTTCCTAGCAGGAAGTTGTAAAAACCGACTTTTCGAGTTCAGTGGAACGCAGCTCTACTTTTCAAAACTTGATCCGATACTGAATTCTCAAGCAGCCTAATTTACATTTAGAAAACTCCTGATGTTGCTATAACAATGCAAAAAGCACTTACCAATTTATTGAAGTGAAAATCAGTCCTCCTTTCCTGTTTAATAAATTAAGCAATCACACAGTCATGCAGAACATCTATTTTTTTTAAATCCATAAGGATCTCAGCCGACTCGTCAGACAGCTTTATCTTACACTTTTCGCCCTTGAATTACATACATCACTTAAAGCGTGATTGCGTCACTCAAGGCCAGCTAGAAGGCCTCGACCAGGACATATCCTAAAGATCCTACCCACCAAGAACAAATAAATCAATCTGATTGGCTGATGAATCTGACAATCTGACTTTTGTTGCCCATTCATTTACACTGTTGAGGGATTCTGAAGAAATTCTGAAGGCCTGAGGGGGTGGAGCTCAGAATCACATGCTGCTTCGGCTTCGGGCATGCGATTTGTGAAACAGTTGTCACACTTTGCTTGTAAGCATCAAAGAATAAATTCTGACTGAATAAACGTTCGTTTTTCTCTATTTGTTTGTAGATTAACTAAGAGTGGAAAGCGATTAAAAATACATAGGCAAAAAGGTGATTGAGAATGAAAGGATGAATAATATTTATTTATTTGGCATGTTAGGCCAGCAGAGAAGGTTTTGCTGGCTCATCTTGGCAGCATGCACTCGCGTCAATAGTTAATTTTCACGTACAACAGTCTCTAGAATTTACTCCGAATGGTCCCAAAAACAAAAAACATCCAGTGAATGGCAGTTCTGTGGACGGAAATGCCTTGTTGATGAGAGAGGTCAACAGAGAATTGCCAGACTAGTTTAAAATGACAAAGTCTACGGTCACAAAGTGGAATTTTAAGTTTGCGGTCAAGTGCATGGTGCAATAATCTGTTGCGTTATGCTGCATTACAGAACCAGTTCATTATCTTATACTCATGCATTGTCTCACTTCCTGTCCTGTCTCACATCCTCTCTTTGTCTGTCTTCTCAGCATCACCCTGTTGAGAAATGATAGCACACACATTCACATGAACACTTTTTCACCATATACTTTTAATCTCTGTGATTCAGGACACCGATAACAATGAACAAACGCAATGGCGACACATCTGCTTCCTCAGTGCGTCTTGCTCCACTCTCGGTTTTAAAGTGGATGACTCCATTCCTGGTTGCACCGCCTGTGGCTACTTTCTCATTAGATAAACTCCCTCTCTCCAAGCGGCTGTGCTTAAAATAACTTTCATTTACGGCAGTCTGTAAGGGTGACTCAACAGGCCCACTGAATGCCAGAGCTTCAGTGGGAGAGGACAAAGAGAGAGGACAAAAGAGCTGTGTTTCTCTCCACCAGCACTCGGTGCTTATCTCTTTCCAACACTCTGGATGGTGACTGCAGCCACAGGAAGGGATTTATAATGTGCAAGTGAAGAAAAGATCTCTCTCAAACCTTTTCCCCTGCTTTCTCTATTTCAACCTCCTATGAGACAGTAATTTCCATACGGACACAATAAGCCCTATCAGGCGTGAGCATCTCTCTCCTCTCCCTCTCCATCAGATGGAGAAAGCAAGGACATTCTTAATGCCACCAGGTGAAGGTCAATATATAAAGGGTGGTGAAGCTAGAGAGATACGAGCTCATAATGGAGAGGTTTCAAAGTGTCCATAAAGTGATCACTCAGAAGGATGTAGAGCAGTGCTGTAGTCACATTAACAAAGACCTAAATGGAGCTTGGAAGGAGGACCTGTCAGGCATTGACATTGACAGGCTGTCTACCAACATACCCCCATGAGAGCTTTGCTCTGTCAATCAAACTGCTGTCATGGCGATAAAAATCCCTTGTGCTGCACATCTTGCTCCATTCTGAGTAACCTGAGGGCCAGAAACATAGTCTATACAAGTGTCTAACGCAAACACTAATTCTTGGGCTCTTCAGACGGTTGCTTTGCCAAGATACTGGTTGACTTGAAAGAGAAAACTGACTGTAGAGGAAAATAGTTAAACAGTTTCATGACAGCTCGTAATAATTTGTACGAGATGGGAAAATCATAAGATATCGTACAACTTGGCTAGTACTAAAAGGTACAACTTTTATTCCCATGGAGACCAACCAATCAACAAGCAGAATTTCAAATCAATGCAGGCATCAAATCTTAGCTAGCCTCATATCCAACACTTTCTTTTAAGAAAGGAAAAGTCAGTGAACAAATTTGGTTACTCTTTCCATATTTATTTCTGCAATACAAATGACTGATGTATGTCAATAACCTCTGATATGCTTCTCTCATCTCATTCCAAACCCAATGTTTTCTTTCTTCCGTGTTACACAATGGTTTGGTTTCGATTTTAGGTTAGGGGTTAGACTTATGATTAGTTTTAGGTAAGATGTGTTGGGATTAAAGGGAGGGTTCACCCAAAAATGAAAATTCTCTCATCATTTACTTACTCTCATGCCATCCCAGATGTGACTTTCTTTCTTCTGCTGAACACAAACAAAGATTTTTAGAAGAATATCTCAGCTCTATAGGCCCATACAATGCAAGTGAATGGTGACCAGAAATCATTAAGCTAAGGCAGCATAAAAGTAATCCATAAGACTCCAGTGGTTTAATATATGTCTTCTGAAGCATTACAGTCACTTAGGGTGAGAAACAGATCAATATTATAATCCTTGTTTACTATAAATCTTCTCTTTCACTTTCAGAATGTGAAAGTGAATGTGGAGATTTATAGTAAAAAAAAAATCTTGATCTGTTTCTCACCCACACCTATTATATCACTTCAGAAGGCATATATTAAACCACTGGAGTCATATGGATTACATTTATACTGACTTATGTGATTTTTGGAGCTTCAAAGTTCTGGTCACCATTCACTTGAATTGTATGAACCTACAGATCTGAGATATTCTTCTAAAAAATCTTAATTTGTGTTCAGCAGAAGAAAGAAAGTCAACCACATTTGGGATGTCATGAGGGTGAGTAAATAATGAGAGAATTTTAATTTTGGGGTGAACTATCCCTTTAAACTCAGGGGGAAAATAAGCCTGTTCAAATCCATAATGTTTCTCTTTCTTCTGTGGTGCACAACAGTGATTTTCCTATTAGAGGGTTAGACTTTATGGTTAGGTTTAGCTTTAGTTTTGGGGTTTGGCTTTTGTAAAAGAAAAATTTTTGCAATTTCTTACAAATTCACCATCTCGTATTATTATTACGACTTGTCATGACACTTGGTTGGATAGTTTGCACTGATGCCCACTATAGTGCCCCTTGTGGCAGTGCTGAGGATTTGTACTTGCATTGCTTTATGAATTGCTTTCTGACCCATTTTGAAATCACAACGTGTGAAATCGAGCTTGCATAGCTAGAAGTGTCTTTGTTATGTATGAGTATTTTTAATGCGCACACACGTGCAGAGGTTTAGCAGGAGTGTGTGAGCAGCATGTGTGGCCAAAGCAGGACCTGCTGGTGTAAGACAGGCAGGGCTGTAACTCCCCAGCAGGGAAAAGGGCCATGAACACTCCATCAAGGCCAGGGACAACTAGTCATCCATCTGCCTTACACCTAGGAACCCAGCCTGTTGCAGATAGTGTTCTGTTAAGGTAGCAGTAGCAGAAGTGTGCAAATGCCCAGAAACACATTACATTGCTCAGATGATGCCCTTTCATAACACAGGAGACTTAAAGGTGCAATATGTAATATATTTACTGAACTAAAGCATAAAATTATCATAATATGTTATCAGAGATTTAGGAAACATGCTATGTTGAAATATTGGCTTCTCCGAAAACAATGCAACAGCCAGTATATTCTACTTTGAAATGTCCGTTCCGGGCCGGGATTTCTGTTTGTGTTTTGGCCTGTGTGATCCCGCCCACTGCCAATTTCCCATTAGTATTTCGACACCCCGGGTTGCCAGATCTGAAACAAGTTAGCGGGCAAACACAGTGCGCTGCAGCCATGGAAGCCAGTAATATATCTACTATAGATAACATTGACAGAGTTCCACATGAGCTGGTTTATAATTTGCAAACAATAAAACATTGCAAACGTATACATTAACTGACAGCTTACAGTGTAAGGCTCATCGTTTGCCATTGTCAGTTTGCTTGTTCCTGTTGCGTGTCCTCAAACTGGCAGCCCACGTGAGCTTTAAGTCTGGGTAGGAGGGGGCGGGGGAAACAACTCTCTCCAATATTTTGAATTTGGACTGCAGTACCCATTTTAAATGCTTGATGTCAATGTTACATATTGCTCCTTTAATGGAGTTCTCAGTTTGTGCATCAGCTTGTCTATATGATGTGTCTGTTAAATTGACAAACAAACTGACAAAAAAAGAGAGAATTGCTGACCTACAGTAGGAGAATAAAACTATAAAACTGATGTGGATAGCATAGTTCAGATAATTGACACAACTGTGTCGGTCTCCCTAAACACTCAAACCACTTATATTTGTATATATCTCAATATTTTGCAATAAACTTAAAATATATTTATTGTATACTCAGTCAACAACATTAAATCAATAGTTGTATATTTTTCCATAATTTTTATTTTGATTATGTCCTTCACAATGCTTCATGTTATTGTAGTTTATTCCCTCATGAAAAACATTAAGTACTCAGTCTCGTACCTTTGTCTTGTTGTCCGATTTTCAAATACTTTTTAGCTTAAAATCAAAGTTTGTAATGTGATTTCCTTTGGATCTGGTTGGTTTGGTTCATGGCTTAGAGCTCTTTTATGAAGCATTTTATGAAATCCCTATGGACAAATGTATAGGAACAATACTTATGGAACTAAGACGGCTAAAAAAGTGGGCTTGCATTGTTGCGCTCTATTAAGCCAGCTTTCTCCTCTCACTGCCCTCTCCACTTCCAACTGACCAAAGGTCAAAAGCCCTTGCTGGGACATTAGTGGCACCTCTTGACTAAGGTCAGCCCTCTCATGTCATCTGGTCTGTCTCTTTTCAGCCTCCCTTAGTGGGTCAGAATGATCCAATAGTCTCATTATCCAAGTCTCTGAAATTGCTAACCTCATACTTGCACATTTTAGGGTGTTTGCGCAGGAGGCAGATACTGTAGCTTCCTAGTGCTTCACACTTGATTAGTTTGAGACTTTTGCCCTTGCAAGAACAGCTTAGACTGAAACGTATTGCATTCAGCTGTAAAAAAGATAAATAAAAAAATAACTAAAACATCTCACCACATATCAGTAATGGTGGAGTAAAGATTATGGGAGTAAGGAACTCAAGTCACACAGGATCTATTTATTGTCTCTTACTGCATATACAATATTAGCAAGCCTTGGAAGGAGAGGACGGGCAATGCAATGAAGGCTGCTCTTTTTACAGGATTTCTCAAGGCTGAGAGTTTTCATCTACTGTAGTTGTAAATTCTATCGACAGACAAATTGGAGCATGCCCACACAAGTGCTTTTTGTCACATGCTTCAATATTACTGCATCATTGAATGGCAACTGTACTTAAATTACTTCTGTCTTAACCATTTTCTGATCTTATAATGATAACTAAAGTGAGTGTGAAGTAAGTGCGAGTGGCACTTGCCAGCAGGGCTGGTATTATATGATCTGTGGGGAGGATTTTGACCTTTTGGGTGCGCAATGGGTTCTGTCTTACTTAGACCGGGGGGGTTTGGTGGGAGCTGTCCCCCTGGGTTGTTGTGCTGTTCGACTGGAGTTGGGCACATGGAAAATTCACCCCCCCTCCCCCTTCAAAAATTAACAGCACAATGTAGGAGTGTGGTGGGTGGTTGCCCGGGAGTTGCTGTACCATTTCTAAGGTGTTTTGGGTGATTGCTAGCAGAGACGGGCCACTTCTATTAAAATTAACTGGAGAAATTGGAACACCCAACGGTCAATGGATGTAGAAATGAAGTCCCGCCTTACAGGTAAAAAGCCAATCATCTTTTAGATACAGAATTAGCCTGTCCATCTCGACAACGTGCATTGGCTATTCCAGCCAGGAAAATTGCGTATTTTAGTGTAATCTGAGGTAAAGAAGCAGGATTTAAGAATCCAATGTTGTCAGACTTTACTGCTGATTTGAAATATGTTCTTGATCGTAATCTTGACAAACCATTTTGGAGATTTCGGTTTTTCCCCATTCAAGGAAATCGGAGCTGCACTGGCATGACTGGAAATAACCTCCTGAGAGGGTTCCAAAGATGGCCAACAGTGGACTGACTTGCTAGAAAGACTTTGTATCTTCTAAATTCACTAAAACCACCTGTACACAATGTGCGTCGAACTACGGTAAGCCGAAAGGGACAATATAGTGTTTTTTTTAAACACGCTTTGAAGTACAGTAGTGATAAAAGCGTGTAATTTCTGATCTTCAAGCATATCTAAAGCTGAGAGAAAAGTTAGTGGGACCTTTGAGTAGTTTTAGTTTCGGTAATATTTAAAGATTTACAATATAAATGACATCTCACAGATGTAACATTTAAATATTTATTATTAAGGATTATATTCCGATTAAAGGATGGCCCCATATAAGCCCTGAATATCCACTGACCCTACAACCACCCCTGGCGAAGTCTATGTGATTGTTTCGCCTTATTTTGGGTGGTGAATTTTAATTTGGATTAGGGGTTTGTTTAAATCCCTGTTGTAAGTATGAGCAATAGTAATAGTGATACTTGCCTGAGCAGCGCCACTAATGATAATGGTAGAAGATCCATAACTATATCCATAACCAGTGATGCATTTACTGTATTTCAGATTTGTGCCATTTTCAAAGAAAATTGTAAGCTGTTCTTCTCTAGAATTAGCTTGGGTTCTCTGCTGAATAAATAGTGGGACTAAAGAAGGTGTGGGGCAGCTGCTTCTGTGTACATTATACTACCGGTGCTTTCTGTAAGGGCAGAGTAGCACTCAATGTGTTTGTTTACATCTCTTTTACATCCCTTCATATCTGATGGGTGGGGTGGGGTGGGGTGGGGGGTGGGTGGGTGGGGAGAGGCAGATGTGCTTTTCTCATCACCTCACCTGCAGTCAGAAAACCAAGTCACATCGCTAGTGAATGGCTAGCAGGTGCGGTGATGGTTAAACAGTCAAAAATGGGGGAATCAACTGAATAAAGTGAAGGGGGGTGCAAAAGAAGTCGGTCATTTTTGGCAGCAGCTGCATTTACTAGAGCTTTTCCACCAAGACTGCAGAAGGAGAAATATTCTGCACTCATGCCCAAACCACATGAGGAAAAATTCATATTCATATTCAAATACAGCTGAAAATGTGTGTGGAAATACCATCTATTATCAGTATTCATATTTGGTGCAAAAAAAGAAATTTGCATGAGGCTCTTTGAGTCAGTCAAGTACTAACTACAGTTGAAGGTTTTAAAATTGATGGATTAATTCATAGTAATTAGATTATAGCTATACAGAAACCTAATAAGCAGTCTTGAACATAGTACATATCAGAACACTTAAAAATGTATGAATGTGATTGCATTAGATAACAAAATATCAAACCAAATCAAATTATTTATTTTTTATTTTTATTTTTTTAAACACTCTCAGAAAAAAAGGTCCTAAACTGCACGTTTTAAGTAACAATAAGCCATCACTGGGGTGGTACCATTGTTTTGGGTACATATACATACAACAATGTCTCTGTGCAGGTGCATTTCTGTTCCAAGAGGAACAAAACATATACAATTAATGTACATTTTAAAGGTACACAATAGGTTCTTAAAGGGATAGTTCATCCAAAAATGGTCATTCTCTCATCATTTACTCACCCTCATGCCATTCTAGATGTGTATGACTTTCTGTGTATGAACACGAAATATTTTTAAAAGAAAATCTCACCTCTGCAGGTCCATACAATGCAAGTGAATGGTGGCCAGAACTTTGAAGGCCCAAAAAGCACATAAAGACAGCATTAAAGTAATCCATAAGACTTCAGTGGTTAAATCCATATCTTTTTAAGCGATATAATAGGTGTGGGTGAGAAACAGATCTATATTTAAGTCCTTTTTACTATAAATCTCCACTTTCACTTTCACATTCTTCTTTTGTTTTTGGCAATTTGCATTCTTTGTGCATACCGCCACCTACTGGGCAGGGAGAATTCATAGTAAAGAAGGACTTAAATATCTGAAGAATTGGATTAAACCACTGGAGTCGTATGGATTACTTTTATGCTGCCTTTATGTGCTTTTTGGACCTTCAAAGTTCTAACCACCATTCACTTGCATTGTATGGACCTACAGAGCTGAAATATTCTTCTAAAAATCTTTGTTTGTTTTCAGCAGAATAAAGAAAGGCATACCCATCTGGGATGGCATGAGGGTGAGTAAATGATGATAGTTGTTTTTTTTTTTTTTGTTTTGTTTTTTTTTTGGTGGTGAACTATCACTTTAAAATACAATTATACCCAAAAGAAGTTATTAATTTTAACTATAGGTACAAAAACATATCCATTGTTAATTTGATTAACTACATATATGGTTAGGGTTAGGGTAAGGGTTAGGTGGGGACCATTGGGAGCAGCTGGTTAAAAGTAATGGCAAAAGGTCTAAGAAAAAGTCTTGCATCAGAACAAGGCAATATATTATTCACATTATTAGGTGGACGGTGACAGACAGTAGCTAGATCTATTTCCAAAAGGCCGATTGAGATGTAGCACTAGTGTAGATCAGCAATCCATGCTTAGACAGTATGTTTAAATTAACCAAACAGGATGCTCTTAGAAAATAAAATGCTCCGTTTTTATATTCCAAAAACAAAATATCTCCCATCTGCCTCGATCGGGCTTCGGGCACCATAGACGCGGCTGAACTGATATGGGGAAACAGCGGCCCCTAGCGGCCCACAGTGGAAACGCATTATAAAAATAATCGTTCCCTGGCAAAGACTCTCAGTGTTTCGGAAGGAGGACCATCAATACTGCCCTCATGAGAATTAATCGGACATTTTTATCAGAGACAGGGACCGTGCTTATGATCCCTTAGGTATTGCAGAAAATTGTGGGCACATCCTAATTATGTTAATAGCAAGTCTTTTAAAAATGTGATATGAATTTTATTAGGAATCGTCAATATCTGAGGAGACTAGTGCAGAATGGAGAAGAGAGGGAGGCAGGCTGTCAGCTTGTGGGTCTGAGAAGCTGTCACAGAAATAGAGAGAGAGAGAGAGAGAGAGAGAGAGAGAGAGAGAGAGAGGTTAGGAGCGCAGGAGAACGCATCTCCTCTCCAGATGGTGTTTTAAACGCAGACAGAAGGGTCATTAGACAACACACCAGCTCTTCCATACCACTGACAACAACAAAAAATAAGCCAAATCGCGAGATGCTGCAAAGCGAAACAACACTGAACTGGTAACATCACTTTGGCTGCGAATGCGAATAATGTTTTTAACGGGCCGTTTATTCGCATGCATTGTGGAGGGAGTTATCGGTGAACAGTTGGAGTATTAACGGGAAGATCTCCGACACACTCCCTATCTGAATCATTCGTGAAGACGAGGACTTTCAAGGATTTACAAGAGACTATGCACTGCACTTCTACTTGGTAAACGAATGATCGGTGCGAATATTTAAAATATACCCTATTTTATATTTTAAGAAGGATCACGGACATCTAATGTGGAATACGGTTTAAAGACCAACAAGAACGCACGATCTGAATTTGAGGACTTTGCGATATTTTTTTGTGTGATTTGAGAAACCGACGCGAACTTTTTTTCTTTTTTTCTTTTTTTTTTTTTTTTTTTCGCACAGTGTGCGAATTCGCTCGCGCGACTTACGATTTGGCACGCGATTCTGACATTTGAAAGGAGCGTAATACCAAAGCCTCGCCACTTTAATACTAAACTCAGCTGTTTTAGCTTTTTTACCACACATTTTCGATTTCTTGAAATTTGAGTTACCTCAATATTTATCACTATTTAAGGAAAAGTCAACATCGCGTGCAATCCAAAGGAGTTCAAGACTGTCTCTCTCCCCTTAACACTCTTTGATAAACGGCATATTTATGATTTTCAGACATTTTTTTGGAAAGTTCGCCTCTTTTTCGATGAGGATCGAGGCGTAATAATCGCCGTTTATTTTTCTTTCACATTTCGCGTGGATTATTTTTGCTGCAAATACCTCAGTTTGACTTCGACCTTCACAAAGTAAGTGATCTTTAGTCGATTTTTGTAATATAGACATTTTGTTAGGTCAATATCAATGTCTATTTATTGAAAACAGGTCAGTTTTGGACTTTGAAGATTTCAAACGATGCTTGTAACGCTGGACAGGTGTTATTACAGCCTAATAATAGCCTATAGAAATGTAATTAGCAGCGCAAAGACATACTATTTGTCCCGTTATAATTTACATTAACAAGATACATGATATAAATTAGAAATGTTTAAATTAAACGTTATCAAACAAATTAGAAAAGCAAAAATAAATGAGATCATTCAAATCCAATTATTTGAAGCCAATAGATTTTATTGCAATTATAAAAATGCATGCATTATTACTTAATTAAACGAAAACTATATGAAGTAATCAACCAAAGGTTGCACAAGCTACACTTACTGTACTAATGGTTTACAAAGGATAACACCTTTGTAACTCATGTCTACCTGTCTCATTTCTGTAAAACAATACAAACTTCTGGATTTCAACTTCTGAGAGAGGATGTAACTGCAGCTTTTAATTGTATTTTTTTAGGTTTACTTTAAAACAAGATTGGATTGAGATCACATGCATTCTTATTAATAATGACTACATTTTAGCACATCATATGGCTTCAATCAGTCTTGTTATCAGTGCACCTGTCTACCTAAAAATGATCAGTCTACTACACACAAACATGTGGTCTGGTGCATTATGATGAATTGTTCATTGCATCCTTGCCCACACTGACCTATAAGTGCATTGATAGACCAAACCACAATAGCCATTCGGTTGCCCCATCACTTGTCTTAACTGTCCTTCAGTCCAGCTCAGTCAGCATCCGTTGCACTGCAAACCACCACTTTACTCTTCAATTGACCCCAGTAAAGCTCAGCTGAATTATGAATGAAGAGATGGTAATAATTCTCCCAACAGCTAAAAGTCTAAAGGTGAAACCACGCTGTGGTCACAGACTATCCCTAAACAGTACCACCACAAGGCAAATGTCCCTACTGCATGCACTAAAGCAACTCTACCAAGAGAAAGCCATTCATTAATCTTTCGAATGGTTGTTTAATTTGTTTTCATGCCATTGTTAGCAGATTTATATGGAGATGTTTGTCAGTGTATGGGGTAAAGACAAATAGCTCTGAAGAGACTCTGATTTCCATTAGCAGCGTGTTGATATGGAGATCTTGTGTGTTGGGTTTTGCAGCTTCTACAATGGTAGTGTTTGGTCACTACCTGCTCACTAAGTGCACTTAAAGAAATATTCCGGGTTCAGTATAACTTAAGCTCAATTAACAGCATATGAGGCATAATGGTGATAACCATACTAATTAATTTAGACTTGTCCCTTTTTTTCATGAGGCACTTACAATGGAAGTGAATGGGGCCAATCCGTAAACATTAAAATAGCCACTGTTTCAAAAGTATAGCCACAAGATGTTAACAGTATGAGTGTTAACATGATTTTAGTGGGATTAAACCACTTACAGTCCTTTGTTAAGCTATATACAATTTTACATCCATAATGCTGTAACGCCGTAAACCCTAAAATTACCAAACAAATAATGATTTAAACAATTTTACAGCTCAAATAATACACAAGTGCTTTTGTAAAATGATAAGCTTCACATTTCTGCCTTTAAACCCTCCACAAATTGGCCCCATTCACTTCCATTATAAGTGCCTCAGTGTAACTCGATTTTTGCTTTAAAAAAAAAAAAAAAAAAAAAAAAGAGGATAGAGTCGTAATTATTTTTGGTGGTAAACATGCTGCCAATCACCACAAAAATACATTTTAAGTCGTTCTTGAGTTTAAAAAACAGTACAAAATGGACAGCTAAGCACTTACAATGGAAGTCTATGGGGCCAGCGTTGCATGCATGTATAACTTAATCATAAGGTGAGTGACGAGTAAGCAGATGTGTGCTTTGAATATTAAAAATGTGAAGTTGATAATCAGTAGGACATTTAGAACAAGTATTAATTTAAACACTTTTTTGCGAAAAACAAGAAAATGTAATTGACCTCAATTTCTAAAATACTTCCAAAATAGAATTGCTTTAGGTCTGGTAAAAAATATTTATCTTTTATTAATTCTTATAAAAGTGTTTACACACAGTCTCCATGACTAGAAAGTCCTGGATGAAGATTCACACTCATTGTGAATCTAGTTTAGAAAAAAATGTGTGATGCAAACTGTCAGTGCAACACCCTGCAATCATCTGTATTGTGAATTCATCGAGGCTCAGACTAGTTGTACTATGATGTAGTCAGACTTTGTCATATAGTGGGTGTTATCCTGGTTGATTGTGGCATATATCTTAAGTTTACTAGCATTTAGGTCGCCCACTGTCAGGCTGGCAGACGGTGTCCTTGTGTCACTGCTCTAGAGTGGGGAGCGAGGATGTGGTGTGAGCTGGAGGTAATTATTGTAATTTGAGTGCAAGTGCAGGTGAAGTTTGCGGTTTTGTAATTAACGAGAGGAACAGATGGCAGTGGGTGGAAGATGGTTGCAGGCAGCCGTCCGGCAAAGCAACGGGGTGAGAGAGGAAACAAGAGCGAGAGAACTGGGGGGTGGGGTTAGGTAGTCAACAGGAAGCACAGGCACCTGATCGGCCAGGTATCATCACTATCACCTACATGAAAGACATGCTAACACACCTAACCATATGACACATGGTTACCCTGTTATTATTATGGCGCTCAAAATGACAGTTCATACACGTCAGTCTCTGTTGGAAGAAAGTTAAAATCAAGTATTTACAAAATGTAGCATATTAATTCAACGTTATTCCCTGTGAAATTGTTGTGAGGTTGCAGTGGTGGCTTTAAAAGAGAGTCTTTTGTTGAAGCTGTGGTACATTGGTTAGTGCATATGCGTGCAACACCTTGTGCTCACAGGGATGCAGGTTAGAATCCCATTCCTATATAAAAAAGAGTAGTGCATGTGCTTGCAACACATAAAGAGCCGTGGTTATGGGATGAATATAGTATCAAAATTATTCACAAATGCGTAAACACTTATCCATCACTTCGATAAATGTCATACATGCATCTAATTATCCACACACAAATGCCTTTCAACTTGTTTCTGTGATATTCTGAATTAAATGATTGTGCATCTATTTGTACAAATAGAGACATATTTGTGAATACAAATGTTCCCTTTTGTATAAATGTAACACAATTTGTGTGTCTAACCAAAGAAAGACGTTCCAAATTAAACACAAAATGGCCTTGTAAAACATTGAATATGCATTTGTGGATCAAGTGACACACGTGCATTCATTGACATGTTTTTGTGTCTATTCTGTTTTATTTCTTTGAATTTTGAGACTTTTGTTTCGCTGTTTTCACCATGGCTGACCCACACACAAACAACTACCAATGAATAAGTCCTAAATTCATCCATAAGTGTGGCACATCTACACATCAATTTGGGAAAAATTCACAATTGCGTGTTATTAGCGTTAAACGAATGTCTTTTACTTGTGTCTGAATAACCATGTGATGGGGTGGGCGATATAAGAAATAAAGTATATGGTAATAGTATTTACATTTTATATTTAAATAATGATATGTGTGATATGGAATATAGCTTACACATTTTGATGGAAGTGATTCAAAAATGTATGAAAAAATAATAAGTTCTTTTTTTATTTAAAATGATGCCCAATGTAGCCTAATGGAAGACCTGTCATGTCCATTACAATGAAAAACTTTATCAATAAATAAATATTTAAAATAATATTTGATCTGCTTTATCTACTCTGCATTGCTTTTCAATACAAGCACATATTGGATTTTCTATTTGAACAAAAGCATTTGCTTTGACTCTGAAGCAAAGCCCTCAATCACGGATTTGTTTTGGATTTTGTCTTCCATAACATACTGGAAACCATTTTGGTAACTATATAGTCTACTTGATATAAATGCACTGTTGACAAAGGTGTTATTTATTAATTCCTGATGTAATTGCGATCGCTTCTCTCTCCGTGCTTGTGGGAGATCAGTGGGTAGGAAAGCTTGAATGTATCAATGGTAATTAATTAACAGCAACTGAGACATGCGCTGTGTACATGCGCATCATAAACAGGGCTCTCATCCAATAACTTGAGACAGCACTTTTAATGCAAAATATATTCTTCCTCCTGTGTTTGACTTGTTTTGGAGTGGCCCTGCATTCTGTTTGTTCATCTATCTCCATGTTTGTTTGTTCGTCTCTCTCACTATCAGTCTTGCGTTCAGACAAGTGGAGAATTGCATGCACAGATATTTGCATACCACGATATAGATGATATAGAAACATTTCTACCAATTGACACTTTATTCCGTCGTCACGATATATATTGCCATTCCGCCCAGCCCTATTGGATACTACAACATTAAGAACTGTACTCATGCTTTGACTACACAAACAGATATTTCCCATTGTGTAAACAGGAATTTCAGTCTAGAAACTTAGTTAAGATTGAAGTAGCAGACTCTAATACTGACCTGGAACAAAGACCTGGTGAGCAGGTGTTGGAATCCTATTAGCTAGAAAGCTACTGACATGTCATACAAAGGTACTGTCACCAGGACTTACACTCTAAAATGGGCTTTTTTGCCTTTTACAATGTGACAGGACATTATCCTCGGTTGTATATGAGAAAAATTGAGACAAACCTTTGATTCTTTCTGCTGATCTCAGACGCTGTTTGTTTGAAGTGGCGCTTGTAAACTGCGCATGCCAAGTGGACTTGTGAATAAACCATGCCCCGCCTGATGGTACATCTGTAAAATTATACCACCATCTAGTGGTAGATGCTTTTATTACACAAAGTTACGTGTGGATCGTGCAAGGCAAAACCAGCAGGAAGGAAGTCTCAAAATTCAAATGGATGAAACAGAAAACACACAAAAAGACATCAATGAATGCACGCGTGTCACTTGATCCACAAATGCACATTCGATACTTCACAAGACCATTTTGTGTTTCATTTGGAACGTTTTCATTTGGTTGCATACACAAACTGTGATTTATTTGTACAAAAGGGAACATTTATATTCACAAATTTGTCTCTATTTGTACAAATAGCTGCACATTAATTTAATAATAAATTACACAGACATAAGTAAAAAGACATTCATTTAATGCTAATAACATGCATTTGTGAAGTTTTCCCAAATTGATGGGTAAATGTGCCACACTTATGGATGAATTTAGGACTTATTCATTGGTTGTTGTTTGTATGTGGGTCAGCCATGGTGAAAACAGCTAAACAAAAGTCTCAAAATTCAAAAAAATAAAATAAAATAGACACAAAAACCTGTAATTTAATGCATGTGTGTCACTTGTTCCACAAATGCACATTCAATGCTTCACAAGGCCATTTTGTGTTTAATTTGGAACATCTTCATTTGGTTGCATACACAAACTGTGATTTATGTGTACAAAAGGGAATGTTTATATACACAAATATGTCTCTATTTGTACAAATAGCTGCACATTCATTTAATAATAAATTACACAGACACAAGCAAAAACACATTTGTTTAAGGCTAATAACATGCATTTGTGATTTTATTCCCAAATTGGTGTGTAAAATTCAAAGAAATAAAACAGAATAGACACAAAAACATGTCAATGAATGCACGTGTGTCACTTGATCCACAAATGCACATTCAGTGCTTCACAAGGCCATTTTGTGTTTAATTCGGAATGTCTTCCTTTGGTTAGACACACAAATTGTGTTACATTTATACAAAAACTAACATTGGTATTCACAAATATGTCTCTATTTGTACAAATAGGTGCACTTTCATTTAATTCAGAATTTCACAGACACAAGTTGAAAGGCATTTGTGTGTGGATAGTTAGATGCATTTATGACATTTATCAAATTGATGGAAGATTATTGCCTTTATGAATAATCTTGATACTGTATTCATGCCATACATTTGCTCATACGGTCTCCAGACATACAATCCAAAGGATTTCAGTCCAAAGGGCTGTCTTAGATGTGTTTTTGATTGGAATCAACAAAAATGTGATTTGAATTTAAGGGTTTTTGCTGTCCAGTCATCTTAATGCATTGAAACTGAAAATCTATAACTGCACACTGCAAAAAAAAAAAAAAAAAAAAATTATTATTTTCCAGTAAAAATATACAAACATTTAACCCTTATGTTGTGTTCGGTCATATTGACCTGGACATATGTTTATTTATTTTTTTCCATTTTTTTTTTTTTTTTTTTACTTAATCCAATTGGAATAAAATTGCTTGACTTTGTTCACATATGGTATCTGAAAACACCAAAAAAATGTGGACCTTTTTTTATTTTTTATTTTTTTATTACTGTATATTTATGCGTGTCTGTGGGAATTTCATAGACTAATACTCACTGTAGTTTGGCCTCTGAGTGAAACAAATTTGTTCATTGCATTCTACTATTTGAGACCTTTCAACAATACATAACAAATCTCATATTTTTTATGGTTTTACCAACTCTGAATATAATTGTTGTGATAACAAATTTGCAAATGATGAGAACGAAACAGTTCTAATTTGTCAGCCAATTAAAAGCCATTATTTAAAAATTGGTAGGATCAGCTATATGCATTGTAAAGTGCAGGTTCTAGGTTTTAAAACGACAGCTATTTTGTTCAGATCAAGCAAGTGGTTATTAATTTATTCTGTAATTATTATGATTTTTTTCTCTGCAGGGAGTGCCCCGGTTTAAGATCAGTTCAATGAATAATTCTATCAATAAAAATATACATTTTTTAAAAATATGTTGAAAAAGGAGTACAAAACCAATTTAATCATAATCATAATTACTAAAAAAGAAGTTGATAAAGAAGATCTAATGCAGTATCTTTTGATAATATATGCAATATAAGAGATTTATAAACATCTTATAGTGGACCGGGAACACAAAATGTGTTAGGACAAAACGAATACAACACAAGGGTTAAAACAAGAAATTACATATTAAGTCTTGCTTTCAGAGAAATCTAACAAAATTTAGTAGGGCTTTAAACAAGAAAAAACTATTTTGGTAATTTGGTTAGAAAAATAAACTTGTTTTCCCTTTGAATCAAGTTTTTCTTTCTTGCCGCTCTGGAAAAAAAAAAAAAAAAAAATATATATATATATATATATATATATATATATATATATATATATATATATATATATATATTATTTATTTATTTATTTATTCTTGTTATAAGCATATATGTTGCTAAATATTGTCAGATTTCTCTATAAACAAGACAATATCTTATGTCATTTTGCTTCTCAAGTGAATGTATACTGTTTTAAGAATGTTTAGATATTTTTACTGGACCAAAATACTCAGTAAGACAATGATTTTTTGCAGTGGACGCAAATGTTTTTAGCTGCACAAGTTTAATATTATGCGTCACTGTGTTCTGAAATGACAATTCATGCAAGTAAACAATGCATTCTCAACGTTGCCACAGGGGGCACTATAGTGAGCATTAGCCGTCTTCTACAATCTGTTTTTTAAGTTTAAGATCCACTTGGTAAGGTTTGCTGGTGAATAGCATAGGTCGACCAGCAACAAAGCAGTATAAACCAGTCTGTTGCGTTAAGCTGGTCTTTTCAGCAGGGAAGCTTTGCGTCTACATTTGCATACATGCATAGAGACAGAGAGAGTTTTGAGACAGACAGACAGACAGAGCAATATGCATTACATGATCAGTCCAATTTACCACCTGATTACCTTTGATTAATCTTTGATTTAAAGCTTAGTTAAGTAGCTTAAGTGAGTGTAACAGATATACTTGCATGATCAAATCATTTGTGTATATACATGTGGGTATTTCAGGGAGTGTTTCTATACATACTCGGGGATGAAGGCTATATAAATACCACTGTAATGGCATTTAGTCTCATATTCAGCCCATCCTACCATGGCAACCCCGGGCTCCCGGCGGGAGTGCCAGCGAGAGGGAGAGACAGGGACAGGCAAGGGGGCAATTGCCATGGTTTCAACCCTGTTTATGCCTCCAAACAGTGGGAAAGACGGCGGCAGTGTGGTGAGCACATGTGTTTGACATTACTGTGACATAGCGGCCTCTCGAGAGAGAAGGAGAATGTAAGAGAGCCGAAGAGTCGGCCGGCTTCCAAACATCTGGGGTAATACAAAACACATTTACACCACATTGTAGGACCTGGGAGTTCACTCGGAGAGAAAACCACATGACTCTGAAATACACTAACTCTACTCATTCTCTCAACTTTCTTTTCACATCCTCTTTTTCCCATGTGTTCTCACCAAAAATGTCTTTCCTGTATTGACGATGCAATAGGTCATATTCTTCATTTAAAATGAAGCATGTGGCACAGTGGGTTTCAAGTAACCAATGTAGCCAGACTTTCCCTACCTTGGTCAACCAATTTTACCAGAAAGACCATGCTGGTTGACCAGCGTAACCAGCTAAGTTTTGCTATACTTTTGATGTGTTCATCATGTTGGAATTATAGTAATTACGAGATTCTTGACTTGTAAAAATGGTTCATGTCTTCGTAAAACGAACAGTTTGGTGACTTTTTGGCTTTTTTTTACTTTTGAAAAATGAAACTTACTTTTATATGTATCTTCATGTTTAATTAAAGGGACATGTTAAAGATTTTATAAATCATTCAGGTCAAGCTAAATTACTTAATTTCAGATGTCCATTGGGTTAGGTAGGCAGGGTCAAGCTAGTAATTGTATTATTTTATTTCTGTTAACATAAGTATATTGTAATTTTGAAAAGACATTTTCTCTATATCTTTCCATAACATGGTGGACATGTTATGCTTGAAAATAAAGGAAAACATAATCAAAAGTTACAAGAAGAGTTACATACTTGAAATAACTTTCAGAAAGTGACATGATTTCATTACGTATGTCTTTAATTAAATTTCATAGTATTATGACATAAGGGGGTGGACAATCAAATCACGGGACACCCAAAAAAACATCCACTATCAGTGTAAAAATGACACACTTAACAACAACATCAACAAAATCATACATGCTTTTAAAAAGAACATAACAGTAAGAACTTTCAACTTTAAATTGGGTCGTTCCTACAATTTGGTGACTTAAGTCCCCAGTACAATTTATAGGCTAGTTCTGTATTTGTAATGTTTATGTAATTTTAACCGATTACAATTTTAGTTGGCTTGATAAAAGAATAAAGGCTATTTGTTATGTTACACGTTGCTGTGGGCCTAAAAGTCACATTTTAAATAACTGAAATCAGGTTAACTAATCACAATAATGTAATTTCCTCATGTTACCAGAACGGCATCTTAAACATCTTTGACAAAAAAAAAAAAATAGCTAAATAAATCAAATTCTTAACCATCATGAAATTGTGTAAAAAGACCCAAAATATTTTATATAAAAAATGTTTTATTGCTACTGTTCCCTGGTGCACATTATTTGTCCGTTATATTTTGCAAGAACATATATAGAGGCGAATTAATTACGTTATTAAATATTTTGGTGTAATCTACTACAAAGCCGCATATGAATCCTTTTTGGCGTTTTGAGTGTTGAGAATCTCAGAGTTGTCATCTCGTAATTACAGTAATTCCAACACGACGTGAACACAGCATTTGTCTCACGTAGCCATGAAGTCTGGTCCGCATTGCAACTTTTTTCTAGACAGGAAACAGTTGTATGAGCGACATGCAAAGTTACCAACCTCATTTAGCTCTTTTAAATAACTCTCAGGGGCAGGAAAATCTGAAATGGACAATAACTCTGAGAGCAAGTTGAATATACAGTACAGGTGTTTTCAAGGATATCTCGTTTAGTTGCTACTAATTGTCTCAAATGAAAATCGAAAAGTTGAACCTCGCAAACTTTGGTCAATTAACTTAAAATTGTCAGTGACTAGTTCTTTCTTGATATAGCCCATTGTAGCAACCTGGGAGCTTGTAAACACGACTTTGTTTGATGGCAGTCTAATGGAAAACCTCTGTAAGCTGACTCCCATAAATGTTCACAACGCGAGCCAATCAGATTCGAGCGTGCAGTTTCGAGAAACACTTAGATCCTCATTTCTCTCTAATAAAGAACAGATCTGATCTGATCAAATAGGGGATATGAGTTGGCTTTATGAGTTGGCTTGTTTTGTTTGGATGATAAGCAAACTCTTGCTAAGTAAGGAAGGGAAAAAGAGAGTGGATAATTCACCAGCAGAAGTTCGGCTGAGAGACAGGGGACCAGCTGGAGTAATTCCTGCTGGTAGAGGGGTTTATTAATCAAACAGTGTGGAATATCGCTGCTCCTGTCTTTGATAAAGCTAGTTCCTCTCTCTCGCCTTTAGCTACTATGTTATCACACAGTTCCAAGAAGTAGTAACTATAGATGTAGTTCAGTTATTAAGCCCTCACACAAACCTCACAATGACATTAACGTACTGAGAAGGGGCTCTGGGCTGGATTGGAGCTGGGAGACGTACGATATACAACGATGTGGCGTATTTGCACAAATTAAAGCAGCTGTTATCTCGTGGAAACAGAAGCACAGCGGCGGACTATCCTGTCATTCTTGAAATGGGTTTAAGCTGAATTTCACCGCGGCCTCAGTCTCTTACGAAGAACTTAAACACTGGGGTCTTCTTCTAATATTCCACTGATAATTTATTGTTCCACAAGGCAAAAGTTTAATTTCTGTAAAAAAAAGAGAGAGTGAGAGAGAGAGAGAGAGAGAGAGAGAGAGAGAGAGAGAGAGAGAACATTTTCAAAGCAATTGGAACATTTTTGTTGATGCCAGAATGTTTCATGAGAAAAGGTTACACTAAATTAATTTGTTGATATTATATTTTTGTTTTTATTAGAACTTTATATTAAGAGAGACAATTTTACTGTATTTTACTAAAGCATACTAATTTGAAATTGAAATTTAATTGAAATTGAAAGAGAATATAAAGTGGATGTGATGTATATCAGTTCTATAGTGAGAAAGACAGGCAGGAGATACAACAAAGAGATGAAGACAGAATGTATAGATAACGAATAATGATAAAAAAACACAGAAAGACCAAAATAAGATGTGTTGTTATGAAGTGGCTGAAAGTGAGAGATAGACAGTGTTGGAAACTGAAAAGGGTTGGTGGCTACTGAGCACTTTACAACCACATTGTACTCATACAAAACTACCTCCTATGTGGCACCACTTTTAATTGGCCTGTTATTAAAAGTGGTTACCCCACCAATTAACCAGTCATCTATACAGCTGCCCCAGCACTTATCTGAAAGAAAGAGAGAAGTCTGGGGTCAGGCGGAGCGTCTTAGCTGTCACTCTCTCATCCCAGGTGGGTCCAGTCGTTTGTTTCTGTGACTGGCAGAGTTGCTAACCGAAGCCTCTACCTGTCAAAGCTTGTGTTTAATGTCTCACTGTAAGCAGGGGAAGGCACTGGGCCTGAGGATGCCATCCTGTTTGCCATTGAAGAGGGGTTTGACTGTAAAGACAAGTGCTGTTTTTGTGTTTGTTGGACTTTTTAGAATTTGAATCTGGTACTGATGGACAAAGTACACTAACGAAAAAGTGCCAAAAACTGCAATGGTATTATCATGGTTTCTGGACATGTGCTGGGGCAATACCATGTTTTGTAGACATGCATTGTGGAAATACCATAGTTTTGGGACATGTACAGTATAATGGTAATACCATGGTTTTTGGACATGTATCATGTAAGACCATAGTTTTGGGGCATGTACCATGGTAATACAATGGTTTTGAGACATGTACTGTGGTAATACCATGGTTTTGGGATGTGTAATTGGCTGGATCACTCTACTGTCTCCACTCCACCAATAGCTGGTGTGGTGAGTGTACTGGCGCACTATGGCTGCCATCAAATTATCCAGGTGGATGCTGCACACCGGTGGTGGTTGAGGAGAGAAATACCATGTTTTTGGACATGTATCATGGCAATACCATGTTTTAGGACATGTATCATGGAAATACCATGCTTCTGGACATGTATCATGGAAATACCATGTTTATGGTCAGAGACAGTATCATGGCAATACCATGTTTTTTGGATATGTATCATGGTAATACCATGTTTTTGGGCATGTATCATGGAAATACAATGTTTTTGGTCATGTATGATGGAAAACCATGTTTCTGGACATGTATCATGGTAATACCATATTTTTGGGCATGTATCATGGAAATACAATGTTTTTGGACATGTATCATGGTATTACCATGTTTTTGGATGTGTATGATGGAAATACCATATTTTTGGTCAGAGACAGTATCATGGCAATACCATATTTTCTTTACATGTATCATAGTAATACAATGTTTTTGGGCATGTATCATAGAAATACAATGTTTTTGGACATGTATCATGGTAATACCATGTTTTGTTGACATGTGTCATAGTATAGTGCAATGTTTTTGGGAGATGTAACGTAAATACCATGGATTTTGGACATCTATCATGGTAATACCATGTTTTTAGACATGTATAATTGCAATACCTTGTTTTTGGACATGTATCAAGGAAGTACCACGTTTGTGTAACAGTATGTAACAGAAATACCATGTTTTCTGATATGTATATATCATGGTACTACCATGTTGTTGGACATGTGTCATGGAAATAACATGTATTTGGAAAAGTATCACAGACATACCATTTTTTAAACTTGTATCATGGCAATGTCATGTGTTTTGATTATGTATCATGGTAATTCCATGCACTGTGAAATGTGTTATGGTAATACCATGTTTTTTTAGACATGTATCATAGTAGTGTAATGTTTTTGGTACCTGTACCAAGTTTTTTGCACATGTACCATTCTGTGGTATTCTTTGAAGTTCCTCAGAGTGTCATGTTAATAAAATACCATGGTATATGAGGATGGTAATAATTCTATACCATCATATTTCTGGGGGCCTGGGTAGCTCAGCGAGTAAAGACGCTGACTACCACCCCTGGAGTCGAGAGTTCAAATCCAGCGCATGCTGCTGAGTGACTCCAGCCAGGTCTCCTAAGCAACCAAATTGGCCCGGTTGCTAGGGAGGGTAGAGTCACATGGGGTAACCTCATCATGGTCACTATAATGTGGTTCTCGCTCTCGGTAGGGCACGTGGTGAGTTGTGCATGGATGCCGCGGAGAATAGCGTGAAGCCTCTACACGTGCTATGTCTCCACGGTAACGCGCTCAACAAGCCACGTGATAAGATGTGCGGATTGACGGTCTCAGACGCGGCAACTGAGATTCGTCCTCCCGGACTGAGGTGAGTCACTACACCACCACGAGGACTTAGAGCGCACAGGGAATTGGGCATTCCAAATTGGGAATACCATCATATTTCCATCACATAGCATCACAGTACCATAGTACTGCCAGAGTACTTATAGTATAGAATCAGAGAACATTCATAATAACCTAAGTCTGATCAGGTTAGAATATGTATTCTTTTTTAGTGTGTGTTTGTGTATTATGGTGGGCAGGTTTCAGTCTTTTATGCTCCATAAATCAGCAAGTACTGACGCAAGAGCTAAAGCAAACAAGAACAGTACTAGACTACAGCTGGCCATAGCCTGAGAGAGAGAGACAGAGAGAGAGAGACAGAGAGAGAGAGACAGAGAGAGAGAGAGAGAGAGAGAGAGAGTACTGTGGAAAGATAGCAGCTGTCAGGCCCCGCATAGTGCACCTGTCACACAGGAAGTTAGGGCCTGCCACTATTTCCTGGATATGCCTCCTCAGCCAAACACTTCTGCTGTTTTCTCAGAGGAAATAAGGGTGGGAGAGAGAGAGAGAGAAAGGATCCAGTTAGGGAATTAGGAGGAGAAACGGAAGAGGAACAGAGTCAGTCAGGTGTGAGTGTCGTCTGCATACAGTCAGTAGAGCAGAGTGAAAAAAGGCCTGTATTTGAAATGGAAAACTAGCATACTGCTAATTGCATACTGTGCAGTATACACTGTATAATGCTGACTATATGTTGAAAAATAGTATGTGAAACAGTATGTAGTATGCAACTGTAGTACGCTAAATTTTTTGTCACAGTATTTGGTTTCATGTAGTGAGCAGCGTTTAGTTATCAGAAATAAATATTATAAAAAAATATTATTAATAATGATAATAAATATGTTATATATAATTTAAAAAGAAATAAAATAAATGTACATTTTATAATATAAAATGTATTATAATTCATTCATTATTTTTTAATAAAAAATTGTGCAAAATTACTTGTGGTTGTCCAATCAAAAAATGAGTCAAGAAGGTGATGCAAAAAAATTACTGCTGATATTACTTCCAGTTAATTTGTCACAAAGTCAAATTGCATTGTATGTTGTAAGGTATTCAAGAACTAGTGTATTTGGATGTTCAATGTATACAGAACATTTGCATACTACTGTACAAAGTATGCATACTACATACTGCAGAAATAATATGAATAGTATGCTATTTCGAACACACCTGAGTAAATGAGTCTGTAAAGAGCCACACTGTAATGTAGAGATGCACACAACCATCTGACCAGGTAATAGTCATCCATGTGACAGGATGTGACATCACTGCTAGGCACAGTAACAGATGGTGAGCATGGTGGCATGGCATTATAGCCACTCTTGTTTTTCTTTCAGTCATCTGAGCAGAATGATCTGTGCTGTGTGTGTGTGTTTGTGTGTGTGTAAGCCCTGTGTGTTTTGCTTGGCACGCGTCCTTTGTTTGTCAGAATTGTCAAGGCGGGTCCTCTGGAGGGCTTCTGTGTCTAATTCCCCAGCCGCCCCTCACACTGCCTGTATGCAATTAACAGAGTAATTAAAAGCTTGATGAGCTAATTGGTGTTGGGTGAAGCTGCAGGTGTTTTGATTGGGGAGCTTGTTTGTGGAATTGCGGAGAGCAAACAGATTCCTGTTATAGATCATTTTTGGCACTGTTTCTCCTACAATTAAAGCAATACAGGAGTTTAGGGCAACTATTCATCAGCTTTGACAGGGAAAACTGTAATCGGTCCATAATGATTGTTCTCGTGCAGCTCGAAGACATGAGAATCGGATCCAAGTCCAAGAATCAAACTTTCATTGAAAATGTTTTAATTTCTGTGTGCAGCGTACATTTTAGCCTGACACTGTGTCTTAAAGGTGCACTCAGTAATTTTTTGAAGTATGTCGAAGTGGTTGCATTTGCTTTCAATGACAACTAGTGGCTTGGATGATGCATTATTCAACGCATTATTCACAGTAGTTTTCAGTTATCAGTGCCATAATAGATATTGACTATGCACAATAAACCAGGATTCATTTAATCCATGAATGAAAGTGTCCAATAACAGGGCAGTTATTGAGATTTAGCAAGTAGTATTCAGCTGGTCATGTGATGCTAACATGGCTGCCCTCATGAAGCACCCCTGCCCCATGTAGAGTAAAACAGCTTTTATAAGGTTACTGATATGACAAGAGTCTTCATCTCACATGAGTGGTTATATTTTATATATATATGTTTCAAATTACTATTCATTTCTTTAGAAGTCAAACATTTTAAATGAGGAAAAAATGACTAAACCTTTAACCAGCAGTGTTGGGATGCTACTTTTAAAGTGTAGCTTGTCCAGCCATAAGATGTTCATAATTTAATGCATTAGGCTACTAAAATCAAGTCTAAAAATCATCCCCAATGTGTGGGGGTCCTCAAGATTTATACATGTTTATCCTTTAAATTATACATGTTGAAGTACATTAAAAATAGTGTCACATCTTGATTAGCAAGTCAAACAAGCTCACAGCTGGCATCTTTTGGCATCATTTACGTACAACCGCCTCTTTTACTCAAAGTGCTACTTGTGAGAATGAGCTTTAAAGCTGAAGTATGTAACTTTTTTAGTATTAAAATATTTTCTCTTATCCCAGCTTAATATGCAGCTATAAGTAGGTTAATTGTCTCAAATACTGTAAACACTGTGTCTGTTTATTTCGAGCAACCCATCCAGCCCAACACAAGAATATTAACTCGACCAAATGCATGAGTTTGGGGCAGGATCTGTTTGTGTGATCCTCGGCAGTGATTAGGGCATATTTAGAAAGCTGTCTGAAAACAAAGCTAATTTTTGCCATTCCATTCAGTGGCACTAATGGTGGAGAAATTACACACTTCAGCTTTAAAATGTTCATAGTATGCTAATTTAAATTGTTTGTTTATAGCACTACTTAGTGGTTGAGAGCCGAAAATGTTTATTTGCTGCGGTAAAAAGGCCATTCTGAATGCGTACGCTTTTTAAAAAGTAGTAGTATACATTTTAGGTTTTTTCTTTTCGTGTGTGTATGTATTCACTAAAATAAATCTTACTTTGATTAACTAATTTGCGCAATACAAATAATAAAAAATAGCAATGTAGCCTTTTGTCAAACTATACCACTTATCGTTAAAAAAGTAGCTTATTACTTGAAAAGCTTCCCTGTTTTGAACTACTCTCGCACGTTTTTTTTTATTTTTCCCCTTTTTCACCCAATTTGGAATGCCCAATTCCCAATGTGCTTTTAAGTTTTAAGTGGTCATGTAGTGATTAACCTCAATCCTGGTGGCGGAGGATGAATCCCAGTTGCCTCCGCGTCTGAGACCATCAACCCACGCATCTTATCACGTGGCTTGTTGAGCACGTTGCCATGGATACATAGCGCGTATGGAGGCTTCACACCATCCACCGCGGCATCTGCACTCAACTCACCACATGCCCCACCGAGAACGAACCATATTATAGCGACCACAAGGAGGTTACCCAATGTGATTCTACCCACCCTAGCAACCGGGCCAATTTGGTTGCTTAGGAGACCCAGCTGGAGTCACACAGCACACCCTGGGATTCGAACTAGCGAACTAGCGAACTCCAGGGGTGGTAACCAGCATCTTTTACCACTGAGCTACCCAAGTCCCTACTCTCGCACTTCTGAAAAATGTAGTTAAGTTAGTAGCGTAACTACTTTTAGTAAGTTACTCTCTAACAAACGTAATAAATAAATGCACAGTGGTGCGATACAGTGACTACCACTGGGAGTACAGAAAGTGAGCTTGTTTACATGCACAGCAGTACGCTAGTAACAATCAAAAATCCACTTGTTCAAGAAAACCGACAACATAAGAAACCCTCGTTTACATGAGATTTGAAATCTTCAGATTATTGTCTGCTTTTGACTATAAAACATAAAAAGGCATGTGCACATTGGATAAACCGGTAAGAACCTTGGTAAAGGTGTTTATATGCAATGCGAAATCGGTGTAATGAGCAAAAATGTATGTGTCGAATGTTTTTTTCCTTACCCCAATAAAGGAACGCTGTTTAAGGTGTTTACATGACTTATTAAACATAATTCATTAGATTACAATGAAACATCCATACACTCTCTTTTTCTCTTTATTCATCTCTTTATACTTTCCTTTTTCTTGGGCGTCCTAGCTTTCCCCTGTTGTTTAAGGACTCTCTTTCTCTTTGAGCATCGGTTGACAGATGTGTTGGCGACGGCTATATGCCTGCGGTTCTCCTGGTCCCCAGGTGTTTCAGATGAGGCAGTGTGTGTGCATAACAGTTATTGATGTTCAGGTGTGTGAGCTCAGAATAGTGACACACACCCAAGCACCACACACCGTGAATGCACACTGCCCCTGCCACAAACTCAACCGTTACCTCAGGCAGCACAAAGAGGAAACAACAACCACAAATGCAACAAGTCCACAGAAGGGTGGAGGGACTTCCTCTTTACATGAAGTGGGATTTACAACATGGTACCAGGGGTCATCACCGTTTTGGTTAAAAGTAATTTTTTTATGAAGGACACATTAATGAACATTGTTAACGCTATTACCAGAACGAAAACGTGAACTGAAAGTACGCTATTTAATGAAGTCTCTTAAAAGCAGAAGATTTTGGGTTCATTTTACTCACAATTTCCGTGTAACAATAAACAATAGTTTTTTGATGAATCAACGTTAACCAAGATCGGCGTTCATTGTTGGTTCATGATACTTAATGCAGTAACTAAAATTAATGAACAGAACCTTATTGTAAAGTGTTACTGAAAACACTTTATCTGGCATTATAATTTAACATTTATATACAGTACTTTTTCCTTTTTTCTCTCAACCTTAAGTTTTGCCACGTACATGTTTGTCCATATATGGACATGTTTATGACACCTTCATGGAACTGAATACGCAAGTCTTGAATTAAGCCAAACTGACAAACACTGATGCAGATCTAAACAACAAGCTTGTGTTGTTGTGAATTTTTTATGCGTGTTTCATAATCCTGCAGAGTGGCTGAACACTCATATGTGCACCTCGACTGGTGCCCAGCGCTGTCCTAACACACTCCAGATGGGCAGAGCTGGGGAGTTGTTCTTGGCACGTCCCGTCTCGGGCCGAATGTCACAAATACTTTCCTTTATTTAGGAATGGTCCGGGCCGGGCAGCTGAGGAGAGAATGGAAGGGAGGAGGGTAACAGAGCAGCTCGGCAACATCTGGATTTTATTAGCAGCCATTGGGAGAAATCTGAAAAGGACGTATTTTCTAGCTTTCCTTTTTGGGGTAGTGCTGGGTTTCCAGAACCTTGACCAATGATGACACCCACCCTGTGAAGAACAGATGGCATCGCAACTTCAGTACAGTTATATCAATAACAGCGTAAATATTAAAGAGAGCGCGAGAGAACGAGAGACTGCCGAACCAGCTTAACCAGTACCAAAACGCTGCTAACCAGAATAAACAAATGATGGGAGAAAGTGCCTTTAACATGCTGTGTAACTGTACTGTGGCTTCACATACCGCTTTCTGTGGCCCTAGCATTCTTTCCCACAGACACATTTACACACTGGCTGTCTCTCTCACACATATATGTACAGGGTTTCGAGGCCCAGGGGTCCGTTCAGCTTGTGATTAAACTGGCATTTATTGCCATTGGAATGTCTTTTTTTCCAAGCATATTTGCTCAGCTGAAGATGCCTGCTTAGTCTCACACAATGTGTGTGTATACACGCTCTCCCACCCTTTCTATACTGTAATATGAGTAAATTAGCTCTGACCCAAAATCTTGTGAGTTGCCTTGTTTACCTTAGACAGCTGCCTTCCAAGTGGCCATTCACACCGAACGCATTTTTAAGTCCACCCATGCTGTTTTCCTATGTAAACATATGGTAAATGGACATCTTTGATCGTTGCGCCACATCCCGCCGGTTTTTCAGCGTCTCGCGTAGGAGCGCCACGTTTTTTAGACGCTGTGTCAACTTTAAAAAAAAGTCATTTGTAAGTCGCTTTGGATAAAAGCGTATACTAAATGACTAAATTTAAATGTAAATGTAAAACTTCACCTGTTAAAAACATGTCTCGAGACACCTCATAAAGTGACTGATTTGAAACACTACTGTACATAGGCAGCAACTCTGCACGCCATACAAATAGCGCTCCTTACATGAAGCGCAAGGGAGACACAAATCACATTTGATTTCAATAGATAATGGCTTTAGCATGTTGCTAAGCCAACGACACAATGCTTTAGCAGAAACAATACAAGGCACAGTGATACTTTTAGTATTGAATGAATATAGATTTATAGTCAGCATTCTTGTTCTTTGAGCAGACTTCACTGCAGTGCATTCTGGGATTGCTGCAAAGGATGCATGCAATACTGCCTTAAAATTCGGCCATAACGTGCTATCTTAAGTGCTGTTCACACTAAACATGTTTTTGTGTAAGTCTGCACTATGATTCCTTTGTTCTCCTATGCTGCACTAGACGGAGGTCTTTGATTGTTACGCCGTGTCCAGCTCTTGTTTTCAGCGTCTCATGGAGGAGGGCAAATTTTGTTTAGATGGCGTGTCAGGTAAATAAGAATGTCAATCTTTAAAAGCATTTCTCAAGACACCTGTGTTTGTGGCACTGCGTCTATCCTTTTTTTTATCCCAAGAACGCATTTGGTTTGAACCGCAACAGAAGGCAGTATAAGCCTACCTTTTGAGACAGCCTTTGCATTGGGAGCCCGCACGAAGCTGTAACATGCTGCCTAGGTAGGCAGCTCACTAGGGTTTAGAACATAGCCAAGTAGGTATAGCTGCAGGCCGGAGACCTCCAAATGGGGGTTAAGGGTTAGGGAAAGGGTTAGGTAAGGTTCCCTATATCTTTAATGGCTGTTTGGAGTTCCCACCTCTTTTTGGAGCAATGCCTGCAGCTATATTCTTCTCAGCATAGCTAGAACTGTAACACATCTCAGTACAGACATATACTTTATATAGTAGAGATCTCATTATAATATTGTGATGCATCCTGATGCATTGAATTTTTATATATGTTTAACATATTATGAGGTAGTTGTATAAATACAGCCCTATTTGACACTAAAAATCTGTCCTGGGATGTTGTCCGCTCAGATCCGAGCCTTGCGGCAATGTCTGTTTCTTTAATGTGGAGATTTGAGATGGTGGGCTCCAGTCCAGGGGTCTATAGAGAGTGCTTTGGGCAATGATGAGGAGGGTTAGGGCAAGGGACAGCAGATGGATGGGTCTTGAAGTGCTGGCCAGGGGTCGAGGGCTGTAATCCTGCTGTTTTGATGAGAGACCACTGTTTGTGTGGACACGGCAGCAGCCTGATGGGGAGCAGATGTGGGAAGGCAGGCGGTCGGGCACCGAGCCAGAGCAGCTGGGAGAAATTAAAAACAACAGCATTCCTAGAGACTGGGGGAATTACAGAGGGGCGGAGGGGGGGAGGTTGATGCAGGGACAGGGAAAAGAAGCCATGTTATGAGAGGGTAACCTCCAGGGGCTTTTCATGGTGTCTGTGTGAAAGGTAGATCTGTAAGGACCGGCAGTCGGAGCAAGTGCCAGTGTGAGCAGGGAACCACACAAACACACTCAATTCTGTAGGAAAGAAAAATACAAAATCATATCTTCAATTGATTGTTTCTCATAGACATAAATGAGAATATATCTAATAGACTTTTGCTTTAAGTGATAGTTAACCCAAAAATGACAATTTACCCTCTCATGGTAAAGGTTGGGGTCAAGGGTTAGGGTTAGGGTTAGGAGAAACATTTTAGACATAATTGAAAAATGGACACTGAGCTATGAAAAAGCAACATCTGAGCACCAGAAGCAGTTTCTCAAGATCTCACAAACTCTAAATAAAGACTAAATCACAAACCAGCACTCTAGGCTTGTCATCATATGATGGATTCTTGTGTGTTTGGACCTTTAACTGAAAGCAAATGTCTGATTTCGAAAGCCTCCCAAAAAAGCTGCAGAATTACAAACTGGAGCACTTTTGTGGTCCTTTTTTCAGTCTGATTATAGTACTCAAAAGCACATGGACCAGGTTAGTTTTAGCCATCATAGAAGCGTGCGCTCAGACGTCAAGCACACAGTGAAAGCGATGGGCTGAATAAATCGATGTAACATCATTACAGAAGCGTTGCATTCAAGATCAAGTCTCATTGATCTCTGGCTTATTGATCTCTCAGTATGACTCCTCTGTTTGATAGAGATATTATTGAGTTTGCATGCTAGGATCATAATTTGTATAACTCAGTGGTGGGTGCTCTTTCATCTCTCTAGAAACTCAGTGGAGTTATGCTTCATTCATAAAGTTCAAAGTAACAGCTTTGACTCAAATGTTTGTCCTAAAACTCAAGAGGAGAAATAAAAAGAGAAACAAATGAGATAATTATTGGCATACTGTAAGAGTATAGAGTAGGGCTGGGTATCGAAACAGATTTCAATTCGATTCCGATTCACAAGCACTTTTAGATTTGATTCGATTCCTTTTAATTTGGGTGTATTTTTTGGGATCAGCATTTTGGAGTAATTTTGTAGTCAAAAAAACCCAAAAAACACATAATCGATAACTCGAAAAAATAAAATGTACGTTAAAAATAACAAGTATGACACAAATGTTAAAATTATATTTTGTTTTGCTTTCCTTTTGGGGGAAAAAATGAAAAGAATAATATGCATTAATAAAAATTTAATTAAAAAAATAATAAAAAACAGTAAAAAACAATTGCACTCACCCGGAGCTTACATAGAAACCAAAATTGATGGCATTAGGGTAACATACATAAATAGTCTTTGAGTCTGTCTACATGCTATCACATTTTTATCATTTCACATTTTATTAGAAAAATAATTGAGGAAAGCTAGCTTTTTATAAAATGCGCTTTGTCTGTGTTCAGAGATTTATTGCATATACACACATACTGGTCTGATAAGCTTCCGGGTTTCTCGTAGCGCTTCGCATTTGCATTTTTCCAGCATTAAAGCAGATCCTCGTCTGTTGATTTGCATGACTCCAACAAGAACCGAATACCAATAGTCGATAATTCGATTACTCTTGCACATCCCTAGTTTATTTTAGTTATAATTGTTATTACTAATTAAATCGATTTGAAAGAACACATTACAAATTTTGATACCACAAAAAAAAAAAACTGTAATTGGAGTAAAAATTGTTTCCAAGTTCTCAAGTTAATATTCAAGACAAGTAAATAGGCAGTAATAAAGTATATAAAAACAAAAACAAATTTGCAATAGAACGAATTAAAACAATAGAACAAAGATAAAAATTACGTTTTTAACAGCTGTATCAAGTATTCACGTAAATATTCAAAAATTGGGGGAAAAAAGGCAATGAAATAACTTTTAACTTTTTTAACTTGTTACTTTTTGTGTGAGGATGCAATGAGCAGCATTTATGTCTATGCAGGTCTTCCTTTGTTTAGACTTTATGGAAGCACAGATGGTCTCAGAAAGGGCTCATACATTGACTTTCTAATGTATTAAAAGTGAAATGCAGAGCCGTTTGTGGGGGTGTGTGTGCTACCACATCCTTTAGCCGGTCAGATTAATCAGCTATGTGTAATCCCACGTTGGATACAGGCATGCCACTGCGGCCAGGTCATGGCAACTTCCTGAATCCCTTGAGAATGCATGTGCAGAGAGGCTCCCCAAAGAGCAAATTAAAAGTACCAATATGACGTGTTTTACTGTCAGGATGTTTTAAGCAGCAACCCTAAGGGGGAATGGGTTTTATTCAGCTTTTTAAGATTAAATAATGTGAAATCACAGAAATGGGGTGCTTAAAATATTTCCTGATTGTCTGACTATCTTTTTACGACTTCTAAGAAAACTACTTTTAACGACAAATTTAAAATAAACTTGACACCGTTTACTTTCTAAATGCACATTCCTAGTCTTATTGTGCATGGTATATGTGGACAAATCACATTTGCTGTCATTAATGATTATATATAGTGGCCTAAAAAGTATTTGGATACTTAAAAATGCTCAAAAATGTATGCATTTAATTGCTTTAAATAGCAAAGCAATAAACCAAGAAGCATCTGCAAACAAATGCTAGAGCTGATACTAAGAACAACATTTTTACTTATAAATTAAGAAAGTAATATTTACTGTTTTATCTTTTAAAACCTAAAAAAAAAATACTTTTTGTGAAATGTTTTGCTTGAAAGTTTGCTCATGCTATTTATCTTTAAATAAGATGATTCATGGTTTGATATTTTTTCATATTTTTTTTTTTAAACGTGACTTATGTGACATAAATGTGACTTATGTCTTGGTATCATATTGACCACTGGCCACCCTACTCTCTAGATATCAGTCGACCACTATGAAATACTAACGTTAAAGTGACTTCAGGTCGTGCTTATGGCCATCAGTGTGTGTGTGTGACTGGGGATTGTCTGTTGGGTTCATTGTTTAATGGCCCCTCTGAGGCTGCAAGCTGCTGGCATGAGTGACAGATGGACAGGCAGGGCTTGCTGCTTTAGCGAGATCTCGTTCTACCTGTCTACATTTGGCAATGACGGAGACAGCGATGCATAGAGCGCTACGGCATTTGCCCTGTACTGCAGGCCAGCTAGTGCCTATTTTAGTCAGCATAGCATTAGTCCCCCTAATACCTTGTTATGTTTATTGCTCTGTGTCAGCTGTCGTTCTTTAAATGAATTTACAGATAATTTCTCTTTTAATTTCTCTCAATGCACATTGTATTGCATTGCATTAAAATGTTAATATTAAACTCTGCATGTGGGTAGTTTAAACACTTGGGCATGAAATACTTTTGGGAAGTTGACATGTCCTGCAGTGTAACATGCCAATGTCTAACACTATTTTAAACAGCATTTTGCAATGTTTGGAAATTATTCATGACCTCAAATTAATTGAGACCCTGCATAAAATATTTGTATTATTATTTTTTTATTATTAATTTGTCACACCACAGGATGTTTTAAAATGAAGTGAAGGCAAAAAGGTGATTAAAAATGGTTTAAACCTCAAAATAAATGGTGTCCAGTTACAGGTGTAAGATAAACACTTTTTCTATATAGCCAACATTCATGTAACTTTAACCTAAAAAACCCATTTGCGATATTCGAGTACTAATTTTAATAATCGATTAGTTGTTTCTGAATGTGCGATTAGTCGATTACTTGTGCACATCCCTAGTAAGAACTATAGACATTAAGAGAGACATGTCCCCTCTATATCCATTAATATGGGATTTTCAATGGTTGATCCTTAAATTATTACAGTTAGTCCCTCAACTTAATGCACAGAAGTAAACAATAAATGTATGCATGTTTTCACCTATTTGCTGGTGTGTGTTTGTGTACTGCAGCATGTGTTGACCGTAAGGCTCTGTGACAGGCGCCTCTTGTCTCAGTGCTGTCACTCATTGTGGATCAGTTGGCCACTGTCACCTTCAGTCAGATAGACATCCAGAAACACAGCAGCTCAACACCCTGAGCGAGCGATGGGGCCACCAGCCCAGGCCATGTTCGGTGAAAACCCCCACCGCCCAGCCGACATGTCATGGGCAAAAATAACTAAATGTACAGGGTCACAGCCAAACTACTAACAGCCAGATAATTGGTGCTCGACCTTACAGAGATGACAGCTGCATGAGGGTGGCAGGGTACGATACCCCTCGGAGCAGGGGACACGCTGAAGGCCCGAGGAGCTCAAGATTTCTGCTGTTCGAAAATCTAAAATCACAGATTACAGCTACATAATAGCGGTCGACCGATACAGGATCCGTGATAATGATATATAGAGACAGGTGGTCGACAGCTAATATAAAAAAGTACCACAAGTAAAATATAGCAATCATAAGTACCGTGGTATTACCATGTTTTTTGATATGTAGCATGGTAATCCCATGTTTTTGGACGTACTATAGTAATACCATAGTATCTAAGTACATATTTACCATTAGTCGTAGACCGATATATCGGTTTTAGCGATTAATGGGTGCCGATAGCTGCTTTTTGAAACTATTGGTTATCGGCAACTATCGCCATATATTTTTGCCGATAACCGATAGTTCCAAAAAATACAAATATTGGCATCGATTAATCGATAAAACCGATATATCGGTCTACCTCTAATGGTGCATAGTTTTTTTATTCCTCTGTGTTCCTCTGGTAATTACGTTTTTAAAATTAAAGCGAGGGCATGCAATGAAAAATGAGACTATATGTAAACGGCACTTGTCAGCACATACATCCAACTTCATATATTGTGAATAATAATTACATATAGGCTATAAAAAGCTTAATTTGGTAAATATAAAAAATAGAGCATTGTAACGGAGCCAAGTCTCTGTCATTTCAAAATAAGAGTCTCCGTTATGTTTCAGGCTTGTTTAAAAGTGTTAAAAGTCCCACTTTATGCACCCAATCTTCTTTTTTTCTGATTATTATTGGGATTTTGGTTGAAAAATAAACTACATCTGGGATTTTATTAATTTTGTACTCTGGCCTCTACTGTATGTCTGTGTCAACTAAGAAACATTGTAACATTCTCTGAATTGATTCTAAAATCTATCGGCAGATTAATCAGTTATCTGCCTTTTCCACCACCTTAGTTATCGTTATCGACAAAATCCACTATCGGTCGACCTCTACTTACCATAGTTATACCATTGTAGAATAACATTGGAATATCATCTAAATACCATAGTATACTACGATATATATCAAAGTATTACCATGTTTTTTTTTTTTTTTTTTTTGGACATGGTTCCATGGTAATACAATTTTATTCTTTGAAGAATCATGTTAATACCATGGTACAATAATATGATAGTCATTCAGTATTAGGATATACAGAAGAGTACCATGGTATTGCAATGTTTTTAGACATTTATAATGATAATATCATGGTATTTTTGAAGTACAATGGGATATCATGTAAATACCATAGTACATGAATATATGAATCATTTAGTACCATAGAATATATCAAAGTACCATGGTATTACCATGTTTTTTGGGCATGGTGCCATGGTAAAGCAATGGTGTTCATTGAAGTACCATGTAAATACCATGAAACATTAATATGGTAATCATTCAGTACCATGGCATACAGTATGTACCATAAATATCATGGTATTACTGTGTTTTTGGACATGGTGTCATGGTACTAAAATGGTACTCTTTGGTGGACCATGTAAATACTACACATTAATATGGTAATCATTCAGTACCATGGTATTACCATCCAATTGTACAATGGTCCCACCACACTAATGTAATAATACTGTACTTTATTGTCTGATCTCTACAAAGTTTGTTTCAGGTCCACAGATGAACGTAAAAAAAAAACTGCTATAAAACATATAACCATATATAAACATTAAAAAGCATAGACTTCTGAATAGAGAAGCTGGTAAGGAGCAGCAAATGTGAGCTGTCACCGTTGATGTTGTTTGGTAATCTTAGTACCATCTCATTTTGGAATATCTGTGGCACTGTGACCCCCTACATAATGAGCTTGCTTTTAAACACACTAACTCATATAGGACATTAACATTTAATGATGTACTGTACACCATGTTTCACCTGCATAAATACTCATGTCATGATGATTAAGTCTTCCTTAAAGTCACTGAAACTGCTCAGAAATTTGAATCGGAAGACATTAACTGTGCTACACTACAAAAAAAAGTATTTTTTTAAATCAATATTTTTTCTGGAAAAACTTAACATCCTTAAAACAAGGTCAATTTGTTTGAGAAGCATTGTAAGCATTGAGTGTTGACTGGTGTATAACACTGCAGTCTGCAGTGGACAAAGGGAGTCTCTGCTGAAAGGCTATTACCACATGACTAGCGTGGGCCAGGCAGGCAAGAGCGTGGAAGACTTGCCATGTTTGGTCCCGGAGCGGAGCGGCTGATCAGTGTTAACGCAGCCTTGTTGAAGTGTGCGGCAACATGATGGACAGCAGCAAATCCAGCTGCACTTGTCACTGGCTGTCAAGTGCCTGTCCATCCGGCGGACAAGAGCGGACAACAGGCGTGAGAGCGGGTGGAGGATACTGATGGGGTGGGCAGAGGGGTCCCGTCAGCAGCAGCTGAGTGGGTGAACAGGTGTGACTCGATGTTTCCAACAGCAGTGACATTTACCCTCTGCCTTAGTGTGCCAAAGCCATGCTTTATCTCTATCAGCGTAGACTGTACAGATTTACTGCTATGAAATATTATAAGTCTGTCTGAGAGACTTGCTTGGGTGGTGTGAGAAGAATGTCACACACATGATATTATACCGTGAACAAGACACAACATTTGTCAAACATGACACATTTTGAACCTGTGCATGCAACTACAAACATCAAACTTTCATGTGCGATGAATATGGCATCATCAGTGTCATCTCATAGTAGGGCTGGGTATCAATACAGATTTCACAATTTGATAAGATTCTGATTCACAAGCATTCAATTCTGAAATGATTTGATTCGATTCTGATTTATTGGGGTATATTTCAGATATAATGCCCATTTTGCATGCATGTGAAAACAAAATTCTCGCTAATGCTATTAATCATACAGGGAACCTTCTAACTTGGTACATTACGAAAATATTAATTTAAAATTTTTACAACAGGGCCCAAACAATGCAGTTAAATTACTATTTAATTAACAGATATAATAATCAACACAACCACAACTGGAGTAAACTTTCATGTAAAAGTAAAAGATTGGTCATGGGATTTTAATAATCAGTATCTTGATCGTGGTTAATTGGAAAATTTCTATTTTTCCCAGTCCTATCTCATAGTAGTTAAACTTAGGTCTCCCAACTTAACTCTATTTACTGTAGGTAAAAATAAAAATAAAAATCTGAACTTCTGCCTAGTGGTTAGCACACATGAGATACCCAGACACATTGAACCTTGGCACTCATGTAGGAAAAATGGGTTTGAATAAGGCCTACACTGTCAACCTTCTCATTTTCCGTCATTTTCCTACTTTCGTTTTTAGTAAAATGGCAATCTGTGCAAAAGTCATCGCCAGAGTGCTAGGTTGTTGTGGATAGTTGCTAAGGTGTTCTGAGTGGTTTTAATACGTTGCAAGATGATTGCTGGAGTGTTCTGGGTGGTTGCTAGGGTGTTCAGGACAGTTGCTAACTGGCATAAAAAAAAGTCACAAAAGCACACCCTCAAGTCTCTATGTTATATTTTGGTCTCTTGATATTGCTTGGGTCTCTCCACAATCATTTCTTTCCCGCCTGATCTATTGTCTGCCAGGCGAAATCAATAGTTTGTTTAGAAATGTAATATCATGCCTCTCCTCAACAAACAGCACATTTTGAGTTATGTTCATAGCACACATATGTAGGGTTAGGGGTTTGCTCAAATCCTTAATTCTAAGTATAAGCAATGGTAATAGTGATGCTTGCCTTAGTAAAGACCTCTAAAAAGAAAATGACTGTGTTGTGTCCGCTAATCTAATACACAATCACTTTATATCTGCAGGTAGCAGAGGACAGAAGGCTGGAACGATGCCAGATTCACCTGCTGATGTCAAAACCCAGCCCAGGTCGACTCCACCCACAATGCCACCTCCACCCCCTGCTGTCAGCCAGGCAGTCAATCGCAACGCATCATTCACACCAACAACAAGTGCGTGCTCCTAGTAAAAACACATAAATATTTTCTGTGAATTTCAGCCTGATCTTGTGAAAATTATGGGACTGTGCAAAATTTTGGCAAAATGACATTTGGTTCCTTACACGTATCGCAGCAGTTCCGAGATAAATTTTCCACTGGGTGGCGCTAAAAGCGTGTAAATATTTCTCCTAAACAGTAGAGGTTTTTAAGGTTAATGCTCTATCGAGTTTTAAATCAGCAAAACTATCTCCATACACTAAACCACAAACCTAAACCTAACCGACAGTGTCAAATAAAATAAATAAAAATAAAATAAAATGACAAAAGTGACATGAAAAATGCAAAAGCTAAAGCAACCACGTCATTCTGTGGTCCTTCTATGACACTTTCGACTCATGTGTAGATGCACATGTCCCTCAGGACTCATTCCCCGGGCAGGGGCAGCGCTCTGTCAGTTGAGCTTCCATGCAATTTAATCATGCCGCAACAAGCTTGTAAATGTAGCTGGTTATACAGTATAATGCAAATGATAAAATGTATTGTACAAGTAATGCACTAATAAAAGTGTTTAGGTGTCATAAGATATCATTGTGTGAGGAACAGGGTGAAAAGTAGAGTTAATGAGCTGGTAATATGCCGTTTACTGGTGATTTGTGTGAAAGTGAATAAAAGTAATTGTTGTTGTAGCACTCTTAGTGTTTATTTCACCAGGAAACTACTGCGATATGTACAGAGAGCCACGTAAAAATCATTTTGCAAAAATGTAGGTATAGTAACGTGATTCTGAGACCAGGTTGGTGAATTTGCTCTATTCATGTGAATTTGCTAGGAAAATCTAGACATAGATTGACAACGTGTTGAGGACTTAGGCTCTTTGTTAAGATGGAGTGTGTGTTCGTGTGTGATCGGCTTTCAATTGCAAAAACATTTTTAGCTATGCAAGCTCAATTTGCCTTTATTCAGGCATTTCATGCCTTTAGTCGTCATTTACTCAACAAGCTGGCAAATAAATTAAATGACAATACTCACTGATCATACAACAACGAATGTACATGAGCAAATTTGTTTGAGTGCTCGTATATGCTAGGTCAAAACATTTGAGCATTGAGTCTGAGCATTTGAACGTTCAGCGCATACGGCAGGAAATTTGTTTACTGCATGCGGGGGGATTCACTGACAGCATCGGGCTCAATGGGGCTTGGCAGCTCTCGCTACCCTATATAGCAATGACAGGCCTTGTTGTTTCACCTGTTGCATGGGTCGTAGCGTAGACTGCTTGCCACTCTAAAACCAGAGCACAAGTGCACGAGTCACATGGTAAACCCACATGTGTCCAGCCTGGAATGGAGAGATAAAAAAGGGTCAAGAGCGAAATGGAAGACCCTGTGTTCTGCAACACGAAGCCATTCATACTCTCAGACACCCAGTAGTGCGAACATGCCACCCAACCCGGAGGCAAGCTTCGCTCCGAGCTGTGTGTGCACAATCGTACACCTCCTAACATCCCAGAGGATTACGGGTCGTAGCTCTGAGCCCTCGCGCTGTGTCCCCTGTTGTTGAAGTGTTTGTTTATCTGTAGTGGTCAGGGCATTTGACACACGTAATGTAAGACAGAGGGCCTCCTTTTGAAGTACCAGCAATTTTGTGCTATTCTGTTCACAGTATCGAGAATTATTTTGCATACTGGTAGCTTACATAAATTGCCTATACTCTCTTCAGTCCCTGCTCTACAAGTCAGTTTGCCTTGTTGCTCTGTTTCCTGTTGACTGTTAGTTTTGCAAGCAGAAACTTCACTATCGGCATTAATTTTGGTGCATATTTTTGCTTATTCTGGCCAAGAATCATCCCTTGAGATATGACAGCTATGAAGGGGTCATCTGACTGACATATTAAACAGACGGACAGATAGATAGATAGATAGATAGATAGATAGATAGATAGATAGATCATTTGCAGACTGGATGAGATGCAGAAGTGGAGATGGAGTGGAAGTGTGGTGGAGTCGTGGACTCTGAGAACTGCAAATCTCCTCTCAGCTGGTAGACATGTGCACAGCCTGATTTAGACACACACCTGCTGTTGGAATAAAAGTTACCCGGGCCAGGGGTCTATTTTTGGGCCCCCTTTAACACGTTTCTCTTAAAGTTGTGTCTTAGTGAGTGAGAGAGTGGGTGAGCAATGGGGAGCGATAGACCGTGTGTGTATGTCATGGAGAGAGAGCTTGCAGTAGGTCTTGTCTATGGGATGTTCGCTGTAAACAGAGAATGAGACAAGGAGTAGACAGCAGCGTGTTGCGTGACAGTCACAGCATATCTGTAGTTTTGTGTGTTCTCTCGCTGTTCTCTGCTGTTGGAATAAAAGTTACCCGGGCCAGGGGTCTATTTTTGGGCCCCCTTTAACACGTTTCTCTTAAAGTTGTGTCTTGTTCTCTCACTGTTCTCAGAATGCATGTGCCGTCTCCGTGCTACGGAACGCCCGTCGGTGCTTCTTGGAGGGGGTTTCCCAATACTGAGTCGGAGAAAACAGAAAACAAAGATGTGAACAATTCTAATGCAAACAGTGGCCCTCTTTCCACAGTGTTGAACGGGAGCAGTCACTCACCTACAGCACTAAATGGAGCTCCTTCAACGCCTAATGGCTTCAGCAATGGACCGGCCACCTCTTCCACGGCTTCCCTGCCCACCCAGCAGCTTCCCCCCGCCTGTGGAGCCCGACAGCTCTGTAAACTCAAGCGGTTCCTCACCACGCTACAGCAGTTTGGCAACGACATCTCGCCAGAGATCGGGGAACGTGTACGCAGCCTGGTTCTTGGGCTGGTGGTGAGTGCCTGATGGCTTTTTTTATTTCTTTCACTGTTTGTTTTTATCAACCTGGTCTCATAGAATCACGTTACTATACCTACATTTTTGCAGAATGATTTTTACATGGCTCATTGTACATATCATGGCAGTTTCCTGGTGAAATGAACATTAAGCTAAAACACTAAAAACTACATTTATAAGCTTATTTAAGCGCAATCAAGTTGTATGGTAGCTCAACTGATAGAGCGTTGCACTTGCAACATAAAGGACCAGAGGACGAGTCTAGAAGAGCACACAAGTTGACATGTGAGCCAAAAGTGTCATAGAAGCACCACAAAATGTTGTGGTTGCTTCAGCAATTGCGTTTTTCATCTCACATTTGCTTTTATGACACTATCGCTTGGGTTGAGGTTTAAGGAATAGGGTAGGGATGTCGGTTTGGTTGATTTAAAACTTGATAGAGTTTGGGAGAACATTTAACTCAGAACTGCCACGATACGTGCAATGAACTACTTAATATCATTTTGCAAAAATGTCAGTGTACAGTCAGTTTTCATGAGAACAGGTTGGTTTATATCCTACAGTTTTCTTGTTTGCTGTTCTCCACTGGTTGTTCACTCGATCGCTCTGTCTGTCGTACCAGAACTCAACTCTAACCATTGAAGAGTTCCACTCCAAATTACAGGAAGCAACAAACTTCCCTTTGCGGCCGTTCGTCATTCCATTTCTCAAGGTAAGCGCAAACACATCCTGTAAATTACAATAAGTCAGCCAATCAGATTGTAACGTTTTGAGAAAGCATGTGCCATTTTTGTGTGCAATAGCCTCAAACGGCACGCCCACAGATTGTCTGATGCATGTGACTGCTCAGCCAGAGTTTTTAATATCATGCTGAATCCGTACGAGGAGCTCTTCCTTATGGTGCACCATATGGAAATGGATTGAGGGGGAGGGTGGAGGGACTTTGAGACAGACAGACAGACAGAATGACAAACAAAAAGGATGTAGATGGATGGTGGCAACGTAAGAACACATATGCACAGAATCGGTATTTCCCTAACTACAGCTACATGTGTTCAATACATAAGTGTGTATGTGTGTTTGTGTGTGTATGATTAAAGTCCAGTTGATAAAGCATCCGCAACCCCCCGCCCCCCTGCGCTGTGGCTGGGCTGTGCTGATCTAGCCCTCCATATGGCCATCATTTGTGATTCATTCAAATTGGCACACGTGTGTTTACCCAGAGTGGAGAGGAGTGGTGCGAGCCAAAGAAGATTTCCTGGCAGATGTTGCATTGGGTGCTGTAAGCGGCGTGGCTTTGCACTGCTCTGATGCTGTTGTCTTTATGCTGATCCTTTTCTCTTCTCAAACATCATGCAAAGCCAGGGCTCAAACATACAGTATGCATCACGATGCTTTCTCAAATGGTTCTGCACTGATGCAGAAAAATTTAGTCTGGATTTTATGTTTAAGGTGCTATAAGCGATTTTTTTTTTTTTTAATAGAATACCACACATAAAATGTTCATACTACTTCAGATATCACTGAAATAGGTGTATAGAGAAATCAAATCTGCCTTTATGATTCTTAGATTCTGTAAACAGCAATAAAGGGGTTAAGGGAGTGGGTTATGCATTTTAGTCAATCTCAAATGATCTCTGCTTGTGGTTGAAGCAAAATGGTAGAAGTTAACAAAACTGTTGGAATCACTTACAGTGCCTTTTAATTATTAATCTTTTTTTATTATTAAAAAGCTTATACTGAACCAAAGATTACAGATACAGATAAGTGCCAAGTGCTGCCTGTTTCCACCCAGAACTAAAATTAATAATAATTTTTATTTCAATAGCACCTTTCACATACCCAAGGTCGCTTCACAATGCAATCGAATAAAGCAAAAGAAAGAGCTATAACAACATAAAGACACTCAAAAACTAGAGAAACATCCACAACAACAAAAAAATAGAGAAACAATTGTTCTTATTGCTGTCGAGTCCAAACAGAGAACCCTGGAGCAAGAACCAAGCTTCAACATGCATCGAAATAAGTCAAAGCAAAGCATTAGTTCTATTCTGTATTTTATTGCAAAAGATTTGCACCCCTACATTGTTGTTCTCAATGCACCGAGAGTTGTTTTGTTATCACACAGTGACTCCCTGAATCAAAATAAAATTGAATCATGAGATACATAAGCACAGCTTTACTGCAGTCCCAATGGGCACTGTGTGCTGAGAGAATATTCTAGTACCAAAGGGGCGAAAAACTAGCCGCCATATCCCAAACACTAATGTATGTGTATTAACCGTAACTGGCTGTGGAGAGACAATATATCCACTTACTGCAGAATGGTATGAGGAAATGTTTGATATGGAAAGTTGCCATGGAGCCCCCCCTGCAGTCCTCCACTGTATGTGTATGTGTGTGTTAGTGAGCAATAGACTACACAGGACATATCTCATACAGTGAGTGTTTTATTCAAAGCAGAGCTCTGTGGTACATGGCACCCAGCACATTGCTCACAGGCTGCTGTCAGAGGCCTGCGGGGTGTTGATGCTACACATCTGTATCATCAGCCAGCTGGGTAGTGTTATAATGACAGTGAGAGAGAGAGAGAGAGAGAGAGAGAGAGAGAGCTATCTTACCATGGACCTCAGCGAGGCATGAACACACAGTGGGACCAGCATTGATGGTCATCAACATATGTTGTGTGCTGGTTTTGAATACTGGACCCAATTGCAACAAATCCTTTAAGTTAAAAAAAACCCTTAGTAATAATTTTAAGGGAATTTTTACTGCAGGCTTTATTCATTTAAGTGGTTTGTTGCATCTGGCAAATCCTTGTCACCTGCATGTTGGTGTGCTGGTGTCCCCACATGGCTTCTTAACTAGCTAAACTAGCAAGACTTCTTTGGTCAACCAGCTTCACTTCTGGTAGCCTTGCTTTACCAGCTAAATTAGGTCACCAGCTAGACCAGAACTAACCAGTATAAACCCACCAGTGTCCACACAAATCTTCTTAACTAGTTAAAACAGCAAGACTTTGTTGGTCAACCACCTTCACCAGATAAATCATTCTGGTCAACAAGCTACACCTGCTAAATTAGAAAAGTTCCCAATCAGCAGCTAGACCAGAACCAAACCAGCATAAACAAGGCAGAGTCCCCTCTATGCTTCTTAACTAGTTTAACCTGAAAGAATTCCTTGGTCAACCAGCTTCACCAGAAAGACCATACTGGTTAACTATACTAAAAAGCTATGTTTTGCTGGTGAATAGCATGGCTACATTTGTCCACCAGCTAGACCAGTCCTAAACCAGAACTAAGTATAACCAACCAACCAGTGTCCCAACAAATCTTCTTAACTAGATAAATCAGCAAAACTTACTTGGTGAACTGGCTTCACCAAAAAAAAAAAAAAAAAAAAACATTCTGGTAGACCTGCTCAATTAGACAAGTGCCTAGTCACCTACTAGGCCAGTATCAAATGACCACTAACCAGCATAAACCATACTGTATCCCTACCAGTCTTTTTAGTTTAACCAGCAAGACTTCCTTGGCCAACCAGCTCCACCAGAGAGACGAAACTGGTCAACCAGATTCACCAGCCAAGTTTTACTAGTGAACTGCATGTCTATGCTGGTCCACTAGCTAGACCACCACCAAACCAGTACTAACCAGCATAAACCAGCCAGTGTTCCTACCAGGCCTCTTTTGGATAGCACAATCAGCAAGACTTCCTTGGTCAATAAGCTTCACCAGAACACAACCTTCTGGTCAACCAAGTCCATCTGCTAAATTAGAAAAGTGCCGAAACTCCAGCTAGACCAGCACCAAATCAGCACTAACTAGCATAAACCAGCCAGAGTCCCCACTATATTACTTAACTAGTTTAACCAACAAGAATTTCTGGGTCAACCAGTTTCTCCAAAGAGACAAAATTGGTTCACCAGATTCACCAGCTATGTTTTGCTGGTGGACATCATGGCTATGCTTGTCCAGCTGCTAAACCAGTACCAAACCAGTACTAGCCAGCATAAACCAACCAGTGTTCCCACCAGGCTTCTTTTAACTAACTCAACCAGCAAGACTTTCTCCGTCAACCAGCTTCTTCAAAAAAAGGCCATTCTGTTAAACTTGCTTCACCAGCTATGTTAATCCAGTGCCAAACCACAAGCTCAACCAGTACCAAACCAGTACTAACCAATGTAAACCAGTATGGAAATTCATACTGGTGATATTTGTACCTTTTTCATTCTGTTACTCTCTCTTTCTTCTGTCTGTCTGTCAGGCTAATCTACCCCTCCTACAAAGGGAGCTGCTTCACTGTGCACGAATGGCTAAGCAGACCCCAGCACAGTATCTGGCCCAACACGAGCAGCTTCTGCTGGACGCCAATGCCAGCTCTCCCCTGGACTCCTCCGAGATCCTGCTGGAACTCAATGAGCATGGCAAGAGACGTACCCCGGACAGGTACAAGCACACACTTATACACACTCCCACTTGTGTGCCTGTCTATCTGTGTACCATTTTCATTACAAATACCTCTAGTCATAAAATGTACAAAGTCAAGCAACAGGCAAAAATGTAGACAGCTAAAGTAAATGTCAACACAACCTTGCCCTGGGCATACTTCTTCCTGTCTGGCTTGAAACACACACACGTATAAACAAATGTAAGGAGTGGAGGATGTGAAAAGGTTAGGCCACACAGGAAGACATTTTGAGGAGGACGGAGAGAAGGTGGAAGTGTGTGTGGCGTTTGTGCCAGGTGATGCCAGCTGTCTTTGGACAAGAAACAAACTGAGAAGCTCCAACTGCACAATTTTACATTTATGCATTAGCCACACTCTTTTATCCAAAACACGGTTTCATCCAAAGTTGTTACATTGGTGTTTACATAAAAAAAAGTATGGCATTATACATGATGGTCTAGATGGTAATCTTGCTGAACCCTTGCTTGAACTGATCAGGGGGGAGGGAAAGAGAGAGAGGGTGGGGGTAAAGGAATGGGCAGTCCCTTACTGCAATCCATACACCTCTGTCTCCGAGACCTTGGCTTACCATATCACTGCAGGAGCCCCAACTGTTGCTTTGATTTGTGGGATATCTGGCCACAGCAGCAGAAAGACTGCTAAAGGCTGGAAGTTTTTGGGGTCGCTGCGGAGGCGGGGCGTGACGGGTTGTCGTACATGCAGGGAGATGTTCGAACCAAGTGTCCTGTTGCACTGTTCATTCAATAATTTTCTTACTCACTATTTTTGTCTTGTTTTCCATGTAAATATCTAAGCATACTCAAAACAAAATACATTAACTTGGGAAGCAAAATGATATTAGTCTTGTTTTCAAAGAAATCTAGTAAAAATGTATTTAGTGAGGTTTATGCTTAAAACAAGAAGACATATTGGCCAATGGGATAAGAAAAATAAATATACTTTTTTATTAAATAAAGGGAAATTAAGTTTATTTTTCTACTGCACTAGCATTTTTTTTATTATTATTATTATTTTAAACATAAATCTAACAAAATTTACTGAAGTTTCTGCTTAAAAAATATATATATATATATATATATATATATATATATATATATATATATATATATATATATATATATATATATATATATATATATATATATATATATATATAGGCCAATAAGGTAAAAAAAAAATACAAATACAAATACATTTTATTCAAAGGGAAAACAAGTTTATTTTCATACCCCATTAGCAAATAGTTTTGTTTTCTAGTTTTAAAGATAAAGTAAACAAAAATGACTAAGGTCTCCACTTAAAACAAGATAAAATATTTGCCAATGGGGTAAGAAAAATAAATATAATTTTTATTATAATTAAGGGAAAACAAGTTTAATTTCCTTCCTTTCCTTTTTAACATAAATATAACAAAATTTACTGAGGTTTATGCTTAAAACAAGAAAAATAAAAAATTTTGTCCATTAAGGTAAAAATAAAAATAAATTTAATTCAAAGGGAAAACAAGTTTATTTTAAAGCATACAGTACATATAACTAAATTTATTGAGGTTTATATATATATATATATATATATATATATATATATAATAAACTTAATTTAAAGGGAAAAGTGTTTTAAGTGTAAACCTCACTACATTTTGTTATATTTCTTAATATTTTATGTCATTTTGCAAGGAAGTGTATCATGTTTTAAGGATGTTTTGATATTTTTTACTGAAAAACAAGACAAAAATGATGTTTTGCAGTGCACACATGTTTCATGCCCGCATAGAGGAGAGGAGCTTTAGCCCTGAATGTCTGGCTGCTGCATTCAGCTAAACAGATTATTATCAACACTGAAGCACAGGCTGGCCAGATGGCTCCAAAACTCCAGTGTCACTGAACATCTGCCAAAGGGAGCAGCCCTCGCAGCACAGCAGCTCAGGAGAGAGACAGAGAGAGAGTGAAAAAGGGAAAGATTAAGGGGTTGGGATTTAACTCCACTTCTTGGTATAGGAGGGCTATAGTCCACATATGGCTCACAGCTGGCCTCAGCATTTGGACACATGAGTGGAGGGGCAGAGAAAAAGAGGTGGGATAGGTCAGACTCCCAAGATGCAAAACTATCAATGGCCTTATTTCCTCCTAAAGCCCTGTTTACACTGACAGCGATTTTATCACTGGAGGTCGCTGTACAGTTATTTGCTAGTAGGCAATCTACTGCTGGTTACTCTAACTTTATTTATGGACTGCATCACTGATCACAAATTACATGTATTGCTGGTAAAAATAAGATGTCTTTCTACACAAGACACTGAAAAAATAGAGAGACGTGGCGCAACAGTCAAAGACGTGCACTTGTTTGCATAGCAAAATGGATGGAAAAATCGTGTTTGGCCTCTGTCAGTCATTTTGTTGCAAAAAATCAGGTGTGAACACCCCTTAAAAGTGTCCTAAAAGGGTCTCTATGTCCCTTTATTAGGACCAAAGAGAGTGGCGGCGACAGGGACGGCTTGCATCCGGAACACCTGGCCAAACGGCCATGCACGGTGAGCCCCAGTCAGCGCTTTAGTCCTAGCAGCGGTCTGCCTGCCCATCCTCCTCCTAACGGCCTGCCCACACACCAACCCAATGGCCTGCCACATCCCAACCCTCCCGCCCCACAGCATTACCGCCTGGAGGACATGGCCCTCGCCCACCACTACAGAGATGCCTACAGACATGCAGAGCACAGGGACATCCGAGAACGCCACCGACAGACAGGTCAGTGAGAAAGTCTGTGTTAAAATTAGAATTCGGTTCTGTCTGAATAATTGTGGATCTCATTGTGTCTGTTAACGTGCTCAATCATAGTAACTTAGTAACTCAACAATGTGTATGTCATGCTATGTTTGTATTGCAGCCATTCATGGAGCTCGTCAAGAGGAAGTGATTGATCATCGGCTCACAGACCGCGAGTGGGCTGAAGAATGGAAGCACCTTGATAACGTATGTGTGTCAAGATGCCTTGTTCTTATATTATCTTTCATATAAACAAGGAAGCGAGATATTAACTATGCTGAAATGATGTCAAGTTGGTTTTTGGAACATGGTAGCAGGTTTGTTGCTGGTCCAAGGTGGTCCACCAGCCTTAACCAGCTTGATCAACCATCAAGACCAGCTTGGACCAGCTAATAACCATAAATGACCAGTCTGGAGCTGTTTTTGTTTTTTGTTTTTTGTTTTTTCATCAGGGTCTGAAGCTAGAAAGAAAGAAAGAAAGAAAGAAAGAAAGAAAGAAAGAAAGAAGAGAAAGAAATAAACAAGGAAAGTAAAAAATGAACGAACAAACAAACTTCCTGCTGAAAAAACAGTTTAAGTCAGACTAAGCTGGTTTGCTGGTGTTAGGTGATTTAAGAAAGAAAGAAAGAAAGAAAAAGAAGAGATAAAGAAAGAAAGAAAGAAAGAAAGAAAGAAAGAAAGAAATGAATGAACGAACAAACTTCCCGCTGAAAAAACAGTTTAAGCCAGACTAAGCTGGTTTCCTGGTTTTAGGTGATTTAACGAGAGAACAAATGAACAAATAAATGAACAAATGAACAAACGAAAGAACAAACTCCCTGCTGAAAAAAACTGTTTAAGCCAGACTAAGCTGGTTTGCTGGTGTTAGGTGATTTAAGAAAGAAAGAAAGAAAGAAAGAAAAAGAAGAGATAAAGAAAGAAAGAAAGAAAGAAAGAAAGAAATGAATGAATGAACAAACTTCCCGCTGAAAAAACAGTTTAAGCCAGACTAAGCTGGTTTGCTGGTGTTAGGTGATTTAAGAAAGAAAGAAAGAAAGAAAGAAAGAAAGAAAAAGAAGAGATATAGAAAGAAAGAAAGAAAGAAATGAATGAACGAACAAACTTCCCGCTGAAAAAACAGTTTAAGCCAGACTAAGCTGGTTTGCTGGTTTTAGGTGATTTAACGAGAGAACAAATGAACAAATAAATGAACAAATGAACAAACGAAAGAACAAACTCCCTGCTGAAAAAAACTGTTTAAGCCAGAGTAAGCTGGTTTGCTGGTGTTAGGTGATTTAAGAAAGAAAGAAAGAAAGAACAAATGAATGAACGAACTCTCTGCTGAAAAAAAACAGTTTAAGCCAGACTATGCTGGTTTGCTGGTGTTAGGTGATTTATAGAAAGAACGAACGAATGAACAAACGAACAAATGAACAAGTGAAAGAACTCCTGAAAAAAGACTACGATGGTTTTCTGGTGTTAGGGAAGAAAGAAAGAAAGAAAGAAAGAAAGAAAGAAAGAAGTTTGATGGACACCCGACCGTATACAGTCTCTTTAAACTCGCCTCCATAAAATCTATTTTCAGGATTACAATAAAGCCTTAAACACACTTTTGGCTTACCTCAGCTTTACCTTCATGGCCTCCTCCGCAGACATACACTCACTCAAACACGTATTGAATAAAGAGGCCACAGATGGAGCAAGAAACTTAACTGAGGAAGTTCCCACCGAAGACAGTGAACAGCTGAGACTGAGGGCTGCAGTCTGTAGAATCAGTCGTACACTGGATCCCATCCAAATTTGAAATAAAAACAGCTAACAACACTTGCACAGAGTGAAAGATGGCATCACAGAGAGATGAGGGGAGATGTTATTGAGAGAGACAGAGAGTGTAGGGTTCATACGGGAAGGATGAATTGTTTTGGCTTCTCTCACTGGCAGCACAGCTGTTGCAGGGCTATTGTTGCTGTACTGCTGAACCATTCAACTGCTCACTGCACCACTGGTTCAAACACACACACACGTTTGTTTCACTATATTTGTTAGGACATATTATAGACTTTCTATGCTTTGAGACAGAGGTAATGATATTCACTATACCACAACCCTTAACCTAACCCTCACACAAACCTGTTAATATCAGTAAATTGAATTTGAAACATGATTTGGCTGATTTACTGTATGTGCCTGCTTAACTAAAGAGGACCACTTTAGTGTAAATGCCCTAACTATTTGGTATTATTCTATACACACCCTCATGTTGTTCAGAGGGTTTTGAACTAGGTGTTTAAAAACCAACATTCAAAACCACGGCTAGAGAAAACACAAATTTGCGCAATTGGACTTTTTACTCCAAATCTTATTATTACTGACATACTGCCCTTGTGACAACTTCCCTAGCCCTGGTCTCCCCTATTTAACACCCTCTTCCTCTCTGTAGTTGCTGAACTGTATCATGGATATGGTAGAGAAGACGCGGCGTTCCCTCACCGTACTGCGACGCTGCCAGGAGGCCGACCGCGAGGAGATGAACCACTGGATCCGTCGCTATAGCGATGTGGAGGATATGAAAAAAGGTGGGAGCTCCACCCAGCGACCTCCTCCTCTTCCTCCCCACCAAAACTCCTCCTCCTCCAACACTCCTAACAGCAGCGACACACTGCCGCTAGGTACATGCACCGCTGCAGGCGCAAATGCTCGGCACGCAGCATGTCTGACACAGTCTTAGCAGCTGCGAACACAACCATCGTTTAATTCAGTTTCAATTCAGTTTAGGTGTTATATGTTATATAGATTGGTTGACCATCATCCAACACACCACCCAAATTAACTCAGGGGACATGATTTCAAACTAGAGTTTTTTGTACTGGTAGTCTTGTTTACTAATGTCACTAATGTATCGTGGCAGTCTTTTTGCACACTAATCTGTGTCAACGTCAAAGTATTGGATGAGAGCATGATGCAAATTAAAACGAGGCTGTAAGGCATAAAGCTGAAGTGGGTAATTTATCACAAAATAGCTAAATATAATCACTGTTTTCCAACAGGCTTTCCAAATACTCCTCCTGTCTTCCATTGTTAGGACAAATAGATAGTCCAGCCCCAAACTCACGCCACTGATTGAGCCAGTGTTGCTGTTTCGGGCTGGTCGGGATGCTCAAACAAAACAAACAGAGTGCTATTTTATAGAGCCACAGTGTTACTCTTTAAGGGGAATTAACCTACAAATAGCTTACTTAAGATGCTTTTCAACCATCTGTCTCAACAGTGCTTTGCCATACCGTTAAGGCCTTTTCATACCAAATGCGACGTGATTATGAGAGGCGAATCTCCGGTGAATAGCGAAGTGACTGTTTGCCATTAGCACATTCACGCCTTTACACTAGGTGGCGCTAATCGACAAGCAATTTTACCCAGGTATGGTAGGTGGCTCAACACACCTTTGAGCTGGTCCGCCCTCCACCTGTAACGGATGAGAAAAAATAACTTCTTGACAGGTTTGCAAAACAAACAAGAAAAGCAAGCGATTCTCTGATGAACAGATCAAAAAAACAAATCGCATCTCTCTACCAGCTGGAGCAGCGATGATGAGTGTGTTTTTGATTTGCTCAACGAGAAAGAAAACTTTCAAGGCACTTCACAACTATTTCAGTTCGCCTGCTGGACAAGATGACTGACAGTATTATCATGTAGACAGTATGAGGGGTGATTAGAAAGAATCGAGTGTAAAAACGCGTTTGTTATACGGTTAAAACGTTATCATTTGGAACAATATTAATGATATGCCACTGTCATGCATATTGTATATACTTGTGTTAAGTGCATTTGTTTAAAATCATTGCATAAAGCACACTCATAATGACTGTTTGACTGTATCTTATTGCCATGTACACCTACTTATTTTATACATGCTAAAAATCCTGCATGTTACTAATTAAACGTAAAATTAAAATGCTCCAAGAGTGCAAGCAATAAAACACAGATCTCACCCAACAAAACCCATCTTCAATCTGACCCATTATTAGATACTTTAATACTTCTAACGACAGACGAGGCTGTTAACGACTATTAAATATAGCACAGCAAAAACGATTTTGTTTTTGGTATTCAAAGGCACTGCAAGTTACAGCAATAGTGTTAATATTAATAATATTTGGCGAAGAAAAACACTTATGATCCGTAAAGTCGTTTATTAAAGTGATACAAAGATGCTGCGATATATATTATATTAAAGATATAAGAAAACTCACGTAAGATTAAACGCAAAGGCAAAACAACGCAGCAAAATGGAATAAATTATGAAGGTAATCCACATAAGATCAGATCATTTTTAAAGGGGATGCAAGACAGTGATACAGCAATATCATTTACATGTTAAGAGTAGCCATATGAGATTTATTTATTTATTTATTTATTTATTTATTCAGTTTTTAAGGCATTTGATGCAAATGATCGAGGATTTATTCCTCGAGTTACTTCAGCGTTTATATTTGTTGGTCAAAAAAGCTTTCTGTGCTTTAGCACCACCAGTTACTCTGGTTCTGGAACGGCATCTGACACGTGATATAAGCTTATATATTATTGGTCAGGGCTAAAAAATCAACACACTCACTGTAAAAAAAAAGCTTTGATTTGTCGCCATGTGATTCGCCGTGAATGTTCGCTCCAGGTGAGAATGGCTCGTTAGGAATCCATTGTTTCGATCCAAAACGTCGATTGCGCCAAGAAATTGCGTTTGTTGTGCAAAGGACTTTATGTTTTCTTTTTCAGTTGTGGTGCTGCGAAATTAGAATTAGAAAGTGACCAATCATAAGTCGCCATGTCCCTAAAGGCGTTCCACCAGCACAGTTCTCAGTCCTGAGTACGGTTAAAGTCGGTACGGTTAGCTAACCGTGTAAAGAAATTTGGGCTGGGAACAGTTTTTAATCAAACCGTACCAAAACTGTTGGAATGTTAAGGCCTGGGTGTACTTTTGTGCGTTCCAGATCGGATTGCGCCCGGCCGACCGTGTTGCCTTTCAAAGTACGCTCTTCTGACCGCGAGCGAATACAAAAGCGTTCGACGCATGCACACTGCGACTGCCTTGTGATACTCTCTTAGCCCACAGACGAGGACTGTCTGTGTTTCGAGAAAATCTGGAGCGATCACAATGAGGACAGTCAAGCCGTACTCAGACCCGTTTGGCCGCTGGTGGAAAAAGCGTTTTTATAGTTGACTCTGCATATTTAGATGGGGTAGCAGCAAGTATTTTAACATCTAAAACAATAATCATCTTTAAGGTTATAAGTCTAAGGTCTAATTTTCACAACCCATACAGTATTTTCTAGAGTTTTGTCCATTGGACATTTTTTGGAAGGATGTTTTTTGTAAGTTTTTGAACAGGCTGCCCTCACAGTCTCATTTTCATTCACATCAAATTAAATATGGTGTCTATTCTGACTAAGATCCATTGTTTTATTATAGTCTTATTTTTAGGGTATAATCCATCCTCTTCGCACCCAGGTAAACTCAATTTTCTTTTAAATTCTCTTTTACAGAAATCCACAGAGACTTTCTGCACCGGCCGCCATCAGGCTACCTGCCCGAGGAGATCTGGAGGAAGGCGGGTAAGTGCATCTGGACAGTGTGTTGTCTTCCATCATCCACCTAAACACAAAAACACACACAAGCATGTGCCCACTGGCCTGCAGGGCCTCATAACGATAGTTATGCAAGGCCAGGAGTGAAACAGGAATGTCATTAGAGTTAATGAGATATCCCAAAAATGAGAATTCTGGGATACAGGATTGGAATGAGTAAATGGTGACAGATTTTTCATTTTTGGGTGAACTATCCCTTTAAGAGCTCTCCATCTGTCACAGCCATGCAAGACAGCTGCAGTTAAAGCTGCAGTGAGAATGCAGTAACCTGCCGCAGTCAACAGCAGAGCAGCACAGGTAGGGCCGATAAATGCGGCCTAGCCCAGTGAGAAACTGAACGGTTGGGTAAAGAAGAGGGCTGGATTGATCTTTTCCAATGTAACAGTTTTATTACTGTAGCTAGATGCTTAAAAACGGGGATTGTAGGCCATACACAATACTGATGAGGTCAACCAGAGCACAGGAGATGCCACATGCCCAAAGGTCAGAGGTCAAAGGGCACTTAACCGTGACCCACAGCAGTAACATTACAGCTGATTAAAATCAATATGCCTTTACTGATTTTACTGAAGGATGCTGCTGTTGTCTGCACAACATTGCTGCATTTTCACTTTGAAAAAGCTGTTTTAACTGCAGTTGTTTTCCATGCAGGTACCACAAGTATCCCGCTCTCACCAGCACTAAAGCAACTGCAAAACAAGCAGGGTGAGTAACTGCACCCATATTACACCATCACACATCAAGTTGATGTTTTTACATGCTATTGCTTAGATGTTGCTCGTTCTTAGGTTAGGAGACTTAATGGAGTTGACCGTTATGTTTCATTTACTGTAAGCATAAACGTTGTATCAAATGTTTCTCCTAAAATTTGCAGAAATAAATGCGAACACAAATTAGACAATTGTTGACATGCAGTAAGAGTGTAGAGCTATACAATTTTAAATGCCATAGCTGGCCTTGGATAATTCAGTTTTGAAAGAATTTTATGAGAATGTTTGAGGTCAAATTGAGAATTTTTATTGGAAAGTTTGGCATCATGGCAAGTCTGAGCATAGTTTGAGACATTATTGAGATCTCTTAAAAAAACTCTTGAAGAGACATAAATGTATAAATGTAATAGAGTTTACTATGGCTTTTTTTGTCAGGAGAAAGATCTGTGAAACAAGCGATTTGAGTAAAAGTCTCAATTTGCTCTCCATTTAATCTCATTGCTGAGAAACTATTGAGATTTTGAAGAAATTTGCACATTTTCTTACCTTCAACCCTTTCATTTAAGTATTACGTTTGTCTCAGATGTTTCTCGTAAAATACCTTAAACATATAAATAATTTAGACATTGTTGAGCTCTCTTCTGAAACTCTTGAAGAGACATACAGTATGTGAGATTACCAGAGCCTTTATCTCAATAATATTCGGAGAAAAAAGCGACTTGAGTAAAATCTCAATTTATTCTCCATTTAATCTCATTGCTATCTAGGAAAACAATTTTGAAGAAAATAGTTTTTTTATTACCTATGGGCCTTTGCCCAGAAGAAGTGTTGTTGCCCTGAGGTTGCTCTTTCATAGCTCAGGAGACTTAATGTTTCAGTTATGTTTTATTTAAGTATCAACTTTGTCTCAGATGTTTCTCCTAAAATACCTTAAAAATATAAACAATGTAGACACTATTGAGCTCTCTTCTAAAACTCTTGAAGAGACAAATGTGAGAATACCAGAACCTTTTTGTCAGGAGAAAGATCTCAGAAACAAGCGACTTGAGTAAAAATCTCAATTTGCTCTCCATTTAATCTCATTGCTGGAGAAAAAACATGTAGATTGTGAAGAAATGTGTTAATTTTCTTACCTTCAGCCCTCTGCCCAAAGAAACATTTCATTGCTCGATGGTTGCTCTTTCATAGCTCAGGAGACTAAATGTTTCTGTCATGTTTTATTTAAGTTTCAACTTTGTCTCAGATGTTTCTCCTACAATTAGGAGACATAAAAATGGACACAAATCAGACAATTGTTGGAATAAAAAGTTAAATAAGAGCTATAAAATTGTAAATGCCATAGTTCGCTTTAGATAATTCAGTTTTGAAAGAATTTTATGAGAAATGTATGAGTTCATATTGAGACTTTTGATTGCAGAATTTGGTATCTTGGCAAATCTGAGCAGAATTTGAGACATTGTTGAGATCCCTTAAAAATAAAATCTCTATAAAAGACATATTAGATTTCTAGGGATTTTTTCTTTTTTTTTTTGTCAGACAAAAGATCTGAGAAACAAGCGACTTGAGTAAAAGTCTCAATTTTCTCTCCATTTAATCTCATTGCTGGAGAAACTATTGAGATATTGAAGAAATTAGCAAATTTCCTCATCTTGAACCCTCTTCCCAAAGAAAATTTTTATAGCTTGGAGGTTGCTCTTTCATAGCTTAGGAGACTTAATGTTTCTGGTGTTTTATTTAAGTATCAACTTTGTCTTAGGTCTTTTCCCAAAATACCTAAAAAATATAAACACTTGTAGATCTAGTTGAACACACTTCTGAAACTCTTTAAGTAAAATGTTAGATTACAGCGGTCTTTTTCTCTGAGAAAAATCTCCATTTCAGTCATTGCTGTCTAGGAGTAACAATTGAGATTTCTTACCTACAGTATGGGTTATTGCTCAGAGGTTGCTCTTTCATATCTCTGGAGACTTTATGTTTCAGTTATGTTTCATTTAAGCATCAACATTGTCTCAGATATTTCTCCATAAAATATAAACAATTGTAGACATTGTTGAGAGACACGTTAGATTACTAGGTAGTCATTTTCTCTGAGAAACAAGCTACTTGAGTAAAGTCTCAATTTGCTTTCCATTTTATGTTATTGGCGTTAGGAGAAACAATTGAGACATTTTCCATACCCATGCATTGCTGAATTTCACCTGCTGTCACTCGTTGCTGTGGTGCGGCCTTAAACCTTCTTTAAAAAGACTGATCCGTAAAACACAAGAGAATGACAGAAAGCAGAAACGTTAAAATCTGCCAGATATTAGTGGAATTAAAACGTTAATATTGCGGCCCCGTGTGTCCCATTACGTGCCAATTGCTTTAGCATATGCTCCCGACTCTCCTTGATAAAAATTAATTACATTTGCAAACTCATTTTAGTGGTGCATGCTCTGAGTCTGTTTAGGCAGACTAGTGTTACTGAGAAAAAAGGCGAGCACCAAAAAGATGAAAAAAGGGAAGACGTGAAGAATGAAAGCAAAGACAGGATGAAAAAATGAGGCGATGTGTGTAGGAGGTGCAGAGAGAACAAACTGAATACTAACTAGCTTTCCAGCTGAGACAGTAGTGATGTAGATTTGAAAACACACACACTCGCAGTCAGTCAGTAGCCTGAGGCAGAACTCTATGGAGAATTGAATGGAGGGGGTGTTATGACAGATATTTATGACCAGGCGGCTCACAACCAACTGTCTAGAGTAAACACACTATGGGGCAAAGTGTGAAGAGGCAAGTCATTTGAAAAATGTGCAATCAGAATGTGTGTGCGTGTATGTGACCCCCTGCAGCTAAAGACTTTCTTTCAAAGAGCTTGTGACTGATTCTAAATTCTTCTACAAAACGGGTTCTGTCTCAAAATCTAGTGAGCCTCCTTGCTGTCTACTGCCTTCATAGGAAGCTGCCTTGTCAAAAGTTGACGTTTTTTTTATTTGACATGCCGTCTAAAAACGTGGCACTTGAAACGCTGAAAAAACTGAGATGTGGCGTGGCAAATGGAACAGAACGCAAGTGTCTAAAGATGCATTATAAAAGTAATGATCTTTAAACTTGACACGACGTCTAAAAAACGTGGCACTCAGAACACTGAAAAAACAGCGAGATGCGTTGCAACAAATGGACCAAAGCACGAGTGTCTGAAGATGTAGTTTTAAAAGCTGACGTTCGTTTAATCTTGACATGCCATCTAAAAAAACGTGGCACTTGAAATGCTGAAAAAATGTGAGAGGCAGCACGGCAACTGGAACAGAACGCAAGTGTCTCAAGATACATTTGTAAAAGCAACAATCTTTTAACTTGACACGGTGTTTAAAAAACGAGGCACTCGATATACTGAATAAACAGCGAGATGCGTTGCAACAAATGGACCAAAGCACGAGTGTCTGAAGATGCAGTTTTAAAAGCTGACGTTCGTTTAACTTGACATGCCGTCTAAAAAACGTGACACTTGAAATGCTGAAAAAACCACGAGACGCATTGCAACAAATGGAAAGGAAAGCAGGTCTATCAAGACATTTTTAAAGTTTTTTTTAACTTGACATGGAGTTTTAAAAACGCAGCACTCAAGACTTTGAAAAAACAACAAGATGCTATGCAATGAATGGATCACAGTTGTCTCGAGCTGCAGTTAAAATCTTCAGTTCTTAAAATCGCGACACTGGAAATGCTGAAAAACGTTAAAAAAGAACTGAGATGCGGTGCAACAAACTGAACAGAACACAGGTGTCTCAAGGCGTGCTTTTAAAAGTTGATTTTTTTTTTTTACTTGACACGGCATCTAAAAAACGTGGCACTTGAAACGCTGAAAAAACAGCAAGATGCGGCACTACAAATGGAACAGAACGCATGTGTCTCAAGACACATTTTTAAAAGTTGACTTTTTTTTTTACTTAAAATCACGGCACATGAAACGCTGAAAAAAACAGCTACAATGCCACGTCCCTCTAGCACATGTATACATTGAAAAACAATTCTGAAACACTGTCCTCAGTTTTGATCTCGGTTTTGCGTCAATTTCATCTCAGATGTTTCTCTTAAAATCGCTTAAGAGAAATAAAAGTTGGCGATAAAATAAATGTGCATACAGTAGCTCTGATAAGAAGAATGTGATGAGAAATATTGAGATCTTTGACTTTTGATTGCAGTCTTTGGTATCTCAGTAAATCTGAGCCAGTTTGAGACATTGTGAAGATCTCTTCTGAAACTGTAGCAGAAACACATTTGAGATTATCTGGGTCTTTTTCTCAGGAGAAACATCTGAGAAGCAGGAGACTTAGGCAAAAGTCTCAATTCGCTCTCTTTTCAATCTCATTCCTGAGATATTTATAAAGACATTAAAAGATATTAATGAAGCCATACTTATCTCTGTGGCTTCATTTTTTCTTCACAAAATATCAAATCGTATTTTGTTAGGTGGAGTGGTGGTGGCGGCGTAGTGGACTAAAGCACTGAAGGTTGTTGGTTCAATCCCCACAGCCACCACCATTGTGTCCTTGAGCAAGGCACTTAACTCCAGGTTGCTCCAGGGGGATTGTCCCTGTAATAAGGGCACTGTAAGTTGCTTTGGATAAAAGCATCTGCCAAATGCATAAATGTAAATGTAGGTAAATTAGCAGACTTGTGAACAAAAATACAAGCTACTGCCATTAACACTGTAAATAATTGTAACCACATTAGTTTGGATCAATTATTAATGTCTTATTTTTCTCAAAGAATTTTCTAAATGTTGGATGATGTATATCTGTGTGGAGAGACGAAACACCCTGACAGCTTTGAGCGTCTCAAAAAATGATGTGGAGAGAATCGGCAGTGATCTAAAGGGGCTCATGTCTTTCTTCTCATTTTAGAGGAGGCCGTGAATGAGGTGAAAAGGCAGGCCATGTCTGAGCTGCAGAAGGCTGTGTCTGATGCCGAGAGGAAAGCTCATGAGATGATCTCCGCTGAGCGCACGAAGATGGAACGAGCACTGGCCGAAGCGAAGCGACAGGCCTCTGAAGACGCACTGACCGTCATCAACCAGCAGGAGGACTCTAGTGAAGTATGTACAATGCACACGAGTACAGATTAGAATATAAGCGGACTGCTTTCTACATACTGTGCAGTATATACTGCAGGGTTAGAAATTAACCAGATTTAACCAAATGCTACCAAAAAATGGCAAAAATGCCCCAGATATTGAAACTGTGGGGGCGAAGAATGTCTGACATTTGGAATAATTGATGATAATTTATTCTAGGTCCATCTATAGTCATTATGAGTGTAGACACTGCCATTTCAATTTATTGATTCAAATATTAAAATATTTTTTATATAAATAGCAGACATGCTGCATGTTACATTATTAAATAATATGCTCACATAAAGGTTAAAAAAAAGCCCCTGAAAATTCCATGGGACAAATATTGCCCTTTAGTAAAAAAGGCCATTTCTGATATACACTGATATACCATATACTGCCTACCATATAAAACCATTTAAAAACAGTATGCGAAACAGTATGCAGTATGCAACCATAAATACTTCTAACAGTAGTTTGCTACATATTTGACCTCACTACATTTCATGTTTAATTCTGTAAGAGTTCAGTCAGCATCTCTGAAATTAATAGGGTTACTTCGCTTTAAAAATTGTTCATAAATGCAATCATTTTTGGCAGTCCGATCAAATATTGAGTCAAGAAAATGTTAAATATTGCGGTTCATTCATGAATCATAACTCTAGAAATGAAAGATCAAGTTTTAGTGTTGCATTGTATAGTATTCCTGCGCAGTGTACTCTGTTGTATACTGCACATCATTGCAAATATAGGATGAAATCCAGAAACTGTGCACAGTATACATTCTGCATACTGCAGAAATAGTACAAGTAGTATGGTAGTATGCAATTCCGAACATATCCATAAACAAATATACTTAGTATACTCAATTTCTCTGTAAGCCGTTTTCTGTTGTCTAAAGTATTTAAAATTCATTCAAATTCAAATATTTCAAAATGGAATATGTGCACTGTCAATTGACAATTCAAAATTGCCAATTAACTGGCCTGACCAATTAGTCTGTCAATAGAAAATACATTGTTTTATCATGCAAGAAATATTGACATTTATTCAAGTCAAGTCATTTTTATTTGTGTAGTACTTTTCACAATACACATCGTTTCAAAGCAGCATTACAGAAAATTATGCTGTAATGTTTTAAATGTTGTAGAGTCCTCATTGAGCAGTTTCATTGAAAAATATAATTAAAAAAATAATGCCTTAAAATAATTTTAGAGGTCGACCAATACCTTAGTCGGCACAGACATAGAGGTCAGAGTCCAAAATGAATAAAATCCCAGATGTAGTTTATTTTTCAACCAAAACCCCAGTAATAATCAGACAATCAGAAGATTTGGGTGCATAACATGGGATTTTTAACACTAAACAAGCCTAAAACACACCAGGGACTAAAGATTTTTGAAATGATATATACTTGGCTTTGTTACAATGCTCTATATTTCCTATTTACCAAATTAAGCTTTTTATAGCAAATATATTATTATTATTCACATTATATGAAGTTGGAGACACAATGTATGTGCTGACGAGGGACATTTCTATATAGTCGTATTTTTAATTGCATGCCCTCGCTTCAATTTAAAAAACATAATTTTCAGAGGAACACGGAGGAATAAAGAAAACTATCGGCAACTATTGGCATAGTTTTTTTGCCATAGTTCCAAAAATCAATTATCAGCACTATTAATTGGTAAAACCAAAATATCGGTCTACCTCTAAATCGTTTGTCTTTTAAATTATTTAAAGTATTTACTAACTTTAGGCCCCCACAGAGCAAGCTAAAGGCGACTGTGTCAAGAAATCCAAAACTCTGTAGGATGTTAGTTATTGTCATTTATTGGTGCAACTATCATAACACAGTCCTTTGCCGTGTCCCTCCTGCAGAGCTGCTGGAACTGCGGTCGCAAGGCCAGTGAGACGTGCAGCGGCTGCAACACAGCACGCTACTGCGGCTCCTTCTGCCAGCACAAGGACTGGGAAAAGCACCATCACGTATGTGGCCAGGGCCTGCAGGGTCTGCCTGGGAACAGCAGCGTACCACTCGGGACACCGTCTACCATCTCCAGCTCCTCATCCAGCGCGCCCCCCATGCACTCTGAGAGCACTCTCCCAGTACCCCTCTCCCTGGTCGGGCAGTCCAGCAGTGGCGGAAGTCCCAAGGAAGCGAGCTCCAGCAGCGTGTCCCGCTCAACCACTCCAGCCACACCCGCCCTGATGGATTCCTCATCCCGTTGACAGAAGAACCTCCAAACATTGAGCCCCACCCAGCCACGACTACTGCTGCTACAGCATCCTTCATCCAAAACAAGCTGAGGAACCGCCACCATATATACCCGTCCTCTTGGACTGTAACAACTTGGCTTTCTTAGCTACTTTAAGCTCTTGTGTTCTCCAAAAAACCTTCATGAGTCAATGCTCACAATAAGTGAAGGGTGTCCTGTGCTTGGTTATTAAACACTAGGTCAATTCTACTGAATGCCACCAATACAGCCATTGAAACATGTTACGTTTTAATAACGCATAAAGCACTGACAGTTTTAGGCATGGCCTCCATAACCTACACCCTTTAAGTGAGGTGTGCTCTGTGGGTATTGGGCGGCACTATGTTTCAAACACTTTTTAAGGTGCAAGAACTGAATATAGTGGGTTGGACACCAGTGGCTTCTGTAGAAACTCTTCCACCACAGAGCTACTTCCTCGCAACACATCGCATTTCATTGTTTTGGCTTTAATTACTACAAAAGAAAAGTCCAAAAATTCACTAGAAATAATAATGATGATTCTACTACTAATAATAATAATGAAACCTGTTAACTACCTTGCTAGCGAGCCAAGAAAATCTACACCAGACTCACCTCTCTGTACTGACGTGAACCCAAATGAATTTTAAGTGAATAAACATGATCCAAACCTTTTTATTACACTGCCAAAGTTACGAAGAAGCACTCATCTTGTAACCAAACGCAAACGACTTCACCTCCGTAGCAGTAAAGCCAGCCTAGACTTCCACAGGCTGTGGTGACGTCGCATGGTGACCAGACACTCAAACTTTCACTGTGCACACCATGCTGCCCTGACCCATCACTACGGGATGGGAGGAAAACCGCTCAGATGTTTAAAGCACGTCGGCCGTTTGCGCAAAGAGAAACGACATGAAAACGAAAGAGGCGAGGATGAGTTAAACGTTGTTTAACGATGAGATTGGCCTCCAAGATCTGAAAGACGAATGGCAACGGAACTGCCAAAAACCTCATTGGATTGTACACTAAGAACTGGCTTTTTCTTTGGGAACTTTTTATTTGGTTTTCCTAATGCTCTCAGAATGCCGAGACTTGTCTTTTTGTTGTACGATTTTAGTCTCGCTCGTTTTCCAAAGCATGACAAACAGACTGTAGAGTCTTGCGAGACTGCCGTGGACTTGATTCTCTTGTCTCTTGCTCTGTCTACCTCCCCCATCTTCTATATGTCCATCCCTTTTGTGTCCTCCCCAGCTCCCAAGAACCTTTGAGCAGATATCCATGAAGGGATCAAATGTTGCTTGTAGATATTACTTTATGTTTCTGGATGTCTTTGTCTTCAAAATCTGCTTGTGAGTGAACGAGAAATGCTACTCTTCTTTGTCTTCTTTTATGTTTCATCCGAACATTGGACAGAAAAAGACACTCTAAGTGAGAGAAACCGTGTTGTACCTATTGTTCGATTTGTTGTATCCATATTGATTATGAGAATCCTCATGTAGAATATTTTATATCACTCGCATTGTAAGACAGTGAGAGAACAGAGGTGCAATATGAAAAAGAGAATTCAGCTACTGAATGAAACCTCAGAAACGGCCCTTAGGGTACCTTATAATATAAATATACATATAAATATATCTTAAATTACCACAGTAAATTAATGTGAATGTACATAGTATTTAAAATATTGAGGTCCAAAAATGAGTTTGCCAAATAACAGAAACCTTTAAAGTATAATGTCTAGACTCTGATTTCTCTCCATTTAATCTGTTCTGTCTGAAGCAAAGCAATTGTTACGATGCTGATAATTTTACGAAGCCTGCAGAATGTTTGGGATCTAGATAAACAGATGAGCTGATGGAAGCATTGAGTGATAAAATTTGTAGCCATAAGCGTGTCGAAAAGAGCGCCAACCACAATAGACTGACCTAGCTCATCCCTGTTGAGAAGTTCCAATACTGGAATTCAGGAAGGGAAGTTGCTAGAATCTGTGTTGCCATCCTTTGGGCCAAAGTGTCTCTGCAGTGGTCCAACGTGTAATTTGCACACATACATACACATGCATGCACATACAATCACAAAATCAAACAGTAGATTATCCTTGGTCTAAGAGTTTGATGCCAGAATCTAACTCATTGATTTGTCGACCTACTCTACAGCACACTGCAAAAAAATTTAAATAAATAAAAAATAAAAATAAAAAAATTCATAATCGGTATTATCTTGATTTCCAGTAAAAACATCCTTAAAGAAAATACATTTATTTGAGAAAACAAAATTGTGCAAGATGTTAAGACTTGTTCTTAGAGAATATATCTTACTTGTTTATTATCAATTTGCAAATGGGTAATACAATTTTTTATTTATTCTATTATATTTTCTGTAATATATTTTAGAAATATTCTCTGAAAACAAGTTTTATTTAACACAATTTTGCTTCTCGGGTAAATTTTGATTTTTACAGGAAAACAAGGCAAAAATACCAATACCGATAAAACAGATTAAGATTTGTTTTTGTTTTGTTTTTTCCGGCATAGTCCATCTCATTCAGCCCAAGTGGCTGTGTCACATGTGTACATGCAGTAGCTAGCTACGAAAGTGCTAGTGACAAATATGCTACTGTGACAGTGTTCACTTGGCAAGATCTGTTGATTACATCGCTTATGTTTGTTAAGGGTTGTTCGTAAAGGCAACTGCATTAATCCTTCAGAGTAAAAATCTAGTGAGTTTTGCTGCCAGCTTACACGTGCAGCCCTGTTTACAGCCTTTGTTTTGGTCAGTCACGAATTTCTGCTTGCTAATTTCAATTTGAATCTGAGATTTTGCATATTTGCTATCCACAAGGCGTACTTCTGATATGGACCAAACTTGAAAGGCATGTTATTTGCTTCTTGTATTTTGCTATTTCTTTAGCCGTTTAATGCTAATTTAGTGATGTGCACTGATGGTTTAACTTATCACATATGCGAATAATCAATTTTCTTATTGGATTTCTTACTAAAACATCAGATGTCTGATAAAGAATGTATATCTCACTCTCTCTCCCTCTATTTTGTAAAGAATTTTTATCTAACCATCTTCTTTCCCAACTAGCTACCTCCCGTAAACTAATCCAAGAGAATCTGATAAGCTTAGATAAGGATATTGCTAGCAGACATGCAAATCCAAACTTTCATCCTGCTCGAGCTAAACACATGCATAACAATGTGTAGGTTGTTTTACCCACGTTTTCATGCCTATTGTCTCTCATTCAAGTATGTTACATTTGACTGAGTTGTACCAACAAAGCCCTTTTATTCTTTCTTGGGTAGTCACAAAAAAAGTCATACCAGAAACATACTCTACACAAGTGCGCAAATTTAGATGTGAATGCTTAGCCAAGTGCGCAGTCCCATTTTACGTAATTAGCATGCATTATTGCGTTACTATGGCACTAACAGATCTTAGTAACAAGGGGGCGATAGAGTTACCTCAAATGTTTGTCATTTTAAACCAGCTAGCTATAAACATGTAAACTGCTTAGCTAACTTTAACTAACTCATTTAGCAAGATTAGCATCAACCTGTTGCTCCGCTATGACAGAAGTTGGCCTGAAAGAGAAAAGTGATCATAGAAGACATCAGTTTACACTAATGCCTGCTATAGCGCCCCCTTGTGGCAACAATGAGTATTATGATTTTCTTCCTTTGTAAAGCAATAACACATGAAATCGAGCTTGTGTAGCTAGAATCGCTCCTGTATTTGCATGGAGTATGTTGTAGAGGTCAACTAACAGTGGATTTTACCGATGCCGATAATTAAGGTGGTGGGAGTGGCTGATAACTGATCTTAAAATCTATACATAGAATGTCAAAAAATTATTCTTTATTTATTATGGCGGGCAAAGACAGAGAGTCCGAAATGAATAAAATCCCAGATGCAGTTTTTTGTTCAACCAAAATCCCAATAATAACAAGAAAAAAATGATGATTTGATGCATAACATGGGACTTTTAAGTATAAACAAGCCTGAAACACAACGGGGACTCTTATTTTGTAATAATGATTGAAGAAATGATGGAAAAACTATCGGCATAGATTTTTGCAGATAACCAATAGCTCCAAAAAGCAGCTGTCGGCACCGCTTAATTGGTAAAACCGATATATCGGTCAACCTCTAGTATGTTGCGTCTTTTCCAATGCAGTAACACATGAAATCAATCTCGCATAGCTAGAAGTGTTAACGTACTTGCATTAAGTTGTTTCGTCTTTTGGAACACAGCAATGCATGCAATTTAGCTTGCGCAGCTAGAAGCTCTTATTTACCCGGAGAATGATGTGTTTTTTGGAACACAACAACGCATAAAATCAAGCTTGCGCAGCTAGAAGCATTCACATCCTTGCGGAGAGTATGTTGCATCTTTTGGAACACAACGATATATGAAATAAATCTTGTTTAGCTATTAACGTCCGCGTATATGCATAGACAATTGCATCTTTTCAAGCCCAACAGTTCATGAAAGTGAGTTTGCTTAGCTAGAAGCATTCATGTACTTGTGCAGAGTATGTTGTAGAGTTTTTTCAGTGTAAAAGCATATCTCAATAAATATCCAAACCAAATATTCAAACCAAAGCATAACTGTACATTCATAGAAACATTTGTTGGAACAGTTTGGACATGTCGCCTGAGAAGCAGATAGCCGACTATGGCCATAAACCAAAGCGTACAAAATAACAACATTCAAAGCACAAGACAACAGCAAATACATCGGGAAGAGATTTGTAGTGTTATTTTAAACCAGAAGAGTGCTTGTTCCTGTAAATCCAAAGCATCAGATACTATTACAAATCTTCTAACATTTAAGCCAGCCTTGCTCAAAGATTTCATTGTGAGAGTGGATGAGTGTATGAGTGAGTGATTAGGAAAAAGAGATACTTTCTATTCATAATTTTGCTAGAGAAATTACTTGAAACTCCAGAGCTTTAATACAACACCCTTGGCAAAGCTATAGCAAATTAACATCCATAAACTCCTCGTACCATTTTGAGCTTTGCATGTCAGCTAGTCCTTTATGTTGACATCAAATGTCTGTGTATTCCCTGCTGATAAAATAAAAACACCTTAAACCAGCCTTAGTCTTAAACCAGCTAAGACCAGCAATCCAGCTTAAGCTTGTTTAAGATGTTTATTTCAGCAAGGTTTGCAATTTTTTCGGCCATTCTGCTTCTAACCAAAATCGAACCAAAAACGAGAACGTGCGAATGCATCTTCCACTGTGTACTGTAATTATTTGCTTTAATAATTTAGCCTTCATTATCTAAGCTTATCTTTGGATGTCTGGATTCTGTCAACTTTTGGCTTTGTCAGCGGACTCATGTTGGCTAATGTCTCCGTTCAATAATCAACACAAAGAGAGAGAGAGAGAGAGAGAGAGAGAAACTACTTCCATTCAGCAAACACGCAATTGAAGTAACATGTATGTTGTAGCTTAACCCATTAACATCTCAAAGGTCCTGCTGAGAAGACAAAAGACAGCTTAAACCAGCCTATAAAGCTCAGTCTGGTCTAGTTTGATGGTTTTAGGGGGTTTTGGGCACTTGTAAGCTGGTCAGGCTGAGAGTTTCTTTTAGCAGGGGGTGTTCATAAAATATCCCTGCGCATGATGACTTTTTTCTCAATAATGTTTTTATTTTCTTTATTTTTTATGACTATAGCATATATAGCTATAGCATAAGTGTAAAGCAAAAATTCAGACTCATTAGAGGGACCTTTTATCAGTGGGCACACAAGGCTCATTGGGCCATGCATTGAACCTCCATGCACGATAAACGGCATATTTCAGATATTTCAGTCCACAAACAAAGACTTGGTTTGATACATTTAGGCAAACGTTACGTACTGTATTGTGCAATACATCATTCATTACAGGAAAAGGCATTGTTTCTGCAGGACAGGTTGATGTGATGAAGAAAAATGTTTTTCTGCTTTCTCTTTCAAGGTCCTGTTATCATTCTCTAGATGACGTGAACTGTGTCAGGAGAAGTTTAATTATGTCTTGCATGCTATTCTCCCCTCTTTTGCAATCTCCCTCACCCTCTCTTACTGTGCGCTTTGTTGGACGTGACGCTGTAAAGATTCTAAATCAGGTTAATGTCTGTGTTGAGATACGTATCTGTGTAATTAAAAAAGACAGTGAAAAATTACTTTGGAGTGCATTTTTTATTTTTTTAATTTTTTTTTTACCATCAAAGACATTTCACCACAATAGAACATTCCTAAGCTATGTTCGGAGTAGCAAACTACCATATAACTCTTTTACAATTACTATTACTATTTCTGCAGTACATAGATTAGGTAAAATAGTAAGAGTAGTATGGTAGTATGCTATTCCAAACACACCCTTGGAATGTCAATAAATGCACATTTATTCAAGGCTTGGAGAGAAATAAGGCATGTGATGCAGCTTTAATGTGGTTCCCAACAAGGTACAGTACACTATGGGTATTTTTTGCTGCTTGTTCGATTTACTTAATTAAAATGAACACAATTCTACAACATTTTGTCATCACTTGATTTTATTGCATTATATCCATTTAAATTTGTAAAATGAAAGTTTACATAATCCATTATTTTGGATTAGTCATCGAATGATCCGTACTGAGTGAGCACTTATCTGAATATTGGGAGGGGTGGGGTTGACGTATTCCCCTCAAAGTCAGTAGTATATGGCCTATAGTACATGGTTAAGAAAACCCTTTTTTATAATTGCAAGAATATTATTACTAAGGGATTTATTAACATAAGGGATTTGTTCCAACTGACTGCTAGATCTCTTAGAACACATATAGCTGCCATATACATTAGTATAGTCAATATACCGTAAATCCTAACACTTCTTCAGCACTCTGTGCCATTTCCTTCTGTTTTCCAATAGCTAAGACATTAAAAGTTTTACATAAAATGTATTTTAAAAAATTATAAAAGATTACACAATATCCAATAGGATTCAGGAATCAAATAAGAAGGAAATTCCAATAGGAATAGCAATTTATTTCAGTTTATCCAGTACACTGTAAATATATATATATATATATATATATATATATATATATATATATATATTATTATTATTATTATTATTATTATTATAAAAAAATCTTTTTTTTTTTTTTTTTGCCTTTTAGTTATCATAACTTAAAATGTACAGTTAGAATAACTGCCCTGGATTGATCTTGTTGAGATAACTCAATCACCCAAGTTTTTGTTAGCTGAACTTAGAACTTAGAAACTGAACTTAGAAAAAGTATTCAGCTGAAACAAATCAAGGGAACTAAATCTATTCCGATTCCCAGCACTATGCTGTTGGTTGTTGTGTTTGTTGTCACTTTCAGTTATTTGTCATGTAGCAAAAATTCAAAGGTCATCTTTTTACTCGATGTGTTTGATGATTGTCAGCATCATTGTGATTTGCGTGTAAAGTTTTGAAACTCATGCGTGTCAAACTGAAGTCTGAGTATGATAAAGGGATCAGCCATTGGTCTGTGATTATCAACTGGCCATTTACAGTGTTAACAAATTGCAATTTGTTTTACCATTGATCAAGGGCGTAGCCAGGAAATTACTTTTGGCTGGGCCTCAATAAAAATGGATGTGCCAAGTTTTCGCCCAAGTTTTTTTTTTTTAAGCAAATTTTCCTTAACAACAGAGAAGCAGCGCATTCAAACAATTCTTTCACACTTTCAGAAATCAGAATTTATTTTTTAAGCTATTTTATAAATATATATTTGAAGTCAAAGAATAATCTAACCTCGGCCCACCCTTTGCTACGCCTCTGACATTGGACTGGCCGTAACTACTTCTGTGGTTACCATAAGTTATAATAAATGATAATGAGACAATTAACTTTTATATTCAGCTTGAATTTAATTAGACTTAAGTTAATTGACCTAAGAAAGTCAAGTTGACTTAAAAAAACAAAAAATATTAAGCTCATTTAAGTTTTATTTATTTAAATCAACTTTAAGTTCTGTTTAAACAACTTTCCCTCTTAACTTAAATTAAACTTTTAATGCAGCACGGGCACTTACTTTTTAAGTTGAAACAACAAGATTTTTTACCTCAGTTGATTCTTATTTGATCCCATTAGGATCCTATAACAGAAACATTAAGATGTTTCTTGTCTTTAAAACGAGGTGATTCTTAGACCTCTTTACCATTTAGGGGGAGAAAACTAAAAAAACATTACAATGTAGTTTCAACAAAATGAGATGCATTTAAGTCTCTTTTTTCTTTAAACCTTGTGTGACCTTTTTCTTTTTCATTTTTGCCTTTTCGATCATTTCGGCAACCCTCTGGGGTCTGAGGGTGTTTTGGGCCCTGGAGAAGTTTTGACATGCCTTGACATTTGTGCTTTTTTCAGTTGCTTAAAAACATATTAATGGCTAACGTCTGATAACACTGTATTCGGCACAAACTGGGCTACAATAATATGTGAACAACATGTATGTGCATGTTTGTATTTTTGAGAAAATAACATTTATGCTTGGTTTTTGAAAAAACAAAAAATTTAAGTCACTGAAATAAGGCCATATAACACATACTAAACATTTAAGACTTTTGAGAACTGGATCTTGTAGCCTAGAGTTTTTGCTACAAAATGATGTGAAAACCATCCTGATCACTCATTCGTACAAAACAATATAGTCATTTAACTTTTGTAAGACACTTTTAGTGTTAGAAAGGCCATATGCGAGGAGACGTGGATGATCATGAATACTGATGTGATTCACACCTGAGGAGACAAAGACCCCTCCCCTGAGAGAATGAATGTGAGGAGACTTAATGATTGAATGTATTGTTTGTAGCTTATTCACAAAACCAAGTTTAAGTTCAAAGAAGTAATCTAACTATACATTTTCTTTACATAAAGACTTTACTTAAAAACTTTAGACATACACTACCATTTAAAAGTTTTAGATCAGTAAGATGTTTTTATGTTTTTAAAAGAAGTCTCTTCTGCTCACCAAGGCTGCATTTATTTGATCCAAAATACAGCAAAAACAGTGATATTGTGAAATATTTTTACAATTTAAAATAACTTTTCTATTTGAATATATTGTAAAATGCAATTTATTCCTGTGATCAGAGCTGAAAGCTGAAAGTCTTCAGTGTCACATGATCCATCAGAAATCATTCTAATATGCTGATTTGCTGCTCAAGAAACATTTATTATTATTATCAATGTTGAAAACAGTTGTGTACAATTATTTTTTCAGGATTCTTTGATGAACGGATTTACACATGAAACAACATATAGAGAAGTGGTACAGAAGACAGTACAAAAGAGACATTCAGGGCAAAAGTGCAAACAGGGACAGTGCAAGATGAAAGAAAAATAATTAAAGTGTCCAGTACACAGGGAGAGACGAGAGTATTACCGAAGGTGGATGGTTTGTATGAGCCCACTCATCCACCAATGCTTAGCCTACTCGCTCACATAGTATTGCACATAAGCATTGTAAACTTTGAAGTGAACAGTTCACAGCACACAGATTTGAGAATGCAGTTACATACCTTTGTGCCATATTTGAAAACAGTTCCCGATCAACTGAAGACACAAGTGAACATCACATGCCTGGCATTTCCAAGGTGTGATCTGCCTTTTACCGTGCTGTACTTTCCAAAGCATGCACTCCGGCGACCAACAGTGGCAATATTCTTTGCACCTGATGTCTGCTCAGCTCCTGGAACCGGTACATGGTCACTACTGGTCTGTTTTGGTTCTACTTTCTGTGACACACCACAGAGCTCTGCAATAAGCTGTTCCATGAACTCTATGTGGGTCATGTTACCACCTAGCTCTTTGTGCATAATGAAAGCATTGGTGGAAGCAATGTCCAATAAGTGTAGAAAGACCTTTCTGTACCACTTCATTGTTTTGTGTTGTGCAGTGTAGTACTGTAACAGCTTATCAGACAGGTCAACAAACCATCGGGGGGGGGGGGCATGTGTTTGTTGTAGGCAGTCACAAGTGCAGGACATGGAAATGTCTTTGTCCTCCATGTATCTTGTGATTTCACCCTCCTCTGCACAGTCTCACCAGTATAAGCAGAATGGATGATAGAACAGACAGATACCTCTCGTGTGTCCATCCACTTCACAAATACAAGAAGTCCATCCTGAATCCACCTGATGGATCCCCTGGCAGATTATTTTGAGAGTGAATTAGTTGCATCCCGTGGGCAGTCCTTCCTATAGTCTCTGTAAGTCCCACAAGCACCAAACCTCATGGCAAACAAGTCTGTCAGGAGCTTTGGACATGTGTAGAAATTGTCCATGTACACATGGTACCCAGAGCCTAAAACTTTACAGTCCAAAAGAGATGTCACAGCATCAAATGATAGTCCACGACCTGTGGGAAAGTATTTTTTATCCTGTGTACACAGAAAAGTCTACAGTGTATCCATTTGGTGAATCAGCAAGGACAAACAACATGAAGCCCCACCTGGTTGGCTTGGCTTTCATGTACTGTGTCATTCCTCTGTTTGTTTTACATGCCACCATCCTTTCATTCACAGCTAAGTTTCTTTTAGGATGATAGATGGCTTTACAAGCATGACGGATAGTGTCCATGAGAGGTTTGACCCTGAAAAGATGGTCATGTTCAGCTCTGCCCCTTTTTCTGTCATTTTCCTTATCTGCATCTGGGTGACTCATGTGCACATTCCATGAAATGGTGCGGTATCTGTCTCTTGACATGATTGTGGCAGGAAAAGGTACAGAGGAAAGACTGTCTTGCCGCCAGTAGTCTCTGATGGAGCTCACCTTCACCATGGCCATGTAAAACAGCAGGTCAATGTAGCAGTACATCTCACTGATGCTGACATCTATCCATTTATATTTGCAGCCCTTTGCAATCGCCCTGGCAGCCTGAGCATTGGTGTTGTGGCAGAGAGTTGACACTGCATTCTCAGAAAAAAAAACATTTTGAAGAGACTCTGGGGAGTGTGTGCGTCAGCATGACTCAGCTGTGGTCCAGGTTCTCATGCAGGCAGGAATCTCAGAGTCTGTGGAACCATGTCAGTATCAGTCTCTGTTTTCCATGATAGAGGGGACTGCCTGTTGCTTTCCTGAATGTTTGTCTTGGCCCTCTTATAGCTGTAAGCCACACAGGCACATATACATATTGTATTATCACTAATTATATAAACAAAATTAAACAAACATCTGTGAAGGCGAGAGTGATGCAGCCACATTCCTAAAAAAAGTTGAAAACTATTATAACATATATATTCCAAAGTATAATACCAGTAGCCTATATGCATAACTGATGGGAAATTAATGGGTATAGACGCATGCTGTAAATGTCTGTCAATGGGCCATTACCGGAGATAGCATACCGCAAACATTTACACATTCACGCACTTCATCGTCCGCGCATATTTACAGCACATTTTACACATTTACACCCGAACAGATATTTGCGAGCACAAGCTTCGTTGATGATAATGAGGCAGCATAAACACTAGTTAAAATATAATCTAAACATTCATATTATTTTTATATCATATCACATATCATATTGATATCATACAGCATACAATTGAAATACCTGCTTTAGCCGAAACAACATTTAAATGTAACTAAAACTTGCCTATTAGGACATATTTCAAATTTCAATACTCTGAATCCTGGCTGGCAAGTCTGGAAATAGTCCAGCTAGTAAAATATGTACATGTTTATATAAAATAGCATGTCAAGTAATGTAAGTAAAGACTTACTCATCCGAAATTGTATCCTCGGCTGGATCAAGTCGCTCTTCAAAATGAGGAAAATGTGAACTCTTCGTCACTATCCAGGACGATCTGTAGAGCTTCCTCACCTGTGTAGTGTGCCATCTTCCAAACGCGCAGAAAAGTGAATGAACTTGATGTTTTTTAAGGCATTGTTGGGGGCATTTACCGTTTGCATTGATTGTCTCAGCACATTACCGTATGAATAGCGCACTCTGCTGGTGGGTGTGATCAGATTAGCGATGATTAGCTGAGCCAGGAGAAACTGTACATCTCTTTGTTTCATACAGATTACATTGCAGGAGAATATTTGTTTTAAATTTGAATTGTTTTATTTAAAAGTAGACATTTTAAGCTTTCTTTAGACATATGTTTCATGTTTGTCTGATAAGTATTCCTGGAGTTTCAGTTCATTTTTGTGATGTGTTTCAGAAAGATGCTCGCGGAGACAGAGACGGCTGAAAGCGCACCCTGTTTATTTTCTTTATTTTACAAAAGCACAAGGATTTGTTGTTACTGTGAGTGTACACTAATAAAAGTAGACCCTTTATAGTCTCTAATGATGTTTTACACTTATCTGTATGCCCAAAAATAAGTATTTTAAGTTGTTTCCGCTGTTATGAGGAAAAAAATCCAGCAGGACACACCGACGTGGTTAATGCCAACGGCATACAATTTTGCCAAAAGATGTGTATTTTGGGGGGAATTTTGATATTTCAACCTCAGTTCCTATAATACATCTATAATACACTGTGTACACAAAATAGTTTCACCTTCAGGACAAAAATGTCCCCACTGAAACCCATTAAAACTGAAATATTTGATCCCAGTGCCATTAAAGCATAAAATCATGAATTCTGTGATATTTTGCTTTCATTCCGGAGCCCTGGCTTCAAAATTTACATTTTTTATATTTTCCACCAGATGGCGCCATTTTTCTCATGTTTAGCCTATGGAGCAAATACAAGCTTTTTTCCTATTTTCTGTTTGCTGTATTATAGAGCACTGCAGGCCAGTTAAATAAATGATGCAACTAAAATTGTGTAGGTGTGTTGGTATGGATGTCAGAGTGTGTTTTGTATGTGTGTATGGAGAAATGTGTGTGTGTAAAACAACAGTGGCATTATATAAACAAACTGGCATTTAAAAGGTTAAAATCCTGAAAATGAATGAATATTTGGCAGTTATAATCAGGACTGATATTGGTTAAAAAAAATAACTAATTGAAAGTGGAAAATAATATTAATATATAATATTATTATGGCAGTTTTTTGACGTGGACGTTTTTGTCTGCTAAGGACCTCTGAGTAACTTTTTTAAATTGACGCACAAGGGTTAAAAGCTTGACAAATTTAAATACAAACGGTTTTGATAAAAATTACAAACTCATTTCATAAAAAAAATCATTTGGGGATTTCAGTTTAACCATTAGTATCTTATTTGATCCCAGATCCTTTATGATTGATTAGCACATTATGACAGACCGTCCAATACAGGAATCCTGTAAACATTACTTTTTATTACTAGGGTATTTTTTTAAATATAAAAGGTGATTTTTTTTTTTTTTAACTTCTAAATTAAAAAAAGCAAACAACTAAAGGAGTATAGAATTTTATTTTAACAAAAATTAGGTGTATTCAAAAATCTGTAAAGTCACATCTCACCACTGCACTCGCCATGATTTGATTATAGGGATGGGCGATACCACTTATTTTCTTTTCGATACGATACCAAATACTTTTAGGCCAGTATCGCAGATATCGATACCAATACCGATACCTACATTTTAACAAATTCTTTGGATAAAATTAGTAACTTAAATTATTTCTTACATTTTTTATATATATATTTATAGGCCTAAGCAGAAATTATTAGGCTGCTTTGTTTACCCTTTAAAAATTAGTTAGTATAAACCACATATAAAACCACAAAATTAACCATAGATATTATTATATGGTTAATATTACTAAAACCAAGTTACAGTAGGGATACTACAGTAATGCTGTAGCAAAACCATGGTTAATTGTATCAAAACCTTGGTTACTGCCAAAAAAAAAAAAAAACATGGTACTACAGTCGTTGTTAATAGTCATGGTTAATACAATATTACTATAGTAAATCCATGGGTAGCTTTCATAAGGGTATCATTTATTAACAGGATTAAAGATCATTATCAATGTTTTAACACCTCTTAATTTAAATAAGCCCATTATAATATGAGCTCTGTCTGTCATGTGACTGCTGGTGGATTTTAGCATTTCTGTGCGTCAAGATGAGCGGAAGAAAAAATAGTTCCGGTGCCATGCAACAATTCGCTCATATAATTATTATTTTCCACTTCGAAGTTTATGAGATGCATTAATATTCATGTTATCTAAATAATAAGATCACTAGTTTAAAAAAACAACAACTTCAGAACCGATATTTTTATGTGAGGATCGATATTCTTGATACCACATCAGTATCGGAAGTATCGATACTTTAGTATCGATCCGCCCATTCCTATTTGATTAGTTGTGTCAGGTGTGTTAATTAGTTAATTAAGGGCTGGAACAGCAAGGCTTTCAGGGCTGATGTTGAAAACCAGCGTGGACCCATCAGGTAACTTTAAAATAAGATGTAAGAAGACGACAGTTGAACTGTATTCTGATTGTTATTGACTCTGTCAGGGCTACTAACGACCTGGTGGAAATGGCGTTAAAGTGACACTGTTTAGTGAATATGAGTGATAAAACATAGGGGTGTATGATTAAAAACGTGTCAACTATGAACATGGCGGAGTAAATTATCAACGTGAAAACGATTCAAAAGCGAGACAGAAGCTGATTTGATAGTATTTCACGAATTCTGAATGCTTTTCAACACCTTTGAGAACAGCAGCGCTATTTTGTAATATGATTACGTTTTTATTATACGAAATAAAAATAAATTGATAAATGGCATACTCGTCATTGCAAATCAGTTTTCGCACAAATTTCTGCTTATTTTGGGTTTTAAGCTTGTACTCTAAACTTGATGTGAGGAATTTACAAATGATATGGACCTTTTAAAGGTGCACTCAGTAATTTTTAACTCCTTAAAGTTTAACTCCTAAAGACTCTAATTGTAATTGTGCAATATATGTAGGAAATCATGAGCACTCTTCATCAAAATGAAGACTACAGTCATATCAGTAACCTTATAAAAGCTGTTTTGTTCTACATGGAGAGGGTCGGCACTGGGGGCGGCCATGTTGGAATCACATGACCTGTAGGGCTGAGAGAATCGAAAGAATCGACTCTGAGGCGATGAAATTAGACTTCACTTTGGAATTGACTCCAAAGCTGGATTTTTAAATAAAACTGAAGTGTATTGTTTGGACATTTTATTCAGTGTACATAAGGTAGTGGACAATTTCTGTTCATTATATTTTAAACCTCTTTCTACACAAGAACTCATGAGTGGTAACAAACTATTTCAATGTAGGTAAAATGGTGCTTTTAAGATTATTTGTGGTAGTTCTTTGAAATACAGCTGCATCTACTCCAACTTCCCTCAGATTTACCTCATGAGATTGAAGCATTGTGCTTTGGTATGTGTATATAGGCCCTGATTTAATTTTAGAATGGACCTGTTAATAGTAAATGTTGTTCATGCTATTATAAATAGTGCAAAGAACACTTTAAAGTGAGCTGTTTATTATGAGATTTAACTTTACCTCCCGTTTTTTTTTTCTGGAATCGAAAAAATGAGTCTGGAATCGACTCAAACCAGGAATCAGAGTCGATTCCCAAATTTCTGGAATCAAACAGCTCTAATGACCTGCTGAATACTACTCACTTAATCTCAGTAACCGTCCTGTTATTTGACACTTGCACTCGTTGATTAAAGTAATCATGGCTGACTGTGAACGCTACATTTCTACAATGGTATCTGAAACTGAAAGCTATTGATATTAAATGATGCTGCATCCAAGCCGCTAGGTGTCAGTGTGACATCCAAGATGACACAAAGACAAAAGTTACTGAGTGCACCGTTAAATGTATTTTATTTTTTTATGACATACAGATCTAGGTTATGGGGCATGTATGGATCTTATGTTAGAAATGGTAACCTAAAGTGGACACTATTTTTTTAATCACCAATTAAAGAGCCCAACAGTGACATGACTTTTTAAAGGTACAGATGTTCCATGTAGTCCCTTATTCAATATGAAGTCATAAACTGCATAGGCTTTAATAATTATACAAGAATTGAATTAAATTTTATGATTATATCTGATTACCAGTTATGGAAAGAATTAGGAATAAATGCTTTTTAAAATGGTCATATATTGAGTATGGCATGTCATACTGCATACCATACTAAAAGTCTAAAACAAAACACGTCTTGGCGTCCAAGGTTGTTCCAAGGCTTGGTGCGATTTAAGATTCATTTTCATAAATCAAGATCTCAATAATGACTCCATGTCCTGCGTAGGGTACAATGGGGCTAAAGGCACACCTAAAGAGAACGCACTTGGGGTAAAAGGCCTGTAGGAGGTTTAAAGTGATATTGTGTAGATATAGGGACAATAGTTAACCTATAGTGCAAAATTTATGCAAAGGATTTTGAGACAGCAATATGCTTTTTTTGAATAAGATATGCTTACTCAGGGTTGGGGAGTCATGGAATACATGTAATGGGATTACATATTTAAAATAAAAAGGTGGATATGTCATTGAGGAAAAATGTGGTTGTGTACACTTAGGTTTTGAAGTAAGTTTGGAGCAGCAAAAATAGTTAACCTTGTGTAAATTGTCATGTGAACATTTAGCTTTATGCTAAGCTAAAATGCCATTTCTAGCCCTTTTACGTGCATCTGTTATCAGGCACGATTACACTTTTTATCATATTTATGATCGAGACCTTTGTTAGGCCAAATATATACTGCAAAAATCGTATTCTTGATGAGAATTTTTGTACAGGAAAGCAAAGAAATAACTTTAAAAAAAAATGGTTAAAACAAGATATTTACTTTGCATAAGATATTAAGGCTTTTTGATATTTAAGAAATTAAGTGTATTTTGTCTTGCTGTACTGGTAGATGTTGTTCACTTGTTTATAGTCAAAACAAGTGGAAAAAAATATGTGCTGACATAATCCAAATATTTAGATTGTTACTGACCACGAGTAATCTAACAGAATACGATACGAATTACATTTTACAGCATGTATTCTGTAGTGGAATACATCTTAAAAGTAAAACCTCCCAACCCTATGCTTACTCAAAATACCTACTTCAGAAAAGGGTGCACTATTTCCTGTTAATTTCAATCTAATTTTATCCCCTTTTCTCCCCAATTTGGAATGCTAAATTCCCACTACTCACTAGATCCTCGTGGTGGTGCGGACAAGTCCCAGTTGCCTCCGCTTCTGAGAACGTCAATCTGCGCATCTTATCACGTGGCTCCCTGTGCATGACACCGCAGAGACTCACAGCATGTGGAGGCTCATGCTACTCTCCGATCTACGCACAAATTACCACACGCCCCATTGAGAGCGAGAACCACTAATCGCGACCACGAGGAGGCTACCCCATGTGACTCTACCCTCAATAGCAACCGGGCAAATTTGGTTGCTTAGGAGACCTGGCTGGAGTCACTCGGCACACCCTGGATTTGAACTCGCGACTCCAGGGGTGACGGTCAGCGTCAATACACGCTGAGCTACCCAGGCCACCAATTTCAATCACATTTAGCATTTTTGGCATCTCAAATATTCTATAAACAAATTAATCTCCATTGTGATTGGATGAATCAATGTAAACCCACTTTGAACATTTTTCAGAACAAATCTATTCACCCCACTTAAAAAAAAAATTTTTATTGGGGGCTTTATTTTTTACCCCAAATACCATCCTTTCTCTTATTGGACAGCTATTAGTTTTATTTAATGACCTTGAACAATGAAAATTATAAGTATTTTGACTCAAATTAAATGTTAATTTCGGGGGGGGTTTTATTAGCTACATTTGCAAAATGTAAAAATTTATCATACTGCCTCAACTTTTAGACACCATATGCAAAGATCTCATGGATCAGGAAAATTGTGCAGTGAATAGTGACAAACAGGTGTTAAGGAAAGTACTGTGGTAGTTTTTGTTGCTATTTAATGTTTAGGGAGAAAGTAATATCAAAGGAGCCTCTTAACCCCCAGGGTCTTTAGCCCCATTGTATCCTTTACCTAAGAAGTTCTGTGTTCTTCAGGAGCTGGACGCAATTCAAACTTGTGTGCTGGAAATGGAGGATGAAGAGCAGTATGAAGCAGACAGACAGTTCCCATACCACCCTCAGGCAGGTGAGCAGCCAGCTGGCCTACACCTGAGCCCATCTGCTGGGCCACAGTGTCTTTTCACTGCCCAATGAGGCATGCCCCAGCAGGGCTGTCCTGCAGCCCGAGGTGCAGTCTTATTTAAGGACATCTCTGCACAGGAGCAGTCCTCTGTGTCAACAGTGCAGCCTAGTTAAATGTGTCAGACACACAAGGGTGATTTTGGGCACTTTCGACCTTTTCTTTCTAAAAAAAAATAAATAAAAAATACATAGAATGTGTTCTACAGTGGGCCTAAAGGCACCCCATAAGGAAAATTTTGGGTCTTTTTATACAACAAGTAAGAATGCTTATTCAAAATAACCACTTCAGAAAATGAAGCACAGTTTCCCACTTTATAACATCTCAAGTATTCTATAAACAAATTAATCTCCATTGTGATTGGATCAGTCAATGTGAGCCCACTTTGAATGTTTTTCATAACAAATCTATTTGCCCCACTTAAGAAAAAAATGTTTGACGGGGGGCTTTTTAACCCGGATATGATCCATTTACTATTGGACAGTTAATAAAAAAACTTGAATGTATTTTCATTAGTGCTGCATTTGCAACATTTTAAAAATTATGAAATATTAGATCAGATTACTTAAATCAACCTTTAGGCATTGCATGCGATGACATCATGAATCAGGAAAATTTTGCAGGGCATATTAATGTAGTTTGGGAGAAAGTAAAATCAGAAGTCACTAAGTAAATTCTACTTCAGTAATGTAAAGTGCCTTTAGCCCTGTTGTACCCTAATTTTTAGATATTTAAAAGCGACTTAGTTCAATTTTTTTTCCATGTGTTAAACTACAAATTTGTCCATGTGGTGGTAATGACATAAAACCTGGGGACAAGTCTATGTTTGGTAAAAATATTTTATTCCGAAAAAAACGGTGACATTTAGACACGTGTCAATTATTATTCATTTTTAATTAACACTTAAGCTCGCCGTGGAAAAAAAATATTCTCAATATTAATAACTACAGTCTTGACCAACACAAAATAGGTATCCTTTTAGAGCTGAGAAGTTCTGCTTTACAATGCATGTAGGCATTATGACCAAAACTGAACAAGAGCTTTGAAATTTGCAGATAAATCAGAAGTGTTCGGTTTTGATAATTGATAATTTTGCACTGTACGTATTATTGTAATTGGTAAAAACATCAAACTTATCAAATAACCATGTGTCATGTTGTGGAAGCTCTAGAGTTGAATTTGTTTTACTCAGTCAAGATTATACCTGAGTCATAGCTAAGTACATGTCTTTGACATACATGTTACATGTAAACAGGTGTTGCTTATAACCCGTGTTTTCGCTTATTTCATGAAAAATAGGTGGAACATAAAACAGTACATGACAGTACTTGGAGGGGACTTCCATTAAAACGAGCCTACATACAATGTAATCGGATGCATAGATCATAAGATAATCCACACAAGCACAATGTGCGCACGGCAAATAATGTGCTATCTGGCTAAAATCACGTTAGTTTTCCTGGATCAGATGACTTCATCGGAAATGTAGGACCTTGTCCAGGATCATGGACACTAAACCAATCATATTAGGATTCCGATCGTTACAACCAGAGGTGGAAGTCATCCAAATATGGGCAGAGAGGATTGTTCACTAATTACATATGGCCACCAGGAGATGGCGCCAAGTACATGATACAGACTCAATGATGACTCGAATGACACAGAATGGAACTGAATGAGATCTCCTTACTCATGCCTGCATGCTTTAGAGAGAGCATTAATTTAGTCCTTGTTGTATTTGCATGTGTAATTAGTTCTTATGTACAATTGTTTTATTTGTTTGGAGAGGCTTTTGGACACATGGAGGATAAATAATTTTGTAACGCTATAACTTTTGCTTTTTATCGACAAAATTACTCGGGAACAAAACCAGTTTTTCGGAGCTGCATTATGGCTCAAGTTGGTTTTTTTTCAGCAGTTTCTTGGGTTAAGAGTTATAATTAAATACAAAAAACAAAGAGGGTAAATTGTTTGGTATCATTATAGAGTTATAAGCCTTTTTAATGTTGGGAATGGTACTGAAACAGGAAAACATTAAAAACATTTTCAGAGCTTAAAGGGTTTTAAGCCATGGCTGAATGTAACTGTTTTACCCCTAAAAACAAAAACATTAAAACACCAAAATAATCATGCCACTCATTACTTTGCCCCAGTACATTTATTCAACTGTTTACCATAAAAAGAAACCCATTTTGTTCAATTTTTTTTTTCATTGCTGAAAATGAATTTCATTGTGTTCCTGTAGCTCATCTGTTAGAGGATGGTGCTAGCAATGACAAGGCTATGGGTTCAATTCCCAGTACACACATACTGATAAAATGTATGCATCAAATGCACCATTAGTCACTTTGGATAACAGCGTTTGCCAAATAAATAATGTAAATGCTGGCACTGTTAAGTGTCCATAGTTACAGCATCACCCATGTACAGAATGCCTCAAAAGTACTAAAGCAAGCCCGTGAAATTCAGGGTGAAATCTAATGAGCTCTTTCAATTATAATAATTTGCACAACCACTTAAGAGTGCTGATTTTGAATGTGGCATCTCAATTATGGCACCCTCTAATGGCCAACTCATTAACTTAATTATTGGAACTGTAAACTGTTGTTTCCCTCATACAGCATTCATTATTTAGTATACAGTATTTGCCTTTCCTCAGGATTGTTCTACAGTATGAGCCATGAAGATAGAATAGATGCTGACAAGAGATCCATCTATGTGGGCAACGTAAGCTGTTTCCCCATGTTTACACCTCTTTTCTCGCAGTTATTACAATAAGCAGATCAGACAGTTGTACTCGCATGTATTTGAATGTATTCCAGTATATATTTATAATGTTTTTAAAATGGCAGGTGGATTATGGAGCAACAGCAGATGAACTGGAGATATACTTTAATGTATGTGGCCATGTGAACAGAGTTACAATCCCATATAACAGATTTACAGGCCATCCAAAAGGGTAAGTACACACATGGCTTCAAATCCGTCATATTATAACATAAGTGTGTTGTATTGGGGTGTGTGTGTATAATATATATATATATTTTTTTTTTTGTTTTTTTTTTTTCTTTCTGTAGTTTTGCTTACATTGAGTTCTCAGAGAGAGATTCGGTGCGGACCGCCATGACTTTAGATGAAACACCATTCAGAGGGCGTGTCATTAAGGTGGGTGAGGGAAATGCTTGACAATATACCATTGCAATACATGGGCTATGTTTGATATGGATTACTAGAACACTGCTTACTGAATACTGTACTATATACCAGGGACTAAAAATGAAATGTTTTTCAGTTCATTCCGAGTAAAAACTCAATGAAATTTTTTTATTTTATTTTTTTATTTTTTTCGTTCTGGTTCAGAAGTTCCGCAGCCTCCTTTCCAAATGGTTACCGGTTAGAACAAAATAAAAGAACGGTTAATAACGTTATTTTTAAAATGACAGTACTCTGCGCTAAGGGGTGGGTGAAATACCAATTCCAGTGTTGCCAGATCTCGCAAGAGAAACGAGCAATGTGGTCCTGGAAAAACAAGCTCAAAATAAGCCACTGGCCCCAAAATAAAAAATAGCAATTTATCACAATAGAAATCGTAAAAAGCATACAGTTAATTAACAGTTAAGTAAAATTAAAGATCTGCTTCTGAGTCAAAACCCGGCAGCATCAAATCTGTATTAATACATCATATCTAACAATAATTCAGTGAAGACTTGGAAACAACTGAGAGAAGTACTTTATTAGATAATGTTTTCCTTGTATCTGAATTAGCCGTGCATGTACATGTAGTAATTATACATAGTTGTTAAAAAGGTCTTCAGTCACAGAATACGACATCCACAACAAATGTGTGATGCAGCAGTTTCCTTCAGGTTCAAAGCACATGTTTAATTTTTTTTGGGCAACATGAAGTGGTGTAGTTAAAAATATATATATACTGTGATTAAACCCTTTGGCCTTTTAGTTTCATGAAAAAATTATCGGAACAAATTGAACCAGTTATAACCGGTTTCCAGCATTTAAAAATATTGAAAATTGAAAATCACTTTGTTCCGGTTTTCGGTTACGTTCTACTAAAAATGTCATTTGGTTTGCATTCCTTGAACCGTTTTTAGTCCCTGCTATATACACAGTATTATATTCTTTTAAAGTATGTGATACAGTATGCATTATGTAAAAAAACATTTTAAACCGTAGTATGCTACATTGTCACATGACCTTAGTACATTGCATTTTTAATTCCCGTAACTATTATTTTGCATTTGATCATACATATATGTATGATCGAATGCACTTACACTTATATACTATGCACTCAGCCATGTAGTGTGAATTTTCAAAGTGTAGTATCGTCCCAATGGAACACGTAATGGATTTTTACTAAACAGAAGCATTTGCTGTTTAACAGCTGACAGAAGTAACATTTCAAGCGCACTTGATGTGTTACCGCTAGCTTTAGTGTGTTAGCCAACCTCAGTTCAACACTTGTATCTTAAACAACGTACATAGACTGAGCCAAAACATTATGACCACATGTCTAATATGCTGTTGGTCCTCCGCGTGCACCAAAACAGTGCCGACCTGCTGAGGCATGGACTCTATAAGACCCCTGAAGGTGTCCTGTGGTATCTGGCACCAAGACATTAGCAGCAGATCCTTCAAGTCCTGTAAGTTGCGAGGTGGAGCCACCGTGGATCGGAACTTGTTGGTCCGGCACATCCCACAGATGCTCAGTCGGATTGAGATCTGGGGAATTTGGAGGCCAGGGCAACACCTTGAACTCTTCATGTTCCTCAAACCATTCCCGAACAATGTGTACAGTGTGGCAGGGTGCATTATCCTGCTGAAAGAGGCCGCTGCTATCAGGGAATACCATTGCCATGAAGGGGTGTACCTGGTCTGCAATGATGTTTAGGTTCGGACCTTCGTTGCCCTCATGCATCTTGGGCGCTGAACGCCTGTTGCCGGTTTGTCCGTCCTCGGACCACTGCTGACCGGGAGCACCCCACAAGCCTTGCCGTTTCAGAGATGCTCTGACCCATTCATTTGGCCATAACAATTTGGCCCTTGTCAAAATGCTCAGGTCTTTACTCCTGCCCATTTCTCCTGCATTCAACACATTGACTATGAGAACTGATTGTTCGCTTACCCTCTAATCTACCCAGAACCTTTATTCACTTCACCTGTAATTGGTCATAATGTTTTGGCTCATTGTAACATAATTCCCATAGTTTCATTTCTGCTATTCCATAGTTTTGATGACTTTACTGTTATTCTAAAATGTGAAAAATAATAAGAACGAGTAAGTGACCCTAAAATTTTGACTGGTATGTACGCCAATGTGGTCCAGCACTTTCAAGCTTCAAAAAGGACAAAGGCAGCATAGAAGTAAACCATACCACTCTAGTGCTTTAATCCATGTCTTTTGAAGTGATGTGATCGATTTGGGTGAGAAACAGACCACACTGTAACTATAAATCTGTTCACTATAAATCTTGACATCTGCAATCGTGGTTCCCATTGGCTTGCATTGTATGGACAAAAACACATCATTTTTGTTTGTGTTCCACAGAAGAAAGTCATACAAGTTTGAGATGGCATGGGGATGAGTAAATGATGACACTGATCATTTTTGGGTGAACTGGTCACTAAAGTCGAGCTTGACTGAAAACCAATCTTTGCGCATCATACAGGTATTGCCAAAAAGAACAAATATTCCAGGTTTCAGGACTACAGACAGGTTCTTGCGTGGAGGCTGGCCCAGAGGGCGAGGTTTCCGTGCACCAAGATTTTACAGTCCATTCAGAAGCTGCCAATTCATTAGGTCAGTTCTGCCACCGCACAGGATATGGAGGCTTTGAATGTTCAAGATAAGTGATGGCCTGATGCACTTTTTTATATCAGCCAATTCTCTGAATGCAGTGTTACTTATCCATTACTTGAATCTGCATACATGTATAATATGATTTTAAATGTTGTAAAGACTAAAGTTGCAAAATGTACAGATGGCATGAAATCAAAATGGGAGTTTAGTGGTTTTTAGTCCATGTCTGTTAGCCAGTGTACTCCTAAAATTTGACATCATTCATCTTGCACTTGGGCATATCCAACATATGTCATCTAGCAACAGCAAGGAGCAAATCATGATTTGGGGCAGTGACGTGAACTAACGGCTATTGATTATTTTGCTGAACCCATCAATATGTCCCATCCCAACTTTCTCTGACACGGACAAGAAAACTGCTTGCCAAACCATCTTGTGGTTTAATTCTTTAATTCGAAGTGATCATAGGCTATGTTCACACCGCAGCTGAATTTCACCCAAAGATGATTTTTTTTTTTTTTTTAACGCATGTTAATTGGATGATCGATCATGTAAACAGCCACAAGTGCATTGAATCTGACTTTTTTCAAATCCGATCTGTGCTACTTTCACATGCGGAAATAAACCAATTGTTTTTTTGGGGTTTTTTTTCCTCCAATGTGCCTTCAGTGTGAACAGCCAGGTCAGATTTTATTTGAACTTTTGTCATTTTCGCATTTGATTTCCACATACGTATTGTGTTTGTTTTAACTTTTTCATTGCAAGTCTTTTTTTTTTTTCTAGTTTAATGCATTCAGTTCTTTAAAGAAAAGAAAATTTATAGGCTCAACAGTTTCGACAGATTCGTTTGGAGTACATGTAGTAAAATATGATATGAAAAGATAGATTTATGTAACAGCGCACTTTGCTCGTGTCACTTGCACAGAAAGCACAGTTTATATACGCATTTCTCAAACTGTATCAGAGCTTGATTGCAAGCAGTTCAGTGGAAATCTGAAATAATCAATAACTCTTACCTTACATGTATGTAATGCTGCTTTTCCTGCTGTCCTTCAATTTTTGTTTCGCTCCTAAAGGGACAGTTCACCCAAATAGAAAATCCTCATTTTCTCACCCACATGCCATCCCAGATGTGGATGACTTTCTTCTGCAGAACACAAATGAAGATTTTTAGAGGAATATCATTTCTGTAGGTCCATACAATGCAAGTGAACAGTGACCAAATCTTTGAAGCTCCAAAAAACACAAAGGCAGCATAAAAGTAATCCATGTCTTCAGAAATTATCCGATCACTTTTGGGTGAGAACAGACCAAAATAACTCCTTTTTCACTGTACATCTTGCCATTGCAGTCACTAGGCAGGATCATGATTTCAAGCTTGATTACACTTCCTAGTGCTTGACGCACGCGCAGAGCGCTAGATGGCACTACAAAGTGTAATCGAGTTTGAAAACATGATTGCCTAAGAGACTGATGTCAAGATTTATAGTGAACATTGTGGTCCGTTCTCACCCAAATCCAACTGGATTGCTTCAGAAGATGGATTAAACCACTGGAGTTTTATGGATACTTTTATGCTGCTTTAGCTTTTGGAGTTCTGGTCACTATTCACTTGCATTGTATGGACCTACAGAGCTGAGATATTCTTCTAAAAAAATTTTCATTTGTGTTCTGCAGAAGAAAGATGGACATAGACATCTGGGATGGCATTGGGGTGAGTAAACGATGAGAATTTTCTATTTGAGTGAACTTTTTTTTTCCTGCCTCCACTTCTGAGACAGTCAATCCACGCATCTTATCACGTGACTCGTTGTGCATGACACCACGGAGACTCGCAGCATGTGGAGGCTCATGCTAATCTCCGATCAACGCACAACTTGCCACACGCCCCATTGAAAACAAGAACTCCTAATTGCGACCATGAGGAGGTTACCACATGTGACTCTACCCTCCCTAGCAACCGGGCCAATTTGGTTGCTTAGGGGACCTGGCTGAAGTCGCTCAGCATGCCCTGGATTCAAACTCGGGACTCCAGGGTTGGTAGTCAGCATCAATACTTGCTGAGCTACCCAGCCCCCCCCCCACCAATATACTACATTCTTGAGCTTTGATAATGATGCATTCAGTAATGTTTTCCTCATTAAAGTTTAACTCAAAGACTCTAATTGTAATTTTGCAATATTTAGGAAATCATGACAACTCGCGTTAAAATGAAGACTCCAGTCATATCAGTAACCTTATAAAAGCAGTTTTATTCTACATGGAGAGGGTCCACACATGGGGGCTGCCATATTAGAGTCACATGACCAGCCGAATATACTCGCTTAATCTCAGTAACCGTCCTGTTATTTAACTTATTGTAATCATGGCTGACTGTGAATAATGAATTTCTACAATGGCATCTGAAACTGAAAATTTGTACATCTGTTCATAAAAAAAATCTATTTGGTTTTGTTCATTTTTATTCAATGATGTAATCCTTTGTACTTTTTGTTTCAGGGAAAATGGGAGAGCTCATCCTTGGATTGATTCTTTTTGATATTAAACACACAATAGTGCTTTTTTGTTTTTTCTTAGAATGTCCAAAGCACTTGTTGGTGCTCATTTGTTTTGGTGTTTCAGTAGTTGTGTAAAGGGAGCTCAGTCTAATTCAAAATCTTTTTTTTTTCCTTCTTTTTTTGAATAGACCTCCATTTATTTGTCCACCTAACTTTTGAGTATGACACTACAGAACAGAGATGAGACTTAGTGGTTACAATTTTATTTCTATTTTATACAGTTTCTTTCTTTGAAAGAATATTGTGCCTGTGAGAGGCTGAAAGTCTTGTCAATTTCAGTACTTTTGCTTTTTCAGTGCTTAAAATGTAAATGGAATCAAACACGAGTCGTTTCATTAAACACGACTGAAAGCTTGAAAGGATAATCAAGATTTATTTTCACCTGACAGACTTTACAAACATGCAAAAATTATACAAGAGACACTGTGAAGTTATATAGAGTAGAGAAAATCCTATCAGGGGACCTGCACCATCATGTTTGAAACTATGCTGTCAAACGCCCTGGAGAGATACATGATATTAGTGGATCGGTACACAAAATGAATATTCAAAGTATGGTAACACTTTACAATAAGGTTGTTTTTATTAACATTAAACTTTTTTTTTAATTTACATAAATTGTATAGATTAACCTTAATGCATTACAGAGTAATAGGAACTAACAATGGTGTGTTTGTAGATTAAAGGGATAGTTCACCCAAAAATGAAAATTCTCAATTTATTCATCCTTATGCTGTCCCAGATGTGTATGACTTTCTTTCTTCTGCAGAACACAAATTAAGATTTTTAGAAGAATATCTCCGCTATGTAGGTTCATACAATGGAAGTGAACGATGACCAGAACTTTGAAGGTCTAAAAAGCACAAAGGCAGCATAAAAGTAATCCATAAGACTCCAGTGGTTTAATCCATGTCTTCAGAAGCGAGATGATAGGTGTAGGTGAGAAACGGATCAATATTTAAGTCCTTTTTTCCTATAAATTCTCCTCCCTGCCTAGAAGGTGGTGATATGCACAAAGAATGAGTAGCCAAAAACACAAGACTGTGAAAGTGGTTTGTAGTAAAAAAAAAAAAAGTACTTAGGCGTGGATGAAAAACATAAATATAAGTACTTTTTTACTACAAACCACTTTCACAGTCTTGTGTTTTTGGCTACTCATTCTTTGTGCATATTGCCACCTTCTAGGCAGGGAGGAGAATTTATAGGAAAAAAGGACTTAAATATTGATCCGTTTCTCACCTACACCTATCATCTCGCTTCTGAAGACATGGATTAAACCACTGGAGTCTTATGGATTACTTTTATGCTGCCTTTGTGCTTTTTAGACCTTCAAATCCTGGCCACCATTTACTTGCATTGTATGGACCTACAGAGCTGAAATATTCTAATAAAAATCTTTGTGTTCTGCAGAAGTCAGTCAGTCATACACATCTGGGACAACATGAGGGTGAGTAAATGATGAGAGAATTTTCATTTTTGGGTGAATTATCCCTTTAAGATAAAAAAAATAAAAATAATCCTTGTTAGTTCATGTTAATGAATAGAACCTTATTGTAAAGTGTTACCCAAATCCATGAAATTCACTAAAAGCACTTACTTGGATTGAATTTGATTACCAGGATTGTAGAATGGGTTACACATTACATCAGTGAAGGAGTTGTGTAGTTTTCTGAACATCTAAGGAGAGAGAGAGAGAGCCAAAAATTGCTCATGTCACACAAAACTCTGTGATTGACGTGACAATATTTGCGCATAACACACACGTGTAACTCACACTTCTAATCTCGTTGTCTCGCAGGGATGTGTTGGATGAATCGACAATAATCACAAACTTCACTTTAGAGTTTGTCACATAGCCATATCTAGAATTCTTGTTAAGATAACATTGATGGATATTATAGTAACACTTGAATGAACTGTCTTGCATTATAAACGCACCTAAAAAGGTCAAGAACATAAAGATACCTCAGAAATTGTATTGTTATTTTCCAACACATCAGGTTCCAAATTAAACATTTCTATAAAAATGTATAATCAAGAAATCATGAAAATGTCATTAAAAAGATGGGAACATTTGTCTCGAGATCAGCGGACATCTCAAAAAATGCTTCCATGTTACTTTTAGATAAAGATTGCGACTTGATGCCAACATTTTTATACAAGGTCACATGACCTCAGACTGTCACTAATAAGGATACACTTTGTAGTCCTCCGTTGGATATAGCAGTCCCAGATAAAGCTCTCTCTGGTCAGCCAGGGCTTTACCCACACCAGAGATCTTCTCCTCCACTACATCTAGAGAAGTGTGCACGGTGTAGTGGAACTTCAGTTCTCCATGCATAGGACTGCTGTGTATGTACAGAGGATAGTTCTGCAGATATCAAAACTATGTTAGAGGCTTGAGTGCTATTATAGAGCTGTTCAGCAGTGATGTCAATTTGTAGGTGAACTCAGAAGACTAATTCGCCATGGGTTCCCTCTGGATTTTCCTACGGGTTTTTATAATGGGGTTTTTGAACTTATGCGTCAAATAAGGTCTGTGATAAACATTACTTGATGAAACGTGGACGTTTTGTTCTACAACATAAATTACACTGTCATACCTCAAATGTGAATTTTGAAGCCGTTTTGAATTATGTGCTTTTTTTTTTAAATGCACGGCGGCTTCAAAATTCACGTTTGAGGTATGAAAGTGTGTAATTTATGTTGTAGAACAAAACATCCACGTTTCGTCAAGTAATGTTTATCACAGACCTTATTTTACGCATAAGTTCAAAAACCCCATTATAAAAACCTGTAGGAAAATCCAGAGGGAACCCATGGCAAATTAGACTTCCAGGTTTTGGACTACAACCTGAACAGCTCTATTGGTTAGACAAAACTAATTTCAATCCAAATTATTGTGCATTAAAGGTGCACTCAGTAATTTATTTTCCTGACATGAATTGTAATTGTGCAATATATGTAGGAAATCATGACTACTCACATTAAAATGAAGACTCCAGTCATATCAGTAACCTTATAAAAGCTGTTTTATTCTACATGGAGAGGGTCCACACATGGGGGCGGCCATATTAGAATCACATGACCAGCCGAATACTACTCGATTAATCTCAGTAACAGTCCTGTTATTTGACACTTTCACACATTGATTAAAGTAATCATGGCTGGCTGTGAATACTACATTTCTACAACAGCATCTGAAACTGAAAACTATTGATTTTAAATGATGCTGCATCCAAGCCACTAGGTGTCAGTGTACGTCCAAGACGACACAAAGACAAAAGTTACTGAGTGCACCTTTAAATTGGAGATGAATACTAGCACTATGTATGTTAATTCTCTAACTTTACTAGGCTTTCAACATCTATTCAGAAACAGAAATAGACCGCTTATGACAATCTAAGGATACATCATTATTGACGGTGAAATTCTTCACAGTTTTAGCAATAAATACGTAGTTATTAATAATAAAAAACTGCATAAATAGCATATCCTTATATGCTAAAATGAGAACTTTCATGGCCTATGACTTAGAAAACAAAATACATCTTTTATATATAACAAAATTATATATATTTTTAGTTATTTATATTTATATATGTATACCTTTTTTTTCCGTCACCTGTACTTGTCTTTATGACTCATTGATTGTATTCATACATTGTTTGATCTGTGACATTTTTTACATCTTATTGAACATTTATATAGAAAAAAATCCACACTTTTAGCACAATGAGTGGACTTTTCAGACTGTCCCTTACCCACCATAGGCAAAATTTACAACTTATATCAATAATAAATTAGCGATCTGGAACGATTTCACCGTGACGCCATCTGACCAGCATAAATACGGGGAAAAATCATCATTTAATCTTAAATATTTCAGGATGGGTGGCAACACTATTTGCCAATAGTACAGTGTACCCAAGAATTATTTCAATATTTCAGCCACACCTAAAAATGTATGTAATCACATTATATTACTATCAAAACCAAGTGGCATTTATTTTCAAGACAGATGGCACAAGCACACTTTAAGCAAAAAATGTCACAAAGAGATTCTGAATGCTAAAACAATAGATACACTGATCCAAATTAAAATAGCATGTAGTAACTCACATAGCATTAGGACGGCCACAATATCGGCCCTTTGAATATCAACGTAAGTAGGCTATTTATTCTTTTTCATGTATGCAGGTTACATTAAAATGGTCTTGTAAACTTCTGTACCCTGCCTTCATTTATCTGTGCTTCTTTTCCAATGCCTTAAGTATGGATGTTATGTTCAACACTTGTCTCAGACTTTCAATGTTAAAATAGGAAAATCTATCATAAAAATGTTTATTTATTTATTATATATATATATATATATATATATATATATGTGTGTGTGTGTGTGTGTTAATCTAAATAATTAGTGAAATAACCATTTAAATATATAGAATAAATATAGCAGTTTGAGTTGACTGCTGGAAAAAAAATAACTGCATATAATGGATAATCAGGGCTGGACTGGGACAAAAAAAAAAAAAAAAAAGTCTCTGGAACTAAGCCCAACCGGCCTACGCGTTACCCCACAATCGATTATATTGTATATATTATTATTGAATTGCAAATGCATTTATCAATATTAATACTGCTAATTTTCTGTCTAATATAAATGTACATTTGACTGTGAAACATTTAGTTGGGAGGCAGATGTGAATTTACTGATATTAACTGAAAGACTATGACAGTAGGACTTTTTAACTGATATTTCTCTTTCATCAGGATCTTAATGAATTAACTTTTTTCCATTAAAGTTCATTAGAACTGAACATATTTACAGAGGAGGAAAAACTCATAGCTTCTTTCTTAATTCACAGGGGTCCATGCTTTAAGCTTGTGATGAGGAGGAGGGCGTGGCCGGGCCGTGATGGTGCATGGCCGGCGCTGAATCAGCTGATAAGTGTCAGAGCGAGATAAAGGGGAGCTGGAGGCACCGGTTCAGGGGAGGGAGGGAGAGAGAGAGAGAGAGGCATGCGGCCACGCTGCATGTGTGTCTGTGTCCTTATGTTTTATGTTGATTTAAGTTCATTTATATCATTAAAGTTTATGTTGACTGTCCAGCCGATTCCCGCCTCCTCCTTGCCCATCCTTATACAGTTTTTGCATAGTATCCAGAGTTTTACTGTGGTATAAGTAAGAACATGGTAAAACCATGCTCCTTATTACCAGATGTAATATGGTTTCTAAAAAAAAAACTATGGAATTGAAAATTACGAAGAAAAAAAAATATCCATGAAGAGAATATAAAAAACTGCCATAAAAATGACTTGTATTCCCATAATATACAATATTTTATATAATCATAATTATAGTGAGTAGTGACATATATTTCAAATATATAGGCTATAATATTTCTGCCAAAACACCATTTCTACAGTTATTGTTACTAACTGCAATGTGATTAGAATGGTTATGTGTTGATTGAAAAGAATATAATTACCACTGAATAACAAAAAATATCTTCCTGTTTACCTCATAACTGCTGTTTAGAATGTTGGGCTGTTTAATCTGGTTATAAAGAGCTGTGCAAGGAGCCTATAAGGTTTATATATCTTTGCTGTGTGACTGCATGGTGCGAGGGAGGGCCAGTCTCACTCGGCTCACGCACTGTGGCCAGTGGATGAAGAACACAGGCTTTTTATTGTAAAAAACAATCTATATATTTATCTCAAATGTAAAAGCTCTTAAATGAATTGAAATTACACTCCATACTCCATAATGACAAAGCAAAAATCTGATTTATGATAACTTTTTGATAAATTTGCAAAGAAAAAACTGAAATATCACATTGACATAAGTATTCAGACCCTTAACTCAGTACTTAGTTGAAGCACCTTTGGAAGTGATTACAGCCTCAAGTCTTTTTGGGTATGATGCGACAAACTTTGCACACCTGGATTTGGGGATTTTCTGCCATTCTTCTCTTTAGATCCTCTCAAGCTATGTCAGGTTAGAAGGTGAGCCTAGTCTGAGGTCCTGGGTGCTCTGGACCAGGTTTTCATTAAGGATATCTCTGTGTTTTGCTGAGTTCAGCTTTCCTTCAACCCTGACCAGTCCCCCAGTCCCTGATGCTGAAAAACACCCCCACAGCATGATGCTACCACCACCATGCTTCACCGTTGGGATGGTATTGCGCAGGTGACGAGCGGTGCCTGGTTTCCTACAGACATGATGCTTGGAATTGAGGTCAAACAGTTCAATCTACATTTCATCAGACCAGAGAATCTTGTTTTTCACAGTCTGAGAGTCCCTTAAGTGCTTTTTTGTGTGTCTTGCACTGAGGAGAGGCTTATGTCTGGCCACTCTGACATAAAGCCCAGATCAGTGGAGTGTTGCAGTGATGGTTGTCCTTCTGCAAGTTTCTCCCATCTCCACACATGATCTCTGGAGAACCAGAGTGACCATCGGGTTCTTGGTCCCCTCTCTTACCAAGGCCCTTCTCCCCCGATTGCTCAGTTTGACCGGGCAGCCAGCTCTAGGAAGAGTCCTGGTTGTTCCAAACTTCTTCCATTTAAGAATTATGGAGGCCACTTGGGAACCTTAAATGCAGCCAAAAAAAAAAAAGATCTGTGATCTGTGCCTCGACACAATCCTGTCTCTGAACTTTGCAGAAAGTTCCTTTGACCTCATGGCTTGGTTTTTGCTCTGATGTGCATTTTCAGCTGTGAGACCTTATATAGACAGATGTGTGCCTTTCCAAATCATGTCCAGTCAATTGAATTTGCCACAGATGGACTCCAATCAAAGTGTAGAAACATCTCAAAGATGATCCAGAGAAATAGGATGCACCTGAGCTAAATTTCAAGTGTCATAGCATGGAGTCTGAATACTTATGTCAGTGTGATATTTCAGTTTTTTCTTTTTAATACATTTGCCAAGTTATCAAAAATATGTTTTTTGCTTTGTCATTATGGGGTATGGAGTGTAGACTGATGTGACAATTAAATAATTGAAAGCATTAATGAAGTGCAAGCCATGTTACTTTGTGTGATAGTCTACAATATCTTTTTACAAGTATATTTATTAAGGTGGAAAGACTCGTCACACAATAAATGCGTCTTTAAAGTGTGAGAATCACCTTACAAGGTTTTCAGCTTCACACACTGCATTCAGGTACAGTATGTAAAGAAATGCAAAGAAACTCAATAATACGTTTTTAATGTGCTGACAGAAAGATGATCAGTTCCCCCGATCTCTCAAATAAATCATTTTATATTTTATCTTACTATATAGGTTTAAGATATTAAATCATAATATATACATTTAAATGTAATATTCAGTTGAAATCATTAAAACTCATTTTTTAACCAATCCACAGATTTAATATTAGCAGACTATAGTTTTGGCAAGTCCTTTAGGACATCTACTTTGTGCATGACGCAAGTAATTTTTCCAACAATTGTCTACAGACAGATTGTTTCATTTTTAATTGACTATATCACAATTCCAGTGGGTCAGAAGTTTACATACACTAAGTTAACTGTGCCTTTAAGCAGCTTGGAAAATTCCAGAAAATGATGTCAAGCCTTTAGACAATTAGACAATTAACTTCTGATAGGCTAATTGACTAATTGGAGCCAAGTGGAGGCGTACCTGTAGATGTATATTTAAGGCCAACCATCAAACTCAGTACCTCTTTGCTTGACATCATGAGAAAATCAAAAGAAATCAGCAAAGACTGCAGAAAAAAAGTTGTGGACCTCCACAAGTCTGGTTCATCCTTGGGAGCAATTTTCAAACGACTGAAGGTACCACGTTCATCTGTACAAACAATAGTACGCAAGTATAAACACCATGGGACCACACTGCCATCATACCGCTCAGGAAGGAGACACATTCTGTCTCCTAGAGATGAACGTAGTTTGGTGTGAAAAGTACAAATCAATCATAGAACAACAGCAAAGGACCTTGGGAAGATGCTGGAGGAAACAGGAAGACAAGCATCTATATCCACAGTAAAACGAGTCCTATATCGACATAACAGGGCTCCAGACTAAAAAAATGACATAGGAGCCAAACTGAACTGAAACATTAAGGAGCCAAATAGCTGTTTTTAGTTGCAAAATCATATAATAGCTCGATTTAGATTGTTGTTCCGAAACAAGACAGAAAGCAAAAGAAAAGGAAGACAGCTGATAACCCATTCATCGGAGATTTAATAAACAGTATATGTAGTTGAGAAAATGCAAGAGTTTGCATTCCCCTTTTGTCTCATCAATGTACACACCCCTTTCATACTTTATACAAATATGAGAAGAAAAAAAATTGTTTTTAGTACTGCCCTTCAGAAGCAGATATTTACATATAGTATGCATATAGTAGTGTGTTGCCTTCTTGAGCATCAATGAATGTTTGCACCTTGTGTAATAGTTCTGTACAAGTCCCTCAATTGTCCTAAGTGTCAAAAGCTGGATCTCATATATATATATATATATATATATATGAGATCCAGCTTTTTTTAATAAAGAAGCCTGAACTACTCATGGGACTTCTATTTTGAAATGTCTGCCCTCCCAGCTGTGAGCTCACTGAGGGATGATTTGCTGAGAAAGTGACTGATTCAAACTGCTGCAGACCATTTTAGTTGCAGTCTGAAGCCCTGCATAACCTGAAAGTCTGCTCAGCAATGAAGAAGACATTGCTCCAAAACCACCATTAAAAAGCCAGACTACAGTTTGCAAGTGCACATGGGGAGAAAGATCTTTTCTCTGATGAAAAAAAATGGAACTGTTTGGCCATAATGACCATCATTATTGTGACGAGGAGGTTGTGGCCGGGCCGTAACGATGGATGTCCATCGCTGAATCAGCCGGGAGAGGGATAAAGAGCAGCCGGGGATGCCAATTCGAGAGAGGGATATGCACGCGGCAGCTGTGTGTGTTCGCGTCAATGTGTCGTTATGTTTCAGTTATATGTTGTGGTCTAATTAAAGTCTTTGTGAGTGTTAACCTGGTTCCTGGTTCCGCCTTTCCCGATGAACAAGAGGCGTGTCTGCCACAGATATGTTTGGAGGATAAAGGGTGAGGCTTTCAATCTGAAGAACACCATCCCAACCGTGAAGCATGGGGATGGCAGCAGGAGGGACTGCTGCACTTCACAAAATAGATGGCATCATGAGGAAGGAAAATTATGTGGATATATTGAAGCAACATCTCAAGACATCAGCCAGGAAGTTAAAGCTCGGTCGCAAATGGGTCTTCCAAATGGACAATGACCCCAAGCATACCTCCAAAGTTGTGGCAAAATGGCCTAAGGACAACAAAGTCAAAGTATCGGAGTGGCCATCACAAAGCCCTGACCTCAATCTGATAAACAATTTGTGGACAGAACTGAAAAACTGTGTGTGAGCAAGGAGGCCTACAAACCTGACTCAGTTACACCAGTTCTGTCTGGAGGAATGGGCCAAAATTCCAGCAACTTATTGTGAGAAGCTTGTGGAAGGCTACCCAAAACATCTGACCCAAGTTAAACTATTTAAATGCAATGCTACCAAATACTAGCAAAGTGTATGTAAACTTCTGACCCACTGGGAATGTGATGAATGAAATAAAAGCTGAAATAAATCATTCTCTCTACTATTATTCTGACATTTCACATTCTTAAAATAAAGTAGTGATCCTAACTGACCTAAGACAGTGAATGTTTTCTACGATTAAATGTCAGGAATTGTGAAAAACTGAGTTTAAATGTGTTTGGTGTATGTAAACTTCTGACTTCAACTGTATACATTTCCCCATGAAGCACGCTTTAATTTGGAGCGTGTGATACAAGGGGAGCGACTCTCATTGTGTCAGAGATGTCACTTTACTCAAAGCTGATTGGTTCAGTGTCTGTAACCCAGAATAAAACCTGCAACGGGCAGTTTAGCCATGTAGCGTAAGTTGCTATGGCGATGAAAACCAGTAAAAACAGATCCGCCTTCTTGAGACCGAAAAACCAGCGTTTGCGCAAACTAAACTCAAACTTACCTGGTTAGTCACAGAAACCGGCTTTGTGCAACAGGCCATTGGGTGAGAACAGACCAAAATATAACTCCTTTTTCACTATAAATGTTGACATCAGCAGTCTCCTTTTGGGATCATTATTTCAAGCTTGATTACACGTACTAGCGCCATCTAGAGCTCTGCGCATGCGTCAAGAACTAGGAAAATTAATCGAGCTTGAAATCATAATTGTTTCTAGAAACTGCAATGGGAAGATGTACAGTGAAAAAGGTGTTATATTTTGATCTGTTCTCACCCAAAACTGATCGGATCGCTTATGAAGACATGGATTAAAACACTGGAGTCATATGGATTACTTTTATGCTGCATTTATGTGCTTTTTGGAGCTTCAAGGTTTTGGACCCCATTCACTTGCATTGTATGGACCTACAGAGCTGAGATATTCTCCTAAAAATCTTCATTTGTGTTCATTAGAAGAAAGAAAGTCATACACATCTGGGATGGCATTAGGGTGAGTCAATGATGAGAGAATTTTCATTTTTGGGTGAACTAACCCTTTAATGCTAGCTGTGAAATTAACCTGAGCAAAACAAATTAGTCTGCAATAATGAACAAAAATGTTTCAAACGCTCACTTACATCACAATATGTTCTCGAAGTAAATATATAATTTGAGATATGGTGGAAATCACATCGTGGTGGAAATGTTTATGACGTTTCATGTGATGATGAATGTAAATACACTGTTGGACATTATAGACGTATAAACTTGCGAGTTTGAAAAGGTGTATACTTTTATTATGTAAAAGTCCACAGGACCAAAAGTCCATAGTTGAAGAAACACCTAAATATGAACGTAACAATAATAAAAACATAAAGACCAGGAATGATTTTTAGGAATAATCTAACTGAAAAATAACGTAAACAACATAAACTAACTCTGCTCAAAGACTCTTACAAAAAAAGAGGTGCATAGCCTATTGCATATGAGAGTTTGCGCTGGTTCTGTACATGCCATTATATTCAAATTATCTTACTAAACATGCACGCAAATATATACAATTTACAAGCATATGAATGTAAACAGCCCTGATCGTAGCGCTCAAACAGCTATAAAGTGGTTTCACACAAATCAATTAAATCTTATAGATCCATCCCCTTGAATTTCAAAGAAATGTAACAACATTCGAATATTCGCTACAATGTATCATAAAAGAATCAAATGTTTCCGCTTACCTCTTTCGCAATAACAGCAATACACACCGCCATTGTGACGCGACACACACTAGTCACGTGTCAGGCAGCAGTCACATGACTCACAGTTTGATGTGTCTTTTCCTAGTTTTAGTGCATTAACTCTCGTGATTCGGGCAAACACACTTTGTGGTGTAGACTGTTTAGGGCAGTTGCACTGTCTTTCAGTTGTGGTATGAGCAGCAGCTTGTGTTTAAAGTGAGCAGGTGATGTGAGCTGTTCTGAAAGAAATTTACAATGGCTTTTCTGCAAGACCAGACTGTCATCTGTCACTTTTGGAAAGTAGTTATGTGTCAGACTGCCTGAATACAACATGACACAAACATAAGTATCATGCTTATGGATGTTGTAAGTCCTCTAACTCATAAGAGAGGCTTTGGCTGACCTACTAACTATCAACTAACTAACATTTTTTCCTGGTTTCTGAGTTTATATATCTGTCCATCCATCCAGTTTATTACCACGAATAAACCATTTCACATATTTTTTCACTGGAAGCTAAAATCATGCATACAACTTCTCTGTTTGTCTCTGCAGATGGGATGGGGTGATTTGGGGGTGTTTGGGGAGCCCTCCAAGGAAACGCCAAACTTGGATATGATGGCCGCTCAAGGGATGCTGTTTCCAAACTTCTACACTGCTCATCCTCTCTGCTCCCCGCTGCTTTCCTTTATTTGAATGAAATACTAGCATACTGCATAGTAAATATTGTCTGCGGCCTACTTTTAAAAAAAAAATAGTATGTCAAAGAGTATGCAGTGCTGAATGTTTCAATCAGTAGTATGCTACGTTGTTCTAACTTGACCTCACTACATTGCATGTTAATTCAGCAATGTCATCCAGTCATAAATACTATTATTTTGCATTTTTTACAGTTATTTTGCTAAATCTGCTTGAGCAAATTGGAAATGGAAGGTCAAGACGAGCCAGCGCAGTGTGTATACTGCATATTTTGGCATACTGTGCAAAGTATACATACTTGATATACTGATAGTTGTATAGTAGTATACTATTACAAATACAGTGGCAAGAAAAGTATGTGAACACTTTGGAATTAGCTGTTTCTTTTGTTGTTGTTTTTTTGCATTAATTTGTCATAAAATATGATCTAATTTTCATTAGTCACAAGTATGGTCAGAACACAATGTGCTTAAGCTAATAACACATAAATAATAATAATTTGTCATGACTTAATCGAACACATCTCATGAAACATTCACAGATCTGTGGAAAAAGTATGTAAACCCTTGGATTTAATAACTGGTCGATCCTCCTTTGAAAGCAACCATCTCAACCAAGCGTTTCCAGTAGCTGCAGATTAGACCTGCACAACGTTCAGAAGGAATTGTGGACCATTCTTCCTTACAGAACTGCTTCAGTTCAGCTATATTCTTATGATGTCTGCTGTGAATGGCTCTCTTGAGGTCATTTCACAGCATCTCTATTGGGTTAAGGTCTGGGCTCTGACTGGGCCATTCCACAAGGGGGATTTTCTTTTTTTTAAAGCCATTCTGTAGTGGATTTACTTCGATGTTTAGGGTCATTGTCCTTCTGCATAGCCCAACTTCTACTGAGCTTCAGCTGTCGCACAGACACCCTGACAATGTCCTGTAGGATATCTTGATAAACTTGGGAATTAATTTTTCCCTCGATGATGGCAAGCGGTCCAGGCCCCCGAAGCAGCCCCAAATCATGATGCTCCCTCCATCGTACTTCACCGTTGGGATGATGCTTTCATGTTGGTATGCGGTGCCATTTTTATGCCATAAGTAGTGCTGCGTGCTCTTCCCAAACAGTTCAACCCTGGCGCAGCAATGTTTTTATTGGAAAGCAACGGCTTCCTTCGGAGTGTCCTGCCATGGACACCATGCCTGTTTAATGTTTTCTGTATTGTAGACTCATGAACAGAGATGTTAACCAGTTCCAGTGATTCCTTCAAGTCTTTAGCAGTCACTCAAGGGTTCTTTTTTACCTCATTCTGCAGTGTACCTTTTTAGTCATCTTAGATGGACGGCCACTTCTAGGGAGAGTAACCACAGTATTAAATCATCTCCATTTATAGACAATTTGTCACATTGTTCACGTGCAAGTTTGAGTATTTTTTGTAACTGCTGATCTCCTGGGATTTTCACACAAAACAGTCTCTAGAGTTTACCCAGAATGGTGCCAAAAACAAAAAACATCCAGTGAAAGGCATTGTTTTGGACTGAAATTCCTTGTTAAGAGGTTAACAGAGAATGGCCTGACTGGTTCGAGCAGACAGAAAGCCTACGGTAACTCAGATAACCACTCTGTACAATTGTAGTGAGCAGAATAGCATCTCAGTCAGAATGCACAACACGAATGTCGAACCTTGAGGCGGATGGGCTGCAACAGCAGAAGACCATGTTGGGCACTTGATTAGGACCATAGTGTATGTTCTTTGCAAAATTAATTTCCTACCAAAGTAACTGAAATGGAAGTGTTAATAGTGTGTTTGAAGACATTGTACATTGACATACAGTAGATGACAAATTATTTGTATTACTATGCATTTGCTAAAATGTTCTTAGTTCTTTCTTGGTCCTTTTAATAATTTAATGCTTCCTAAAGAAAGTTAAAAGAGAATATTCTTTAATTTCTTCATCCGTTTTGATTCCATGTGAGAACACAAGGTGCATGATAGGGAGAGAACAGCAAAGCCTATTATGCCAATATGGATAAAACCAACAGTATTGAAATATTCAGATCATACATATTCAAATGGACCTGCTATGCAGAGCAGAGTTCCTGTTAGTACATTTCGATTCTAATTAATTTTTAAGCAAATAAGGTTTAATCAATAGTTAATCTCAACTGTGTGAAATGAAGGTGCCTGGAGCAACTCTTGCGCTTGTACCTACCGCTGTACAGAGGCGTTAATATAGAGCTTTGCTTCAGAACCTTAATTAAAATTTTAATCAGAGAGTAGTTAGAAGACAACTTCCTAATCAGAATATCCAGGGTGAGCTTTTTGGTATCCAATGTATTTTTCCTCTCTCTCTCTCTTAAAAATTAAGTCCTAAATACAATGTGATTTATTTCAGCCAATGCAAACGTGTTCTGGATGAGAATCTTGCACTTTGATTAGATTTTAAAATGTACTGTATTTTTCAAGAATAAACATGCCTTTGCAGTTTCTATTGATTCTGTTAATAGATGCAGATGTTTTGTAGCATATGTGAAATGTATTAGATTTTTATGTTTTCTGAATAAAATGTGAGTGCTGTTTGCCCATGTAAAAGTCGACACCACAATGCTAGGGTGTTGTGGGTGGTTGCCAGGGCGTTGCTATGCAGTTGCTAAGGTGTTCTGAGGGTTTTTTGAGCATTGCTATGTGGTTGCTAGGGTGTTACTAAATGGTTGCGAGTGTGTTCTGGATGGTTGTTAGTGTATTGCTATGTGGTTGCTAGGGTGTTCTGGGTAGTTATTACTAGTGCATTGCAATGCGGTTGCTAGGGTGGTCTGGGTGGTTGATAGGGTGTTGCTAAATGGTTGCTATGGTGTTCTGGATGGTTGTTAGACCACTGATATGTGGTTGCTAGGGTGTTGCTTAATAGTTCCCAGGGTGATCAGGATGGTTATTAGTGCATTGCTGTGCGGTTGCTAGGGTGTGTACTAGGTGGTTATTAGGGCATCATTATGTGGTTGCAGAAGAGTTCTGAGTGGTTGCTACTTGGTGGTTGCTTACTGGCCCAAGTTAAAATAACCCACACTAAAGATTTGGATCGGGTCCCTCCTTCAGTGCAAGTCTATAGGATTTTTTGCCTGTTCTAATGTCCACCAGGTAAAAATCTTCCAATTACTTCTCCTAAACTAGCTGGAAGATTTGAGGTATCATTTATGTCTGTAGCACAAACGGTTACACGCTGAACCTATTCAAATCCCTAACCCTAAGTATAAGCTATAGTAATAGTCTAGGCCTGGTTTTGTTTTAGAGATTTGTTTTGTTGCCTTTATGTTTAATGTACTGTATATTATTTCTGTATTTCACAGCTAGGGCAGCATTGCTTACTGGTAGACTACCTGTACAAAATGGATTCTACACCACCATTGCTCACGCTAGGAATGGTATGATGGTAAACCATATGCATCACTGTTATAAGCTTAACTACTCTTATGACTTTTTGTGGCATAATATATTGACACATTTCTCTCCTCCAGCATACACACCTCAAGAAATAGTGGGGGAATATCACAGGATGAGATTCTGCTTCCAGATCTGCTGAAGAACAAAGACTAGGTCAACAAGATCATTGGCAAATGGTAAGGTTTTACTCCAGCTTCTCACACAAGCTGTCTTTTAGCAGATGAAAAGGTTAATCCGAATAAAAACATTGGCTAGGAATGTAATAGAGCCAACAGTCTGGTTTAGGAAGTAAACATCACATTCATTTTCTCCATAGGCGAATTGGGTTTTAACGATAACTTATAAACATTCAAAGACAGCTTGGGCTCTGAGGATGCTAATCAATTATATATGCTTCTGTTGAAGCCATCAGTCCATATTATTTCAACTTCATTTTTATAGTTGAATTCCTGGTGGAGAACACTTCTCATGATCCTGAAGAGAAAAGATCCACCAATGAGAGAATAGAGCACAACAGTGCCCACCCACTTTATCAACCGTCTGGGTTCCTGAAGTGTTTTCCCCATTCATTTCTTCCATAGAGTTTTTATAAAATCCTTCATAAAAGAGTTGTGAGCCATGAACCAAACCAACCAGCTCCAAAGTGAATCACAACATCACAAACTTTGTTTTGAGGCAAAAAAATATTTGAAAATCAGACATAAAAACAAAGGTACAAGGCTGTGTACTTAACGTCTTTCATGAGGGAACAAACTACAATGTCATTGAATAAAAACCGATGGCAATATATAAAACTATTCATTTTAGATTGTTGAATATAAGTATAGAAATAATATATTTTATGTTTATTGCAAAATATTACGATATGTACAAATTTACAAAGTAGTTTAAGGGTGAGGGGAGTTTCATTGGCTGTGGTTCTCTGATTGGTGGATCTTTTTCTGCTGTACCATGGGTAATGTAGTTGTTTACCATGCATTCCGCTATCAAACACGATTTTAAACAATAAAGTTGAAATAACGCAGACAGGTGGCTTCAACAGAAGCATGTACCATAGATGAACAACCTCGTAGCTCACAGTCTGTCTTAAGTTATCATTGAAAATCAATTAGTCTATGGGATAAATTAATGGGATTTTTACTTCCAGAACCAGACTATTGCGCTCTATTGCGGTGAACAAAGCGTGCCAAACGAGCTCTTCAGTGACCGCCCACTCTCGTGACTCACTTTGAGTGACGCAGTCGAGTCATTCTCCCTACACTCTCATATTTGTATATATCTGAATCTCAACAACTTTTACGTTTGATTACGTCATCAGTGCTTCATGGGATTGTAGTTCATTCCCTCATAAAAAGACATTAATTACACAGTCTTGTACCTTTGTCTTTTTTGTCCGATTTTGAAATACTATTTTGCTTCAAATTAAAGTTTGTAATGTTTTGATTCACCTCGGAGCTGATTGGTATGGTTCATGGCTTAAAACTCTTTTATGAAGGATTTTATGAAATCCCTAAGGTAAAAATGAATGGGAAAAGTACTTCCCGGAACCTAGATGGCTGAAAAAGTGGGCGGACACTGTTGCGTTCTATACTAGTGTACTGATCAATACATTACATGTTGAATTCAGCAAATGGCTTCAAATGATCATATTGGAAATAAAAATTTTTTTCGCATTTTTACTCCAGTTTAGTATAAAAATTAGGGCTGTCGATTTAATGCGTTAACTCAGTGCGATTAATTCTATAAAAATATAATGCTTAAAAAAATTTAATGCAGTTAATCATGTCCCCGGACCGTAATTATGAAGATTCCTGAGCAATTCAAGCTTAAAGTACCACCTGTTTTCTCCAGGGGGCAGTAAGTGAAATTTCAGCTGTATAGGCAACGTGTAGCTTATACAGAGAACAAACCACACTCACCCAGCAGACAGTACAACACGAGGAATGCGTTCTTGCGTTCAAAACACAGCTTGATGGGGTGCAAATCCAAACTTGGGGATCTCAAGATGTGTTTTTCTAAGTATTAAACTACGTTTAATTTGACACAGCAACCTAAAAATAGTATGTTTATGACTCGGATCAACCAAAGTGAGATGCTCCAAAAGCATCTGTCTGACGCAGGTGTACATTGACAGGTTCTTAAACAAGCCCTTATAATAAATCTCAGACTGATTGACAAATTGAATTGTAAAATGGATTGCTGTGAACTGCAGGCCAATGATTTGCTTATGTTCAATAATATGCAAATAAACAATACATTGGATTCTATAGCTACTTTTTGTATTGTTTATCAGTGCTTAACTCCTCTGCCATAATAATGTAATGCATTTTAAAGGTGTAGTATGTAAGATTCAGAAACCCTTGTTATTAATGACACCTGTGGCCGTTTAAGTGAACTGCAGCCAGCTACCTGTTGCTCGTGCTCGCGCTCGTGCACACACTCCATAGGGACGCAAGCGAGCGAGCATCGGCCAAAACAATGATGTAACATACAAAGAGACTGAACGTGATTCACTGGCATCATGCTGACAGATGAATTAGCATGATTAAAATTACACAGTTGTGATTGTTTTACTACAAACTTTGAGACTAAACTAAAACTACTTATCAGCTAACATAGCATACTGATACACACATACAGCTACATACTACCGAACTATAACAGACAGTGTAATGTTGCACTGCACTGTTATGTTGCACTATTGTATATTTTGTATGTCATATGTTGTACTACGAATAAGAAACCAGCATATTTGCTTAAATTTATCCTAAACACCTGACTTTTAGTGTAAAGAGAAGATCGTTGAAATTATTTGAAAGTTACGAAGCAAGGTAGCTTGCAATTCGTCAGCTTTAGCAGGCAAGATCAAGTTAGCTAAAATTACACAGATAAATCCATATGGCACTATATTTCACATGATTTGCAGTTATGTAAGCTTACCTGTCCAATAAGAAGAATGCCAATTCAGGGTCGGTTTTGATCCCCAAAACCGAATGAAGGTTCCTCCAGTAATCAAATACCCTGCCAATGTTCACTCTAGTTTTCACTCACCACGATCATGTTCCCGCTTAGCCAGACTGCAATCAGTAAATAAATGTTTTTGGCTTAATCTGAGTTTGTGTTGGAGTCGGTGTTATGCTAGGAGCCAGACGTTTGCTGGATTCCATCTCTAAGATAACGTTACCTAGTGTTGCAGTTTGTTGTCGCTGTTGAATAGCAGAATAGAAGCTATTACTGTCTGAGGCAAGGCTCTCGGGAGCGTGCATAAATGTCACATTCTTTGGATTTTCCCAGAAAAATCGACCCGCTCCCTTCGCATGAAAATCAGTCTACAGGCTTTAATAGGCAACCTAGGAAGTCTGGGAAGGGCTCATTTTTTAAGTTGCGTTACAAGCCGTTCACACATTGGAAAAAAAGGCGAATATTACATGAAAATTGTTACATATTGCACCTTTAATTATCTGAATATTTGTTTTTTAATCATGTATGTATATATATATATATATATACAGCTCTGGAAAAAATTAAGAGGCCACTGCAAAATTATCAGTTTCTCTGGATTTTGGTATGGTTTGAGTAAAATGAAATTTTTGTTTTATTCTATAAAGTACTGACAACATTTCTCCCAAATTCCAAATAAAAATATTGTAATTTAGAGCATTTATTTGCAGAAAATGACAACTGGTCAAAATAACAAAAAAGATGCCGTGTTTTCAGACCTCGAATAATGCAAAGAAAACAAGTTCATATTAATTTTTAGACAACACAATACTAATATTTAACTTAAGAAGAGTTTAGAAATCAATATTTGGTGGAATAACCCTGATTTTCAATCACAGCTTTCATACGTTTTGGCATGCTCTCTACCAGTCTTTCACATTGATGTTGGGTGACTTTATGCCACTCCTGGTGCAAACATTCAAGCAGCTCAGCTTCGTTTGATGGCTTGTGGCCATCCATCTCCCTCTTGATCACATTCCAGAGGTTTTCAATGGGGTTCAGGTCTGGAGATTGGGCTAACCATTATAGGGTCTTGATCCGGTGGTCCTACATCCACACCTTGATTGACCTTACTTTGTGGCATGGAGCATTGTCCTGCTGGAAAAACCAATCCTCAGAGTTGGGGAACATTGTCAGAGCAGAAGGAAGCAAGTTTTCTTCCAGGATAACCTTGTGCGTGGTATGATTAATGTGTCTTTCACGAAGACGAATCTGCCCAATTCCAGCCTTGCTGAAGCACCCCCAGATCATCACCGATCCTCCACCTGGTTGCCTAATGGTTAGATGGAGACCTGGAGAGGCCTTCAAGCCACAGTGTCTCGCACCCACTGTGAAATTTGGTGGAGGATCGGTGATGATCTGGGGGTGCTTCACCAAGGTGCTTTTTTATGTGTCTTGCACTAAGGAGAGGCATCTGTCTGGCCACTCTGCCAGCCCAGATTGGTTGAGTGTTGCAGTGATGGTTGTCCTTCTGCAAGTTTCTCCCATCTCCACACATGATCTCTGGAGCTCAACCAGAGTGACCATCAGGTTCTTGGTCCCCTCTCTTACCAAGGCCCTTCTCCCCTGATTGCTCAGTTTGGCCAAGCAGCCAGTTCTAGGAAGAATCCTGGTTCTTCCAAACTTCTTCAATTTAAGAATTATGGAGGCCACTGTGCTCTTGCAAACCTTCAATGCAGCTAAAAAATTTTGTAGCCTTCCCCAGATCTGTGCCTCGGCACAATCCTGTCTCTAAGCACTGCAGGCAGTTCCTTTGACCTCTTGGCTTGGTTTTTGCTCTGATATGCATTTTCAGTTGTGAGATCTTATATAGACAGATGTGCCACTGGTGGACTCCAATCGAAGTGTAGAAACATCTCAAAGATGATCCAGAGAAATAGGATGCACCTGAGCTAAATTTCAAGTGTCTTAGAAAAAGGTCTGAATACTTATGTCAATGTGATATTTAAGTTAGATGGCAAAATTTGGAAGACTGGAGTGCTGAAGGGGGGGGGGGTTAATAAGGTGAATAGTGAAAACAAAATTGGCCCTAAAACTGATCCTTGTGGAACACCACAATTAACTTTTGAAGAGACACTACGAATTTTCTATTCATCAAGTAGGAAACAAACCAGTCTAAAACAACCCCAGATATTCCCACCCATTCTTAAGGGCATACCTGCTATTTTTGATTACAATTACAGTTTTTGTTCAACAAACCGTAAAGAACAAAAAGGGTATTAAAAGAGACATTATTCATTGACAAATAGATTGCATGGATCTGATCTTTTGACACACATTTCACGGGACGAGTCAAACCAAACATTTTTTACCCCCTTTTCTCCCAATTTGGAATGCCCAATTCCCACTACTTAGTAGGTCCTTGTGGTGGCGCAGTTACTCACCTCAATCCGGGTGGCGGAGGACAAGTCTCAGTTGCCTCAGTTGCTTCTGAGACATTCAATCCACACATCTTGTCATGTGGCTCGTTGTGCATGACACTGTGGAGACTCCGCATGTGGAGGCTCAGGCTACTCTCCGCGATCCATGCACAACTTACCATGCGCCCCATTGAGAGCGAGAACCACTAATCGCAAGCACGAGGAGATTACCCCATGTGACTTTAACTTCCCTAGCAACTGAGCCAATTTGGTTACCTGGCTGAAGTCACTCAGCACACCCTGGATTCGAACTCGCGACTCCAGGGGTGGTAGTCAGCATCAATATCCGCTGAGCTACCCAGGCCCCCCCAAACTTTTACTCTTAACATGCAGTGGCAAGATCTTGGTGCCACAATTCGCATACAGTAAAAGATCGATATCGGAATTGTTCAGATGAAGATTTCAAATTTTACCCATCCCTACTTTTATTATTTTTATTTTAACCCATACATTTTTTTAGGTTCAACATAGCAAAATACGATTATTTTCATGTACCTCCTGGAACTTGCTTACATACCCCCGGTTGGGAATCCCTGTGTTAAAGTATTCGACTACAAAATTACTCAATATGCTCATCTCTAGTGTTTGTTCATATTTAAGTTTTTCAAAATCTCTAACCTTTAGTATTACACCTCGATGTGAAATTCTTTCCTAACTGTTTGTGCTATGGACATGAATGATATCTCAAATCATGCAGCTTGTTGAGGAGAGGTGTTCTATTACTTTTCTAAGAGATCAGACTTACCTAGTGGACGATAGAACAAGTGAAAAAAAAAACATAGGCTTATATTAAAGGAGGGACCCAAGCCATATCTAATACCAGAATATTTATACAGAGACTTGGGGGGCCAGTAAACAACTACCCAAAACACCCTAGAAACCCCTTAGAAGACCCTAGCAACCGCATAGCAATGCCTTGGCATTGTGGTGGCATGTTTTGATTGTGCAAACAGCACTCACATTTTCTGAAAGAATTTAAAAAGCTGGTTTATAATATAAGTGAACCACTCATTGCTTCTTTTCCCAATATTGGGTTCAGCTGCCAGCCCTCTATATAAGTTCAGTTCTAATTTTCCTTTTTTTGTGTGTGTTTATTTGTACCAGCAATAACGTAGTATCTCATTTTCTGCCCATTTGTTTTTGCCAAAACAGCCATATGTGCATTCCAGGTCATTGACTCTTGCGATAGGGCTAGTTTTGCGCTTAGCAGTGGGATTAATCAGCATGCCGTGCTTGAGGCTGGCTAGACAACACACACACACACACACACACACACACACACACCCATGAGATGGCAGGTTGCGTTAGAGGTATGTAGGACACCTGGAACAGACGGAGCATAAGCGAGCTTCCTCTCCCACTCCACGCCTCAGCACGTTCATATAACACGTTCAGACCTCTTCTGATAAAAAATCTTGAATTTACCTCTTCAGACTCACTCCGTAATCACACCCTGGGGCGGCGCTTAGTTTAAGAAGTTTGTGATTTGGAACAGAAACTCACATGTTGAAATTAGAGTTTGCACGTATGGTCTCATTAAATTTGAAGTTGAGATCTCTGTGTGTCGCAGGTATTATGAAGAGTTTGAGATAAATGTGAAAATGGGGGTATCCAACCTCACTCAGATCTATTTGAAGGTGAGTTTTTGCTTTACCGGTTGATTATGTTGTTTTTAGGACTGATACTGATTGTTTTTTAAATCAAAATGAGAGTTTTTTGGCTTTTAGTACATGTCTGTATGCCTTGAGGTCTTGAACATATACAATACAGTCTTTCTCTTCAGGAAGACGGAACAAAAATATTGTGGACTAATACTGCACCTACACAGCAGGGCTCCAGACTGCGACTAAAATGGTCGCAAATGCGACCAAAAATAATTGCGACAATAATTTAAAATCTAGTCGATGATGGCGACAGTCGGGTTGTGTGCGTTCATATGTAGTTTCGTCAGATATCATCTTGTGAGTTATTGAATATATTTTTAGAACGTGCACAACCAGTGTGTCTTGCGCTGCTTTTCACCCGTTCTGGTTCTGGCGAACAAACCCAGCGTGAGAGAGTCGTGAACAAATGACTCTTTTGAACTGGATCTTTTTCATGAATCGTTCCGAAAAGAACTGAGGGTTTGAACTCAGAAGCTCAGGTTAGCAGTTTGAATCAGAGTCACTTTCAGTGAGCCGTCAGTGAGCTCACAGCTGGGAGCGCAGACATTTCAAAATAAAAGTCCCATGTGTATTTTGGGTTTCTCTATAATTAAAAGTCCCGTACTGTGTACCACTTTTTTTTCTTCTGGTAATTATTGATTGGGATTAGAGTAGCACAATAAACTGCATCTTGGATTTCGTTCAATTTGCACTCCTGTAGTCTCTGTGTCTGGGGGCATCCGGTAACAGTAAAGAAAGACTAAGGCAATATTTTAAAACAATTAAAATTATATATATATATATATATATATATATATATATATATATATATATATATATATAATCAAGCTTTTGACACTTAGGATGACTGAGGGACTTGTACACAACTATTACATAAGGTGCAAACATTCATTGATGCTCAAGAAGACAACACACTACTAAATGCATACTATACTTTATGTAAATATCTGCTTATGTAGATTCTGAAGAGCAGTACTAAATAATTTTATATACTTATATTTGTATAAATTATGAAAGGGGTGTGAACATTTATGAGACAAAAGGGAATGCAAACTTATCTTCTCAACTATATATACTATTAATTAAACCTTCGATGAATGGGTTATCGGCTGATTTCCTTTTCTTTGGCTTTCTATCTTGTTTCTGAACAGCAATCTAAATTGAGAAAATCGATTTATTTGGTTACTAAAAACAGCCAATTGTCTCCTTAATGTCATTTTTTTAGTCTGGAGCCCTGCACAAATGTTTGTCTTCTAATACCACTTGCAACCAAATAGCAAGTTGCAAATTATGGTTCATACCTGTGATGTAACTAAAGCCTATTTGCTATTTTTTGTAAGAGATGAGCTCTTTGATATGTCCCACCCCAACTTCCTGTTTCAACATGATATGTGTCAACACAGTAAAGAAAACTACTCTTGTCTAACCATTTCATGGTTCCAGGAGGTACGTGAAAATAATCATATTAAGCAGCCGATAACTGATATACAGAACCATTCCTAGCGGCTTGATGCAGCATCATTTAAAATCAGTAGTTTTCAGTTTCAGATGCCATTGTAGAAATTTAGTATTCACAGTTAGCCGTGATCACTTTAATCAGTAAGTGAAAGTGTCAAATAACAGGACTGTGGCAGGGCGGAGGGCGGGGCTGGGTCGTGGTTCCGCACACCCGGCCCCTAATTAGGCTGATTAAGCCTGAGAGGGATAAGGCCGACCGGAGACGACAGTGTGAGAGAGAGAGAATTATGGACAGCTGTCCGACACCAGTGTGTGTTTGTGTCTTTTGGTTTAAGTTTATTATTAAACTGTTATTTATATTGTCAAGCCAGTTCTCGCCTCCTCCTTTCCACTGAATGTGTTACAAGGACGGTTACTGAGATTAAGCGAGTAGTATTCGGCTGGTCATGTGATTCTAACATGGCCGCCCCCATGTGTGGACCCTCTCCATGTAGAATAAAACAGCTTTTATAAGGTTACTGATATGACTGGAGACTTAATTTTAATGTGAGTGCTCATGATTTCCGACATATATTGCACAATTACAATTCATGTCTTTAGGAGGTAAACTTTTATAATGAGGAAAAAATTACTGGGTGCATTTTTTATTTATTTGTGTGGATCATCGCTGTTGACTTGGACAGATATGTCATGATAGGATTGGTTTGTCTGTTTTCAGGAAAGTTTGGACTTCATCTCTCAACAAGCTCTCGCCCAGCAGCCCTTCTTCCTCTACTGGGCTGCAGATGCTACCCATGTACCTGTTCACGCCTCAAAACACTTCATGGGAAAGAGCAAGAGGGGGCGGTATGCAAGAATCACTATTACTATTTTTCATACATATATTTGACTTATTGCAACTATATTATACAGTATACAGTGGGATTCAAAAAATCCACTTAGTATTATACATTTTACATTTTTCTATTTTTTTTTAATTTTTACTTTTAATTCCAGATAATTTTCATTATTTCATTATTTTCCAGATTAGGATTGCATGATATCTATCTATCTATCTATCTATCTATCTATCTATCTATACAGATATGATATATCATATCTGTATTAGGAAATACTAGTGAGTTTTTTAAATTATCGGTATTAGGATAGGCCAATATTAGACGGAGATTATGAGATCATTTCAGATAATTATAATTTTTTCCCCCAACTCAAACAATTCAATCTTTTTGTACAGTAGGTTTCTAAAGTACTAAAAATGTATAAATGAATTAGGGCTGTCAATCGATTATAATTTGTAATCAAATTAATTAATTGGTATGCCGAATAATCGAATTAATCGCAATTAATCGCATACATAAATATTTGCTTAGAAAGCCCCTCAGATAACAATAATTCAATATCTAATGTTTAAATAATTATAAATAGTTATATTTAAATAATGTATATTATAAATAAAATATACAGATAATTCATTAAAATTACATTATTTTGCCACACAAGTAAAGCATTAAAAAAGACAATACAAAAAGTGGCTTTAGAACGCAATATATAGTTTATTTCCATATTATTGAGCATAAGCCTATCATTGGTCTACAGTTCACAGCAATCCATTATGCAACTGAATTCGTCAGTCAATCTGAGATTTATTATAAGGGCTTGTTTAAGGACGTGTCAATGTACACCTGCGTCAGACGAACACTTTTGAACCGTCTCGTGTGCGTTGCGTCATAAACGTACAGTTTTTAAGTCGCTGTGTCAAATTAAACGAAGTTTGAAACTTGAGATCCCTGCGTTCAGATTTGCGCTCCATCACGCTGTGTTTGAATGCAAGAACGTGTTTTCATCTTGTGTTGTCTGCCCTCAGTAAGTGTGGTTTGTTCTCTGTCTGTGTAAGCAGAGAGCTGCGTGGTGCCTATTGACCTGTTTCATATGATGTCACTGTATGGCCACGCCGCCATGTTTGTGACCAAAATTCCATATTTCTTCATTGTGCTACGCTGTGGGATGTGACAAAAGTGTGCAAAATTTTTGTTTCTTTTTATAATTCTTGAAACGTTGATACTGCTGTTTAATTACCAGAGCCAAAATGTCATTTTTCCTACAATAAAGTTTTATCTTTATAGTGACACAGCTTAATTTCGCCAAAGTTGAGCAGCGATGAATGGGGAGAGCCGGGATAAAAACACTTTTTGGTCTTTACACATTTATTAAAATCAAATCAAATCCCTTTATTGTCACTCAACCATATACACAAGTGCAACAGTGGGTGAAAGTCTTGGGTGCGGTTCCAAGCAACATCTGATTTACACATAACAGTTTACACATCTTGTTACACAACACAATATACACCAAATAATATACAATATACAGTATACACAAAATAAGAAGACTGTATACAATAAAAATAGACATGTCAGTTATCTGTACATGTGTCAATTATATTTATATAATCATCGATTTGGATACAATTAAACTGGAAATGCACATGGGACGATGTTATTCATAACACCCAGACTGTATAAAGGTATGCGATAATTGTAACACGTTTTAATGAATGATAAAGCACTATAATGTGGATGTATAGTATATATTTAATGTGTATATAATAACGTTAGTCAATAAACAACACATCATAAGATTATGAAGCACAGACTTTATTCACACCTTCTGACTACAATGTAAACATATTAGTCTTATTCACTAATATGCCTCGGTTGCTTTCTGTGTATTATTCATGAGTTAAAAGCAGCTCTTGCATTCATACAGACGGGATCATTATAGATGTGTTATGATATTGTGACCAGATCAGAGCAGAAAACAACACAACCATTTGTAACTTCTGAATGAGAGATGTTTACGGTATTGTACCGGTAGGCATTTGCACTCGCAGGTCACACAACAGACTTGCCGGCATACAGAGATGAATCGTGGAAAAAAATATGTTTAAATTTCTGCGAAAGTTGAATTTGGCAATATTTGTGCAGACCTCAGAAATGAATGCACTGTTCCTGGGTGTTGGCATGGATCAAAAGCATTTTTAAGGTTTTTCTTGATATAGTTTTACAGGTGTTTTTCCATTCACCACCATTGTTTTCTCCCACTGATGGTCACAAATATGGCGGCTGTGGGGAAAAAGTGACGTCACTGAAACAGGTCATAGCGAGTTTCGCTTACTGCCCCCTGGAGAAAATAGGTGGCACTCCATGCATGATTAATTGCGTAAATGTTTTTAAAATCGTTATTTTTTGTATAATTAAAATGTATAATGAATATAGGGCCTATACATAAAACCGATATCGGCTGTTAAATTGGTTATTGGCCCAATTATCTGCTATTAGTATTGGCCAAAATTTCTATATTGGTGCATCCCAAGTTTTTTAAATAGAAATGCATGGTAAATGAGAGTTTTTTTCCTGCTCTAAGGTGAGAATAAGACATGAAGCTTCATTTGCGGTCTTGTGTTTAACTGCTTTGTATTCCACCCAGTGCCTGTGAATACTGGGGCTTCAATAAGCATACGTTTGTTCAGAATGCTAAATGAGGTTTGGATGGATCGCGGCTGAGGGGGGTTAGCCAGGTGCTCAGAACGAATGGATTCAGCCTGACACACTACATCTGAAAGTTTTATAAGCAGCGCACATGAGACATCTATTTGCCTCTATATATCACACCCATCTGTCACTGGATGGATTTCAAACACCGGCTAATTTGACAGAATTTCTTATGCTGCCTGGATTAGAGCAAATAAACAAGCTATCTGGGGTTATTTACAGTGTTCCTGCTCAATCTCTTGCGCCCGTGATCCATCTTCAATAAAGTCAGAGGAGAACGATGATATTAGAGGCACTTTCCATGAATACGGTACACTTTGGTGTCTCATTACTGTATATGTCAACATTACAGGCACAAATCCAATGTTTTTGTTGTGAGAACTATTGAAAATATGTAATGTTATCTAACATAAAATTAAACTAGCATGAAAACAAGGTAGTAACTTTAAAATGATGATTTTGGCCTGTCCCATCTCAACGGTCTTGACCTTCTCAATTATAATGATACAGCAATGTTCAGTTTGTTGTAGTAAAAAATGTTGGTTAGCTAACAAAATGGTTAGCTGTGCTCCACATTTTGCATGCAACAACTTTTATATTTTTACTTCTTCAAAGTAGTCATCTATTGGTTAAATTCCAGCGCTGCACACTCTCATTTTCTCAATGAACTTCAATAGGTCCATCCTGGGATGCTTTTTAAACAGTATTGAAGGAGTTCCCGTGTCTGCTGGACACTTATTGACTGCTTTTCCATCACTATCTGCTCCATTTCTTTCTTTAAAAAAAAAAAAAAAAAGAGTAAAAATATTCAAGTATAAGCCTTTAAAGGTGCTATATGTAAGATTGACAACAAGCATTCAAAATATTGGAGAGTTGTCTGCCCCGCCCCAGACTCAAAGCTCGTGTGGGTTGCCAGAATGTTGACACGCAAATTAGCCAACTCAGCATCTGTTTTAAAGGATTTCTGGGCTTTAAGCTGTCTCCATCTTCCAAAGGCATCTCCAATATTTGTCCTTATTTTACTACGCCTCTGGTCATGGTGGTTTTTAGACGGTTGGCGAGGCTTTTTAGGTCGGGTGGAATCTGTTATCTCTGATCCAGTTCGTATGCTTGTTTCCATGGCTGCAGCACACGGTGTTGTTTGCCTGCAAACTTGTTCAAATCTGGCAACCCGGCGGTGTTGAAATACTATTGGTGAGTGGGCAGTTGGCGGGATCACACAGGCCAAAACATAAACAGAAATTCCGGCCTGGAATGGAAACTTCAAAGTAGAATATACTGGCTGTAGCAATGTTATCGGAGAAGCCAGTATTTCAACTTGGCATGTTTCCTAATTCTCTAATTCTAATTTTATGATTTAGTACAGTAAAAATATTTCGTATAGCACTTTTAAATTAGAAGGTTTCTAAGATAATGTGAAACATAAATTCAATCAAGTGTGTCCAAACTTTTGACTGGTAGTGTATAATAAGGCCGAAGGTTTGATTGCCGTCAGTGTTGTGATAAAACTCTGTCTACTTTTATCCTATAGCTATGGGATTGCTTCAATGTTACTGGAGCGGTCTGCCTGGAGACGGATGATCCGTTTCCGTCCACCAGGAAGCGGAGGAGCCGTTGCCTCCACCGGGAGGCAGAGGAACCACTGCCGTCCGCTAGGGGACGGAGGAGCCGCTGCCGGCTGCCAGGAGGCGGAATCCAGTGCCATCACCCGGCGTTACGGAGGATCGCTGAAGAGCTGGACAGCTGGCTGGCAGCTTGCTCTCTTTCTCTCTCCCCTCCCTTCGTCCTACCCAGGTACCCAGGAGGCAGGGAAGACCAGCCGGCGACGGAGTGGCTGAAGAGGCAACTTCTACCCTCCAAGGGGGGGGGGGGGGGGGGTGCGAGTAAGTCAGTAGTTTACCCGGACTGAAGTGGGCGGTGGGGGTATGTGACGAAGAGGAGGGTGTGGCCGGGCCGAGAGGATGCACGCCCAGCGCTGAGTTGCCCAATCAGTGGGAGAGAGATAAAAGTAGGAGCTGGGGACTCCAGAGAGTGAGAGAGACACACGCAGCAGTGTCCGTGTGTGTGCGCTTTTGTGTTATGCTGGAAAGCAGTTTTATGTTGTGTTTTGTTTATTAAAAGTCTTTTTGAGTGTTAACCCGGTTCCTGCTTCCTCCTTTCCCAATGAACAAGAGGCATGTCTGCCACACAAACATTGTCCACTCAAAATTACTAAATGAATCGTTAATGGAATCATTAAAGGATGAAATCAGAACCAAAATCATTCCTTGTCTTGACATTTTATGATGTGCCATCTCTTTTTCCTCCATCTAACCCCCGGTGTTTGTGATGGAGGCAGCGTTCCTTTCCTGATCCGCAGACTTTTAATTGTATTAGGGGCAGCTGTGACACGGGCTGTGGCTTGGGGGGATTTTTGGAGGAGGGAGCGCGGGAGCTGCGCTAAGCCTGCCCCTGGCTCATATCTGAGGGGTGTGCGTGGCCCTGATAGCGTGCGAGAGAGGGGGATTGGGACAGTCTTAAGCGGCTAATCTGTTTGAGTGTTTGCTGAGGTTGGATTGAGCTGTAATGAGGGCTTCAGTATCTGAATATGCCAGCCGTGCCGGATAAAGGACTGAGTGTTGGGGTATGCGGCTGTGATGGAAGCGTGTTTGGTGGCAGGTGTCTGGGCAGTGCCAGAGCGCTGCAGAGTGGAATTAGCAGGTGTTTCACACTGTTAATTTTGCCAGTCCTGCTCCATTCGTGCATGTGGTGCTTTGTGATATGGGAATCTTCTCTTCCATTTCCCTTATGAGAAGCACTGATTCCCTTATTTTTGCTTTAAACTGTCATCCTCGCAACAAATACTTGAAAGACCGGTGGAACGGTGCTATTAAAGGGGTCATATGATGAAAAATCAGAATTTACTTGATCTTCCAAAATAAAAGTAGTTTACTATGAAAACTTACTGTAACTTTCAGAACCCAACAATCCTTCCCCAGTCCAAAAAGACCATTTATATTTTTATTAAAGAATGGAGCAGCATGAACTATATTGGACTACAGTACAATAGCATAAAGTTACCATAAATGTCCACTTTCACTTTCAAAATGTGAAAGAATGTGACAGTTAAAGTAGTACAAATGGACATAAATATTGATTTATTTATCAAGCAGACTTATCATATCATTTCTGAAGATATGGATTTAACCTCTGGAGTCTTGTGGGTTCATTTTATGCTGCCTTTATGTGATGTTTGGAGCTTCAAATGTCTGGTCACCATTCACTTGCATTGTAAGGACTTACAGAGCAGAGATATTTTTCTAAAGATCTTCATTTGTGTTTTCATTGTGTTTATTTTTGGAAATAAACTGTCCCTTTAATTCTCATTATGATCTGGCAGTGAGCGTCATAGAGCGCAACAGCCGTCTGGTTTCCGGAAGTACAATAAAAATCCTTCATAAAAGAGTTGTGAGCCATGAACCAAATCAACCTGCTCCGAGGTGAATCACAACATCACAAACTTTGTTTTGAGGCAAAAAAGTATTTGAAAATTGGACATTAAAACAAAGATCCAAGGCTGTGTACTTACCATCAATCATGACGGCACAAACTACAATCCCATAAAGCATTGCGAATTATGTCATTGAATAAAAAATGATGAGAATATATAAAACTGTTGATTTTAGGTTGTTGATTATAAGTATAGGAACAACAAACTTTACGTTTTTTTGCATAATATCCTGATATGTACAAATATATAAGTAGTTTAACGGTGAAGGTAGACTGACTCGATTAAGTCATTTACAGTGCATCATGGGAGTGGGCGGTCATTCCAAGACACATTCGGTTCTCTGATTGGTGGATCTTTCTCTGTTGGACCATGAATGATGTAGTTGTTTACCATGAATTCCGCTATCAAATCCGATTTTTAAACAATGATAATTAGATACAGCAAGACAGATGGCTTCAATGGAAACATATACCATTTATGAACAACCTCGTAGCTCACAGTCTGTCTTTAAAGGTTTATAAGTTATCGTTGGAAAACAATTAGTCTATGGGGTAAATGAATGGGATTTTTACATCCGGAACCAGACTGACTGAGACTGCGGTTCACTTCGCCTATTGAGTAATGCAATGCAGGAACGGATGTAAAATAAAGGGTATTTACCACGTGTAAAGGGTTTTCTTTGATGTGATGCGAAGCAGCAAGAGCAATATGATTAAAAAACACCAATAAACTGTCCGATTAAAAATTATCAGAACAATCAATTTGTTCATTAGTTCATTAGCTGTAACTATAAATAACTATAGGCTTTGGATGCCAAACAACCAATCTTGACGCATTAATTATGCATCTTGGCGCATCACCATGTCCGCCCACTTTTTCAGCCGTTCAGTATTTTTTCCCTTCATTTTTTCCATAGGGATTTCATAAAATCCTTCATAAAAGAGTTGTGAGCCATGAACCAAACAGACCAGCTCTGAGGTGAATCACAACATTACAAACTTTGATTTGAAGCAAAAAAGTATTTAGTAAATCAGATTAACGTAATCGCAGTGGCGGATTTAGGCATGGGTGACATGGGCAGTTGCCCAGGGCGGCATCTTGTGGGGGGGCAGCACGAGGCGCACAAAGAACGCGGATTGATAGCATAGACAATCGCTTAACAACCTCGATGCTCACAGCAGGTCTGTCTTTAACGGTGTATAAGTTATTGTTATAGTCCATTGCCCTATGAAAAGATTAATGGGATTTTAACTTCCGGAACCAGTTGCGCTCTATATTGAATGTATGGTCACAGATGTGCATTTATTTTACGAGGGTTTTGAACGAGGGTCACCCAATCAAATTTTGGTTCAAATTGAGTTTGAACTTTATAATTATAGATGCGGTCATTCCAGTCTATCTGGTTCTGTGTCAGCTCAAAGATACATGAGTGTGTTAGACAGGGCTCACAAGTCTGTCTGCTCAGATAACTACCACCAACCCAAGACATAGAGAAACAGACAACAAAAAGAAGAGAAGGACCTGAAAATGAATGGGATATCTTTTTTCCTGTGTTATTTTAAAAGCAGCTGGTGGTAGCAGCTAGTTATATTTTATTAATTGTTCCCTTGATTTGTCCTTTTCCACAGTGTGTATAAGTATGTATATGTGTGTGTGTGTGTGTGTGAAGGCTGAAAGTGAAGATAATGGAATGTACTGGCAGTGGTAGAGGGAATTCTGGGAGGCTGAAGTAGGCGGTGTGTGAATGCACGACAGAGGCAGCTGCTGTGAGCTGATAGCACTAACTGATTGTGAGCGTGCCGTCTCCCTCAAAGGGCCGCTCAGGAGAGAATAGAATGGAAGATCAAGGATGACAGCGAAAAAATGGCATTTTATCGGAAAATAGTTCAAGGTTTATAAATAAAATAAAGCTTTTTTTGCAGCAGGACTGGTGAGGACAGATAAAACCGCAGCTCCAGCCTCTGTCCCAACTCTGTCTCGCATCTCTCTCCCTTTCTCTTCTTCATTTACAGAGATGTAGTAAACCTGTAAGCAAAGATCAGAGAGGGAATCATTGTGCTTCTGCTCTACTAAACTGGCCTCACTCCTTGTGTTTTGTGCCATCCTGATGGGTTTCATGCATGGAGAAGGTTGGATTTGCAATTGTGTATGTGTGTATATTGCCAAGATTTGTATTTTTTATTCATTTTTATTTTTTATATATATGTAATATTTTACATGAATTTATACATCATATTTGGCTACTTTATTGGTATTGATTACACTGTGTAACACATTTTTTTTTTTCTTTTTTTTTCCTGGGTAGGAAGTGTTATTTCCTAATTGCTTATTCCTCAAAAGTATAAAAAAAAATGCTATTATTCCCCACAAACTTTGCTTTTGTGACCAGGACAGTGATATTTTGAAATGTACCTATTTCCAATGAGAAAACGGGCGAATTTGTGCCTTTTCGTTCACATAAAGTCAGATAAAAACAACATATGAATCCAAATTAACATGCCGTGCTGGTCCATAATGGTAACAAGTACCCGTCTCTTCCCCTGGCTCACTCGGTGCACCTCAAAGAGGATTACAACAGCATCAACACCTTGAAGTATGATGAGTACGGCTGGGAGGTCATTGGAGACTTCAAAATGGTGGCATTCCGGATGGGTCTCCAAGGTGGTTTTACCAAGTTTCCCTGCTATCTTTGCCTTTTGGGACAGCAGGGACACCAAGGAACACTACCACAGGTGGGACTGGCCACAGAGGACCGAGTTCTCTGTGGGGAGGAACAACGTCAAGTGGGAGCCACTGGTGGACCCCCGGAAGGTGCTGATGCCACCACTGCACATCAAATTGGGCCTTATGAAACAATTTGTCAGAGCTCTAGATAAGGAGTCGGCAGCCTTCAAGTACCTTCAAGACTTCTTCCCTAAGCTGTCTGAGGCAAAGGTCAAAGCCGGTGTCTTCGTCAGACCACAGATAAAGAAGGATTTGGGATTCCTATGTTGTTTTTTTCTGACTTTATGTGAACGAAAAGACACAAATTCGTCCGTTTTCTCATTGGAAATAGGTACATTTCAAAATATCACTGTCCTGGTCACAAAAGCAAAGTTTGTGGGAAATAACAGCCATTTTCTATACTTTTGAGGCATAAGCAATTAAGAAATAACACTTACTACCCAGGAACAAAAATTGTATTACATAGTGTTTTTGGTTTTGATAGATAATATTTATCGCTAAGCCTTTTAACCAGCAGAAGTTATAGCACATGCTTGTGTCAAATCCAGAAACTACTGACAGCCTGGCCAATGAATAATTAGCTTTTTGTGTTGTCAAATATTTTGAAATGAATTTTGATTTGAGTGAAATATTGCATAAAATAAATGTTTCCTTAGTTTCAGCATTTTTTTATTTTATTTGTATTTTTTTGTGCATCTGCATTATTTTACATATCTGTTATGATATCACATCAAATGTGGGTTTGTGTCCATTTTCATTTGTTTGCATTAGTTTTCAATTGTTTTCATTTATTTATTTATTTTTTGTGGATTTTTCTCCTTTTTCACCCAATTCCCAATGCGTTTTTTTTTTTATGTCCTCGTGGTCGCGTAGTGATTCGCCTCAATCCTGAGACCTCCAACCCACGCATCTTATCACGTGGCTTGTTGAGCGCGTTGCCACGGAGACATAGCACGTGTGGAGGCTTCACGTTATCCACTGCGGCATCCACGCTCAACTCACCACGCGCCCCACCGAGAACTAACCACATTATAGTGACCACAAGGAGTTTACCCCATGTGACTCTACCCTCCCTAGCAACCGGGCCAATTTGGTTGCTTAGTAGACCTGGTTGGAGTCACTCAGCATGCCCTGGGATTCGAACTAGCGAGCTAGCGAACTCCAGGGGTGGTAGCCAGCGTCTTTTACCACTGAACTACCCAGGCCCAATTGTTTTCATATTTAAACATGCGCTAGACAACGTCTTTAACACTTACACCACGTCTCGCTGTTTTAGAGTCTCACACAGAAGCACCATGTTTTTTTAGACAAGGTGTCAGGTTAAAAATGCATCTCGAGTGCAAGGACTTGTTCAGTGGGAACAGCCCCTATCATAAGGCAGCTGTCTGTGTAGGCAGTAGACAGCGAGGCAGCTCAATACTGTAGCTTTTTGAACAGAGCCACTGTTCCCCTTTCTAGCCATGACATTGTTCACTGTAATCACATCTCTTCTCTTAGTTCTAAGTCCAGTCCTCTTCAACAACTCACTGATTTAATGCAAAATGACTTTACTTACATGGTATGCCAATTAATTAATTGAATTAATCATATACATAAATATTTGCTGAGAAAGCCCCTCAAATAACAATAATTTATATACAGTTGCAATCAGAATTATTCAAACCCCCTGACCAGCAATACATTCTGGTGATGTGAATTAAAACACATCAACTAAAACCTCAGTAAACAGTCAAAGTAAGTTTTTAATACACATTTGAGTGATTTTGAGAACAAAGAGTTCAGTTTACCCAAATTTTAAAATAAAAAATAACTAATTCTCTCCACAAATGTCATGTCAAAAATATTCAACCCTCAAAGTCAATCATTTGTGGAGCATCCTTTACCCTTAATAATATCAAATAAATGTTTCAGGTAAGTGTTCTCAGGCTTCAGACACCTCTCTGTTAACATATTTACACATTTCTCATGAGCAAAAGCTTCCAGCTCATTGACATTCTTTGGTTTCTGTGCTGCCACTGCTTCACTGAAATCCCAACAAAGGTTTGCAATGGGATTTTAATGATGGACTGAAAGGGCCATTTAAGGACATTCCACGACCTATCCCTGAACCAGATTTTGGACAGCTTGGATGTATCCTTGGTGTTATCGTCTTGCTGGAAAGTCCAGTGATCACCGAGCTGCAATTTACACACTGAAGGCATCACGTTTTTCATGCCAAAATGGCCTGATACCTGAAAGAATCCATGACGTCTGTCACATAGTCAGGATAGCCGTTTCCTGCATCCACAAAACACCCCATAACAGGACTGACCCACCTCCATGCTTGACTGTGGGGATGGTGTCGTTCTTGTCATCACCTTGTCATCTTACTCCAGACGTACTGCTGACCCATGGGTGTAAAACTCATTTTCAGTTTAGTGTCATACGTCTGTAAAACCTTCTTCCAGGACTCCACATGTCTTTCCTAATTACTTCTTGAATATTCAAGTCAACATTTCCCTTGGTGTAGTTTTGCTTTCTTCCACACCCCAAGAAGGTTGCTGTTGTACCATATTTAAAAAATGTACTTTTAGCCATGACCTTTCTAGTGTAATGAAATAATCTCCTCTATTAGCTTTTGAGACTGCTTATTTTTAATTGAATTCTTTGCATAGAAATACATTTTTGCTTACAACACTAAACTTACATTTTAAAACTTAAATAAGTACCATTGCAGATTGATGACTTAATTTTGTTTTAAAATAATTACTTGTGTAGCCTTACATATTTAAGAAACAGCTACATGCAATAGGGTTTGAATAATTATGACATGGGTGTATTTAAAAAAAAATCCTGCTATTTAGAAATATTAGGTTATATATTCACACTATGACTTTGAATGTGTCACTCAACTGATATAGATGTAAATTTTAAAAATTCTGGGTCATCAGAAAAGCTCACCATTGTAAATCCTTACTGTCTTGGGGGGGGTTGAATAATTTCGATTGCAACTGTTTAATGATTAAGTAATTATAAATATTTATATTTAAATAATTATAAATAAAATATGTATATTATAAAAAATAATAATACAGATAATTAAAATGCATTACATTATTTTGGCACACAAGTGAAGCATTAAAAAAGACAATACAAAAAGTGGCTTCAGAATCCCATATATTGTTTATTTCCATATTATTGAACATAAGCCTATCATTGGCCTATCATTGGCTCACAGTCCAAGACGTATTATAAGGGCTTGTCTAAGGGCGCGTCAATGTACACCTGCGTCAGATGGATCGTTTTGGAGCGTCTCGGTTGCATTGCGTCATAAACATACTGTTTTTAGGTCGTTGTGTCAAATTAAACGAAGTTTGAAACTTAGAAAAACACGTCTTGAGACCCCTACCTTCGGATTTGCACTCCATCACGCTGTGTTTTGAACGTAAGGATGTGTTCTCATCTTGTGTTGTCTGCTCTCGGTAAGTGTGGTTTGTTCTCTGTATAAGCTGCACGTTGCCTATACAGTGAGTTTCGCTTACTGCCCCCTGGAGAAAACAGGTGGTACTCCATGCTTGAATTTCTCATGTGAAAGGAATATTCCTTATTACGGTCCGGGGACGTACATTTTTTAGTGCGTTATATTTTATATAATTAATCGCACTGAATTAACGCATTAAAATTGACAACCCTAGTTATTTTACAAAACTAGTGTCGCACTGTTTTTCTTTTGGAAGAAGGGATTTTTCTCCAGACACTGCCATGTATAAAACAAGCACAACTGGTCGAATTGTCACAATACACCATTACAATCACATCACACATATATGCAACCCTTGTGCTCTATTAGTCTGTGCCGTGGGCTTCTTCAAATGCATGGGTTTGTTTTATGCCCCATCGGTTGCTTAAATTGCTCTCTCCAAGAAGGCCGTTGAATCAATAGCAGCCCACTTTATCAGCTCATGTGAACTGAAGGGGAACTTCACAGATAATGGTGCTTGATTGCTTGGGAGCTGCCAATCGATTGTTTGAGCTCAGGGACCGAGCGGGTTTGAAGCAGAAAGTCTTGTCCTGATGGTTGATGTGTTTTCACGAGTTTTCACCTGGTGCATTCGGGTTACACACAAATTCAGAGATGCATTTTCACATCTGGCACGTCAATGCGCCCGTAATTTCTAAGCTCACAGCACTCAAATTTATTTGGACGATTATAGATGACGTCAATGCACACGTTTCACGTTAAACTGTTTTTTGCGCACATTTAGGCAGTGATCCATGCAGCGCTACTCTCAAAAACAAGGCTCTTTGGCCTTCTGGTTTGTTTCCTGTTTAACTCGGTCAAAATGATGGCTTAATAGTATCGGTCACTCGGATGAAATCCTCTTGAAAGCCATTTGGATCAGTGAGGTGTGAAATGAGAAATTTCACAGGGTAAGTGCTTGGCATTAGATGATCCTGTGCGGCACTTTTTCTGAAAAATAATATGGAGTATTTTAGTGTTCATAACCTCACCTCAAATTTAAGGCATCTGTGCACTGTATTGCACATTCTCCTATTAAATGACACATTTCAAGTTACTTAATGGTTTGAAAGCTGAGCTTTGATTGGCAGCTGGGCTTGGGGAGAAGTAGTGTTTTTCAAGCAGTAAAGGAATGTTGTGCAAAAGGGTTTGAAAAATGAAGAGCAACACGCCAGTGTTTTCTACAGGACTGTGTTTTTTGCCACCAAAAAAAATTATATATATGTACACTCATCGGCCACTTTATTAGGTACACCTGTACATCTACTTATTCATGCGATTATTTAATCAGCCAATCATGTGGCAGCAGTGTTATGTATAAAATCATGCAGATATGGGTCAGGATCTTCAGTTAATGTTCATATCAACCATCAGAATGGGGGAAAATTTTGATCTCAGCGATTTAGACCGTGGCATAATTGTTGGTGCCACGTGATGTATAATCGCATGAATAAGTAGATGTACAGGTGTACCTAATAAAGTGGCCGGTGAGTGTATATATGGAGATACACCAATGTCCCAAAACATTATGACCACTCACAGATGAAGCAAATAATGTTGATCATCTCCTAACAAGGCCACATGTCAAGGTCTGGGTAGATTAGATGGTAAGCGAACAATCAGTTTTCGTGTCAACGTGTTGAATGCAGGAGAAATGGGCAGGAGTAAAGCCCTGAGTGACTTTGACAAGGGCCAAATTGTTATTGCCAGATGACTGGGTCAGAGCATCTCTGAAACGGCAAGGCTTGTGGGGTGTTCCCAGTCAGCAATGGTGAATACCTACTGAGTGGTCCGAGGAGGGACAAACCACAAACCGGCAAAAGGGTGTTGGCCGCCCAAGGCTCATCGATGCATGAGGGCAACAAAGGCTATCCCATCTGGTCTGAACCGACAGAAGGTCTATTGTGGCACAAGTCACAGAAAAGTTTAATGATGATAACGGAAGGAATGTGTCACGACACACAATGCATTGCACCCTGCTGCGTATGGGGCCGCAGACCGGTCAGAGTGCCCATGATGACCATCGTCGAAAGCGCCTACAATGGGTATGCGAGTGTCGATCCGATGAGTCCCGTTTTTTTTTACATCATGTGGACGGCCGTGTACTGTATGTGTGCGCAGTTTACCTGGAGATGTGATGGCACCAGGATGCACTTTGGGAAGAAGACAAGCCAGTGGAGGGAGTGTGATGCTCTGGGCAATGTTCTGCTGGGAAACTCTGGGTCCAGCCATTCATGTGGATGTCAATTTGACACATGCCACCTACCTAAACATCCTTGCAGACCAGGTACACCCCTTCTTGGCCTCTTTCAGCAGGATAATGTGCCCTGCCACACTGCACACATTGTGCGGGAATGGTTTGAGGAACATGATGAAGAGCTCATGGTGTTGCCCTGGCCTCCGAATTCCCCAGATCACAATCCGATTGAACATCTGTGGGATGTGCTGGACTAACAAGTCCGATCCACGGCAGCTCCACCTCGCAACTTACAGGACTTGAAGGATCTGCTGCTAATGTCTTGGTGCCAGATACCACAGGACACCTTCAGGAGTCTTGTAGAACCCATGCCTCAGCGGGTCAGTGCTGTTTTGGCGGCAAGCGGAAGACCAACAGCATATTAGGCTGGTGGTCATAATGTTTTGGCTCAGCAGTGTATCTTTATCTACACATTGTCATATGAACAACTATTAATTATAATTAGATTGCTTTAAAGGAATAGTTCAACCAAAAATTAAAATTCTCATCATTTACTCACCCTCATGCCTTCCCAGAAGATTTATTTTCTTCTGCAGAACACAAACAAAGATTTCTAGAAGAATATATCAGCTGTGTAGGTCCATACAATGCAGGTGAATGTGGTTCAAAACTTTGAAGCTCTAAAAAGCACATAAAGGCACCATAAAAGTAGTCCATGCAACTCCAGTGGTTTAATCAATGTTCTGAAGTGATCCAATCGATTTGGGGTGAGAACAGACAAAAATATAACTCCTTTTTCACCGTACATCTTGCCATTGCAGTCTCTAGGCACGATCATGATTTCAAGCTTGATTACACTTCCTAGTACTTGACGCATGCACAGAGCATTAGATGGCGCTTGCAGGTGTAATTGAAATCATGATCGCCAAGGAGTTTGATGATGTTTCATGTTGACTTTAATTCAGAATATTTTAAAGAAAGATTTTTTAGCAACAACAAAAGTCATCTGATGTTCATGTAAGTTTTTCACAGGTGATCCACATGCCCCCCTTGCTGTTAGTTTTACCATACTAATCTGCTCTCCTTTTTTGGCAGCACAGAGCTGCCTGCACTGCATTTTTAATGGAGAAATCATGTTTCTTTGCTCCTTGGGGCAGACTAAAGCCCTCTCTCTAAATCTGGTGGGATTTCTGCTGTTTTATGCCTGTATGATCACTGCATACAGCCCGCTTCAAAAGACCGAGAGCAAGCCACGGGCCAGATCATAAGGGACAAGAGCTGCCATGAAAAATGTGTGTGTTTCACAGCTTGCTACCCTGTCCTAGGTGACTCAACACAGTCTTTTATGGAGTCACAATTCCTTACCCCACCCCCTCCCCCCCCCACCCACACAAAACATATGCTCCTGCAGAAAACAAAGATTTTAGGAGCGTGTTCTTTTGAATAGCATCCCTTTGGGAGTGACACACACAAATAAAGCATATGAGCGGAGATACACAACCTTCTTATGTTGGCAAGTACAGAAGTTGCACTAACACAATTATTGCACAAACTCCTAGTGCTTTCAAGGAACTTCCACAAAACTCAGCACAGGCCTTGAACCATTCTAACTATCGGTCTAATGGGTTTCCCCTAGTTGACAAAAAAGCTTAGTTAACTCTTCATAGAGCTTTCAATCTACTTGTAATGGGTAAAGGATGGGCAAGGAGGAGGCAGGAACCGGCAGAACAGTCAGCGTAACTTTAATGACAGAAATTCAACTTAAAACAACATAAAACAAAGACACATATACAGCGGCCGCGTGTGTCTCTCTCTCTCGAACTGGCGTCTCCGGCTCCCCTTTATCTCGCTCTCCCGCTGATCAGCTGACTCAGCACCGGCCGTGCACTCTCACAGCCTGGCCACGCCCTCCTCCTCGTCACACAACTGTATGTCCATCAAACTTGGCACAAACCTTCAGCCTGTTTTGACTTAGTAGAATGTATTTTTTCATATGTTGTAATACTTGAGTTTAAAAACAAAAGACTATGTTCAGATAGTTCTGAAAATAAATTGTGATAGGATACAGAGCTATCTACTATCTGTCTACCTATCTGTCTGTCCATCTCTCATTGTGTCTATCTGTCTGTCATTCTGTCTGTCTGTCTATCTATCTATCTATCTATCTACATATCTTTCTACCTGTCTGTCTGTCCGTGATTTAGTCTGTCTGTCTTTCATTCTATCTGTCTGTCTGTCTGTCCGATAAAATAAGCCTTGATATCTGCTTTCAATCAGGCAATTGAGACTGATTGATATAAAATGCTGCAGATCCATTGATTTCAATGGAATGATCTGTTGCAAGGATTCGCGAAACTGACTTTTTATCTAAAGAAATAAGCAATATTCACATCAACAGTATTCAAACAACACAGAAAACTAAATGTTTATTTTTGCCATGCATAAAAACACATGTGCTCTCTGTCTCACTGACAAACTTTCATTTTCTAGTCTGTTCTACTAGTGTTTTGAGATTTTGTGGAATTTTATCATGGTTTGTAGATGGAGAATTCCTGCCAGCGCATCTTTTCCTCATTCTAGTCTTTTATTTGAATTTGGTTTTCAAGGGCATTTTGTACAGGTCTGCTTTTGCTTTGTTCATCTCTAGTCTCTTTTGTGAGTTCTATCAGGTGCTTGTTAGAGGCTGAAGATTAATGTTCTTACCATGTTTTCCAAACAGGGTATAAACTTCTGCCCTGGTCAGGAGGTGCCCGGTGTTACCATACACGCAAGATGAGCACTCCCTGCAGCCACTCATCTTCCACCTGGGGCAGGACCCTGGGGAGAGATACCCAATCAGGTAAGAGGTGCTGGTGTGTGATTGGTTACCCACAGTCTCAGATTCTCAAGAAACAGACTAGTCTGATTCCTTTCCTGTACTCTTTTAACAATCTCTATTGATAAAGTGCCAAAGTGCCAAAATGAATCGAATCACTAGATTTACTGCTAAATATTTGTGCTTCTATGCAATTTTTTACAAATTTGAGATATATTAAAGAATCAAGAATGGTATAATCCTGATGTGATTCCCTAAATCTAAATAAAATAAAATCGTGAGCTATGGTTGATCTTGAACCTGCGTGACTGTAATCCTAAAGGAGCACACAGTTATCTTGATGTGAGCTGTATGACATAGTACATGCTCAATTCATTAACATTATCACTAGTAGCTTGTATAAGCAACAGAGAAACCCATCAGAACTGGACTGGAGTGAATCATTCGTCTTACCCAAACTGTAACGGGTGCTGAGAGCGCACAAATTGAGCCCACAATCTGTGACATGTTCGTCCGTCTCGCTGAGCTGAATCTCTGCAGTCGATATTGGAGCACAGCTGTAGATTGATCCGTGCAATCCACAGAGGGTTAATTAAATGCGACTCATTGCAATAAAAGAAAAATTATCTGCATTTTCCACCTGTTGGCTAGAAGTTAAAATTGCAAGATGAACTCATTTGGATGGAGACACAGAAGGTTGTGGTTTAATATACCATTACACTGTGTGCCCAATTATTAGGCAAGTGAGTATTCTGATCTTATCATTATTTCCATGCACATTTTCCAACTCCAAACCATATAAACTTGAATGCTTATTGGATTCAATCATTTTCAGGTGATATGTATTTGTGTAATGAGTGAGGGTGTGGCGAAATTGACTAACACCTTATATCAAGGTGTGCATAATTATTAGGCAGCTTCATTACCTCAGGTAAAATGGTCCAAAAAAGAGATTTAACTGACACTGAAAAGTCAAATATTGTAAAATGCCTTTCAGATATATGCAACACTCTTGAAATAGCTAAACTATTGAGGCGTGACCACTGGACAATCAAACGTTTTGTTGCGAATAGTCAGCTGGGGCGCAAAAAAAACATGGAGAAGAAAAGGCGCAAATTAACTGCAAAAGACTTGAGAAGAATTAAATGTGACACAACCAGGAACCCATTATCCTCCAATGCTACCATATTCCAGAACTGCAACCTACCTGGAGTGTCCAGAAGTACAAGGTGCCAAGTGCTCAGAGATATGGCCAAGGTCAAGAAGGGTGAAACACGACCACCACTGAATAAGATTCACAAGCTGAAGCGTCAAGATTGGGTAAAGAAATACCTGAAGACAGATTTTTCAAAGGTTTTATGGACAGATGAAATGAGAGTGACTTTTGATGGACCAGATGGATGGGCCCGTGGCTGGATCACTAATGGACACCACTTCGAGTCAGGCACCAGCAAGGTGGAGGAGGGGTACTGGTATGGGCTGCTATCATTAAGGATGAGGTAGTTGGACTTTTTCGAGTTGAAGATGGACTGAAACTCAACTCTCAAACCTACTGCCAGTTTCTGGAAAGTACTTTCTTCAAGCAGTGGTACAGGAAGAAGTCCTCAGCATTCAAGAAGGCTATGATCTTTATGCAGGACAATTCTCCATCACATGCATCCAAGCACTCCACTGCTTGGCTAGCCAGCAAGGGCCTCAAGGATACCCAAATAATGACTTGGCCCCCTTCCTCACCTGACTTAAATCCTACTGAGAACTTGTGGGCCCTTCTCAAATGTGAGATTTACAATGAGGGAAGACAGTACACCTCTTTGAACAGCATTTAGGAGGCTGTGGATGCTGCTTCAGCGAAAGTTGATCGTGAACAGATCAAGAAACTGACAGACTCCATGGATGGAAGGCTCATGGCAGTTATTGAAAAGAAGGGTGGCTATATTGGTCACTGAATATTTTTGAAAGGCCAAAAATGTTATTTAATTGTTATTTTTTGTTATATTTGTAATTTAGCTGCCTAATAATTGTGCACACTTATATATTCCCCTAAGAAAGACAGAACTCACCTTTTCTTTGTTAAACATTCAGGTTTGAGGTTCAAGAACATTTTGGATATTGTTAACTACTTTAAGTTAAGCTGTTAACTCATTTTTACTCCAACTAACACTTAATTAGGTTGTTGTTCTCCATTTGGATTGCTTGTTTTGGTAGTTTTTACTTTGCTTGTTATGGAGACCGGAACCAGAAAACAGTCCAACGGCAATCAGAATCCTCATGGCACCTCACAGTAGTTGGTCAATAAAACTCTGAGATGGCGTTTTTGTCCAGCGAAAACAGAGCTTTATGAAAATGCTCTCCCAAGTGGTTTAATTTTAAATGCCGTCTTTGCAATGTTGTGTGGACAGGGAAAACTGAGATATTCGAAAACAATGACGTATTTGTTGTCATGTGATCCATTCAACCCCAAACAATCAAGATGGCGGTCCATGTTGTAGTGGCGTTGTTGTGCCTGCTATTCACTTTGATAGCGTTCTCAACCTCCTGAAACCTGAGCGTGACTACCGAGTGCATTTTCCATTTCCCCTTTTTGATTTGTAACTGTTAGCTCCTAAAAAACATGCAAAATAAAAAAGTTTTTTTTGTTTTTTTTTTTACACTAAATAGTTTTCCTAAAAATGTATGTCCATGTATGTGGAGAGCGGGACTAAGTTGTGAAATTTTAAATAGAACCAGTCTACAGAAAGGCAGATTTTTTTTTTTTTTTTTCAATGTTTCCAGGAGTGTTGATTATTCATGTTTTTGAGACATTACAGATATTATATCAGAAATTAGCCTAAATAATTCAGATTCAAAGCAATGGCCAGTATCATCCAATCACTGTCAACCATGTTAAAATAAAATGATACATTATAAATTCTGAATCTATGTACTGATTACCATTGTCCCATGTCAGCCAAACATGTTGAGTGGTCCAAACATCATCTGCAGCCTGAAACCGAACTGTCTGTAAATGCACTTGGCTGCCTAGAAAAGCTATAGGATGCTCCCTTGCTCCCTAATTAGGGAATGACTTAACCTCCAGTGTGCTGTCTGTCTGCACTGGTCTCAGAAATGCACCTTATTTTCATCCAAAATTTGCCTGCTTTTAGATGCATCTATTGATTCTCAATGTGATATTAATGCAAAGTGAATATAAGACATTTTAAGAGAAATTAGCCTATAGTCCATGTACCTGGTCATTGTGTTTAACAGCATGCTGTTTCACGATAAATCAATGAAATGTTTAATTTCATTACCGGATGAATACTAGAGACTCTAATCTTTTGCCTAAAACAGGTTTTAATGTAAAAACTTAATGAGGTTTCTTCCCAGATGTAGTTTTGTTGCCATTTCTCCCAAAGACAAACTCAGCTGAGATCGGCGCCATGTTGTTTTGTCACATGACTCGGTGCATTAAAAGTTTAACACTTTAATGACAGCCTAGAGTTTCCTGAACTGAGATCAGTCCGTTTAAATGAAATAAAATTATGCATAGCCTAAAGCAAAGCCAAACGTAATGTCCACGCATGTGGACGCGGGGTCTCTGGAGGATAAAGATAAATGTTACTTTGTACAACCTTCACATTGCATTCTTTCAAAGGTGACAGGAAGTTAACTCAGAATTACTGTCCGGCGGCGGAACACGAGGACAATTGCGTTTCAAAGCTAACATGGAAATGAAGCCAGGCCACGCTTCTTACTTCCTGTTTTTTTTTTTTTTTCTTTTTTTTTGCATGCACAGTAAGGGGATTTATGCATTTTAAGATGTTTCAGTGGGCACAAACGACTTTTGAAAATGTTTGAAAATGGCAATATGGACGGAGAGCATTTTGAAAACGAAAACGCTGTTTTCAAATTTATCCAGATTAATGTATAGGAAGTCTCTGAATGGCAAGTGTGTCATTTATAATCGCCAATGTCAACACGTGTTTCTAAAGCAATGAGGTGATCTGCCTTAATTTTAAATCTTTTCTGTTTGTTTTTTCGATAAGATTAGCTTCTGCCCCCTCAAGCTATCTTTATCACTCTCAGCTTTTATCTCCCTCTCTTCATCTGTTATTATCACTATCTCTTTTCTCTCTCTTCTGCGCACACACATGCATCGCTGTCTCTATCTTTATCATGCACTTATAGTTTTAGCCGAGAACACTGCAGATCCATTGATCTGTCATGCAACAATAAGTTTAAAACATTTTAACTTGCACTGAAACTTGTGCTATTTTATTAGTAGAAATAAATAAAATTCACAACAAAAATTGTTCAATACATCAACTTGCAAGGTATTAAAAAAAACATGTAGGCCTACATGATCAACAAAAGAAAGATGTGGTGAAAACGCAGCAATTGGCCCGAAATTCTCTCATATTTGAGTTTCGTATTTCGTATTACTACCTTCATTTAGCAAAGTAAATCTAGCAAACTTTCAACTGTTAATGTATATTATTTAATGCATATTTATATCACTGTATTTTATGTTATATTACCCTGGCATTAATAAATACAAAATACTGCAAATTAGTCCACTGCTGTGGACTTTTGTTGTGCACTTTCTTTTGCTTTTGGAGCAAAAGGAAGTGCTGAAATAGTATTCGCTATAAAGGTTACTCCCATATACTTCTACACACCAGCGGCGCCGTTTACCCTGCTATACACCGATGAGCCAAAACATTATGACCACATTATCCCGTTTTCTTTTATGTGGTATAAAAGAAAACAGGACTCATCGGACCAGGTGACCTTCTTCCACTGATCCAAGGTCCAGTTCCGATGCTCGCATGCCCTTTGTAATCGCTTTTGACGGTGGACAGGGATCATCATGGGCACTCTGACCAGTCTACGGCTATGCAGCCCCATATGCAGCAGGGTGTGATGCACTGTGTGTTGTGACACATTCCTCCCATAGCCATCACTGAAATTTTCTGTGACTTGTGTCACAGTAGACCCTCTGTCGGTTCAGACCAGACGGGATAGCCTTCGTTGCCCTCATGCATCGATGAGCCTTGGGCGCCTAACACCTTGTCGTCGGTTTGTGGTTTGTCCCTCCTCGGACCACTGTCTGTAGGTACTCACCACTGCTGAACGGGAGCACTCAACAAGCCTTGCCTTTTCAGAGATGCTCTGACCCAGTCGTCTGGCCATAACAATTTAGCCCTTGTCAAAGTCGCTCAGGTCTTTACTCCTGCCCATTTCTCCTGCATTCAACAGTGGAGTGGGAGTGGTGGTGGTGTAGTGGGCTAAAGCACTGAACTGGTGAGCAAAAGGTTGTTGGTTTAATCCCCACAGCCATCACCATTGTGTCCTTGAGCAAGGCACTTAACTCCAGGTTGCTCCAGGGGGATTGTCCCTGTAATAAGGGACACTGTAAGTCACTTTGGATAAAAGCGTCTGCCAAATGAATAAATGTAAATGTAACACGCTGATTATGAGAACTGATTGTTCTACCCAGACCTTGACATGTGGTCTTGTTAGGAGATGATCAGTGTAATTTGTTTCATCTGTGAGTGGACATAATGTTTTGGCTCATTAGTGTAGTTTTCTTCTGTGTTCCAAACCCAGAAACTTGAAAATGGTCTATTGTTGAGCCCTGCCTTTTTTAAGTTTTATTTCTTTGTTGTCTTCTGATCTTTTTTAGATAGTTATTTTTTTCTTTTTTAAGACAGACAGAGCAATTAAACTTCAGTATTGTTTTTGATCTCCCCTTCTTTTTTCTGCTCTGTTGGATTCAAGCAGCAGCAACAAAAAAGAAAGATTAATCCACAAAACAAATCAATATCTGTGTTCAGCGCGCTGCAGAGTTTGACCATCTTCATCCTCCCTATCTTTGAAATGTGCAGTTGATACCTTCAAATACATCAGAATGGTCCAGATCCATTCCCACCCTCTCATTTGCAGTCTTTCGCATATTTGAATCCCCAAATCCCTTTTGAATCCATGTCAGGCTGCGGACCGTCCGATCTCTGTGCACCCAGCTGTAGTGCCCGGTGCTCATAAATCTCTGTCTACAACTAAAGAGCCACTTAAGATGATGTAGAGCCTGTCTATGCACATACCTCCAGTAAGGTGGAGACTGACAGCACTGTCCCCCACAAGCATTGTAATGTTGGTATTCGTGAAACCCGACGACATGGTATTCTGCTATTGCAAATTGTTTTATTTGTATGGAATCTTATCCACAAAAGCAACTGGAAAAATCATAGAAAAGTCATGAAGAGATCCTAGGAATTCACTGTTGAATTTAAATCCATTTCCGCAGATATTCCTGCACAATCAGCACATATAATGTGAAAAAGTGTGCCGATTTTATCTGTTGCTGCCAGTGCTGCCCTGGCTCTTTCACTGGCTGGTGAAACCCAATGCTTACCAAGCTGATGGGTTCCAAGCTGACCCCCATCTCTTGCCCTTCCCTGCCTGGCCCACTTCACCCAGCCAAGTGCAAATTAGACGCATCCTCCTCTGAGCTAATGTAACAGGGAGCTCAGACCACATTTGCTGTCGACTTCAGCCTTCAATCAATAGTGCTTGTAGAAATGCTCAATTTCCATCAGGAGGAAGAAAGAGGGGGGAGAAAAAAAAAGGCAAAATTATTTGATTACCTCTTTAAGCTCAGTTCCCTTGTGTTGTTCCAACTGTGTGTGTGTGTGTCGTCGGGTTTCACGTATACCAACATTACAATGCTTGTGGGGGACAGTGCTGTCAGTCTCCACCTTACTGGAGGTATGTGCATAGACAGGCTCTACATCATCTTAAGTGGCTCTTTAGTTGTAGACAGAGATTTATGAGCGCCGGGCGCTACAGTTGGGTGCACAGAGATCAGACGGTCCGCAGCCTGACACGGATTCAAAGAGGATCAGGAATATGCGAAAGACTGCGAATGAGAGGGTGGGAATGGATCTGGACCATTCTGATGTATTTGAAGGTATCAACTGCACATTTCAAAGATAGGGAGGATGAAGATGGTCAAACTCTGCAGCGCTCTGAACACAGATATTGATTTGTTTTATGGATGAATCTTTCTTTTTTGTTGCTGCTGCTTGAATGTGTGTGTGTGTGTGTGTGTGTGTGTGTGTGTGTGTGTGTGTGTGTGTGTTTGAGTCACTTTAATTCATTCATTCAGTTGGTGTTTATACCATGTGAATACTAAATCACTCATGTGTCATTATGTTCTCTGCATGCAAGCATTCAGGACTACTGTTTAATGTGTGTGTGTGTGTGTGTGTGTGTGTGTGTGTGAGAGAGAGAGAGAGAGAGAGAGAGAGAGAGAATCATTAATCAGTCACACACAGGCCACTGTCGTATCGGCCAGCTGAGCATAAATTAGTTAGTGCACCTTTAAATCTGTAGAACGGATTGTTCCTAAAACCATTCTTTTGTAAAGTGTTGCATTGAATGCAATAGTTAAAGTAATATTTGGATTAACCATAAAGTATGAAAGAAAAATGACATTGTGCATGTTTAAATCTGAATTATGGATAATTTGTAAATTTTTACGGAAATTGTTGCATTCAATTAAATGCGATTGTGTACGTAAGAATAGTTTTACAAACCAAACAACATAAAAAAAATAATAATAATTGGTAGTGCACGTTTAAATCTTTAGAACAGATTGTTCATAAAACCATTCATATATAAATGTTTGCAGTTAATTAATTGTAATAATTTACATAAAATATTTTTACGAACCATTAAACATTAATAAATATTTACTTGGTGCATGTTTACATCTGTAGAACGGATCATTCGTAAAACCGTTCATAAATAAATTGTTGCACTCAATTTAATGTGATAGTTTACGTGAGAACATTTTTATGAACCATAAAACAAACTAAAAATGTAATGCACCTTTAAATTTGTAGAATGGATTGTGCGTAAAACCATTCTGACGTAAATATTTGCATACAATTCACTGTGAAAGTTTACGTAAGAATAGTTTTACAAACTCTAAAACTGTAACAATGCTGGCAATGATAGGCAGACGATGATGTGTGATGAACCCAAGTGCAGTTTATTGTCAATCGTGAAATCCAAAAACCGTAACTCCCAACGTGAACAAAATACAAAAACATGGACTTGACACAATAATAATTTTATTTATTTATCACACATATACAGTGAAATTCTTTTTTTCACATGTCCCAGCTAAGCTGGGGTCAGAATACAGGGTCAGCCATGATATGGTGCCCCTGGAGCAGATAGGGTCAAGGGCCTTGCTCAAGGGCCCAACAGTGGCATCTTGGCAGTACTGGGGCTTGAACCCCCAATCTTCTGATCAGTAACCCAGAGCCTTAACTGCTGAGCCACCACTGCCCCAAACTTGACTTGACTTGACTTGACTTGACTTGACTTGACTTGACTTGGCACTTGGCACTTGGCACTTGGCACTTGACTTGAGACGACTCGACACGACACGACCAATCCAACAAAGTTACATTCACAATACCTGACCATGGACAATAGCAAACATGAGGCTTAAATACATGGACAAGGGAGAAACATGACAATGATAACCAATGACAAGACAGAACTGATAAAAAGGTAACAAGACAATAAACCAATGAAAACAAGACACATGAACATGGAGGGAAACATGAAATCACACGACCAAGGAAACAGGAACAAACATGGCATGGAAACAGGAAATAACATGACATGAAACCACATGACCTGAACAGGAACAGGATGTAAACTTTAAAATAAAAGACATGAACACAAAATATGAACAAAAACACATCTAGATGTGACAAAAACATAAACATATGATAATTTTGTGAAACTTTAAATATGTAAAATGTTTTTACGAACCATAAAACAAAAAGAGAAAAATATTTAGTGCACGTTTAAATTGGTAGAACGTATTGTTTGTAAGATAATTTATACATAACTTGCTGCATTCAATTCAGTGTGACAGTTTATGTAACATTAGTTTTGCGAAAAAACAAATACAAATTTACTTAGTGCACCTTTACATCTGTA